>NW_006429864.1:2388455-2425121 GCF_000325575.1 Pteropus alecto | reverse complement strand
GGGGTGTGCCTGTGTGACTCCTGCAGGGCATGGCATGTCCCTTTCTCTTGAGAACTATCAGTAACAGACTGTCCTTTCAATGGCAATCATCCCTTTATCCACTGGCCTCACGTATCTGAATAAGAAAACCTACATTTTAAAATACCACAGATTTACGAAGTTTGAGAACTCTGTGGCAGCTTAATATAAAGAAAACCACATGTGGGCACGATGTAGTCAAATTGCTAAAACTAAAAGCAAAGAGAAAACCTTAAATGCAGACCGAGGGGCGGGGGGAAGAATACATTATCCTCAAAAAGCAACAATAAGACTAAAGGCTAAATTTTCGAGAGAAATTACAGAAGACAGAAACAAATAGAAAGACATCTTTAAAGTGCTGAGAAAGAAAGAAGGATGGGAGGGAAGGAGAGAAGAAGGAATAAAAGGGAAGAAGGGAGCAAGAGAGGGAACTTAAAGAGGGAAGGAAGGAGGGGGGAGGGAGGGAGGAAAGGAAAACAAACCTACAAGATGGAATACTCAAAAAAAGAGCCTTGGAAAATGAAGGCAAACTAAAGATATTTTCAAACAAACAAAAGCTAAGAGAGGTTACATCAGTAGATCTACATTACAAGAAATATTATGGGAACTTTTTTAGACTGAAGGAAATTGATTCTGGATGAACTATGGAACTATAGGAAGGAAAGAGGAGCACCAGAAAAGGTAAATGTATGTGGGTAAATTTTAAAAAAAAAAAACTGCTTAAAACAATTTAATAATATCTTTTGGAGATAATATATGTATTAGTACAAATTTAAAAAATGACCAAAAACAGCATAAAAATAGAACGTTGTTCAAAAAGTGGTAAAAGTACTAATTTAAGGGAGTGATGAAAAGTAAGATGCATAGTGTAATTCGTAAGGAAACCACTAAAAGGAAAACACGCAAATGTATAGGAGGAGACAAAATAGAATATTCAATTACTTTGAAAGAATTCGGGGAAAGAAGAAGAAAGAAAGAAAGAACAGATGAGTCAAATGGAAAACGAAAGAAAGAAAGAAAGAAAGAAAGAAAGAAAACAGATGAGTCAAATGGAAAACATATCCAGATAGAAGACATAACCCTAAGTATATTATGTTAAATGTTAGTGGGCTAAACTAAGGTTTGGCAAACTATGGTTCAAGGGCCAAATCTAACCCACATCTGTTATTGTACAACTCAGTGAGTTAAAGATGATTTTTAAAATTTTGTATGGTTGTAAGGAAACAAACAAAGACATGTAATATAGACTGTATGTGACCTGCAATGCCTAAAATATTTATCGTCTGGCCCTTTTCAAGTGGGCTTGCTGACTTTGAACTAAACTCTCCGCTTGAGGTACTTGCGATGAAGAAAAGGTACGATTAAATCATACAAAAAGGAACTTCAAACTGCAAATTGCTCAAGTTTTAGATAATATGTTAAATTCCATTTAATGATGGTATTTTAAAATTTGTCTCTTATCTTTTCATTCTTCCTTTATATCTACTTAAATAATAGATTTCTGGAAGATAACAGTACTCCATTATTTTTCTAGTTAATTTCTTAGAATTCTTTTGTTTCTGTTTTACCATAAACATTTTTTCTTAATCATAATGAACTTGATAGGGCTCATTACTATTCATCCTAGATAATAGTTGAAACAATTGTTTCTTTCAAATAAAGGATGTGATAGTTGTCTTCACACAATTAGATAGTTTTGTGTTTTTTTTTCCCCATTGAGCTTATACATAGAATGAATACGAAGGAAGCATATAGTCAGATGATTTTGTACTCAATATGTGACTTCGAAAAAGAGTATTTATTGACCATCTGCAAGTGACTAGAAATGTACTTCAACTTTGAAGAAATCTTTTACTTAGCAAAGTGTCAAGCTGGAAGGGGCTGGGAATGGAAACCACTATAATTGCTTATCAAGCTACTGGTCAGACTAAATGGAAATATGGATAAATAACAAAATGAAAGCAAGAAAGCAAGAAGGCAAGCAAGAAAGAAAGATGGCATAAATAAATGAATAAATGAAAAGACGAAAGCAAGTGCTGGTAGACCCTTAGATAGAGGGAGTGATGAAAAGTTTTTAAGTGTGGAATTTACATTTTAAGTGTGGAAATATCGTTAAATGTTCTGGACCTGACTTATGTGCCACTCCGGATCCATTTGTCTTCATCTATATCTTCCCCACCTCTGTGTCTCTAGCTTCGCTCATTTACCTTCTTTTATTTATTTATTTATTTTCTGAACAGTGTAGTCCTTGAAATGGCTCATGTCATTACTATGATAATAAAACTACTGAAAAGGAGAGCTCACCATATTTGTGCTCTGGTTGGACTGGAACCATAGGGTGGTTGGAAATCACAGTAGTTGCTTGGACGGACCAGTTTAACCCAACCCAGAATGTGGAGGACCTCATGGGCAGTTGGGAAAACTTTGACCAATGACAGAGAAAATGGAAAGAAACTTGCAGATAACTTGTTCATTTTTCCTCCCACTGTGGACTGACTATTTCCGGTTGGCGGTAGTTTTATATTATTCTAAGGAGATATCCTTCAAGAGCAAACGAACAATTTCGCCATTTCTATAATGTATCTCTTGTATTTGCTTTTCCTCCTTTTCTGCCTCACTTCCTCTTTCCCCCTCATTTTTATTTCCCTGGATTTGCACTGCCACCTCCCAATTAAAAAAAAAAATAGCACATAAGCCTTTGTCTCAAGCATCGTCTCATAGGGAACCCAAGCTAAATCAACAGGGGATTCATTTATAAATCTCTCTCCATAGCCACAGAAATTAATAGTTTTATATTCACTTAGTAAGAAAGAGCTAAGAAAATGTTATGTTCAAAGTTTCTTATTTGCTAAATTTCAACTACCAGCAGAAATAGTGCAAAATTTTTGAGACTCGAGTCACTTTTCTAGCCTATTTCTTTTAATAATGAGAGGGTTATTAAAAGGCATTGTTTGTGATAAATTATTAAATCTATTTATTGACTCATGAGAGAAGTCCTCTGCATTTTATGTGAGATGAAGAAACATCTAACACCTAAATAGCTGGATTTAGAAGAATATTTTTTCACTCGGTATCTTGAATCTCTAAGAGGGCAACTTTCCTATTGGATGATAGTCAAGATCGATAAGTGTTCTCCAAGTTAGGTACAGATTCAACTGAAGTAAAGAACCTTTACAAGAAGTTTGACTGTATCATTCTACAGAAGCAGAAGAAAGAGGTGTAATGAGGGTCAGAAATAGATATTTAAGTAAAGTGGAGGTCTGAATCTTTAATGTTGTGTAAAGGGACCATGTAGCAGAAGCAGTAAAAGAATAACATATGGGCACAGATGGGTAAAATCACATTTTGGGGTTTGTTTTTTTTTCTGTTTTAGTTAGGCTTTTCACATATAAACTTAATTAGTAGAAGTTCAGTAAGAAATACCTACACGAAGGGATCTGTTTTCTCTTACATCAGTTGAGGTAAGAAGTGAGAAGTGAGAATACCCGATACCTGGTAACAATGCTAAGTAGCATCCACCTCTGGAAGCAGTATAAGTAGTTAGGTCTGTACTTCTTAAGTATAGCATCAGATTCAATTATTATATTATTATTGTTAGTGTTCTTGCTCATTTTTTACAGACCAATCTCTGCATTAAAGTTATTTATTTATTTGTTTGTTTGTTTATTTATTTATTTATTACCAACCAGATTCCCTACTTCTGGTGAAAGCATCCCAAATTTTCACCACTATCCCAATATTGGCTCGTAATTGGGGAGCAGGATTAATCCTTACTTCTGGGTCTAGGACTGGCTATGGTTCTCATGTCTAGTCAATTAGTATATTTCATCTCTTCACAGTGTTATTTTCAGGGCTGGGCACCTGACCCAAATTAAGCCAATGATTATCAAGTCTCAATGGTCGAGAAAGAGAAAAGCCTTCCTGAAAGAAGCCAGCATCGAGGAAACCAAACCAATAGATAGCAAGAGTGCCAGTCCTGGCCTCATTCTTCATCCCTGGAATTTGGCCTTGGATATATCAATTTTGCGAGTCAATCAACTCCATTTTTTTTGCTGTTGAAGATAGTCTGAGCATTCCAAAGAGTGCTGACTAATTCATAAATTGGTCTTAGAGGTGCAGAGGTGCATATAATAGAATCTCAAATGTAGACCATGCTGAGTCTATGTATTGGGGGGGAGAGTGACTATTTCCCTGGGATGGAAAGTTGGCAATTCCTATCATGGTGGGAGAAAAGTAGTTGTTTAAACTATTGCCTACGTATCTTTGTACTCGAAATCTGTTTCTACCAAGTCCGAAGTCTTGGGAGACATGGTAGAAAAAAAAAATGTCTGGGCATATTTGCTATTCATTACAATCTTCGGCAAATTTCTGCAATAAAGACAAGCTACAGTTGAAGCCAGGATATTTAAAAGGAGAGATAGACAGATGGTGATGATATGATAGATAGAATGATGATGATGATAGACGATAGATAGATAGATAGATAGATAGATAGATAGATAGATAGATAGATAGATAGATAGATAGATGATAGATAGATAGGTAATATGAATATACAGCTTTGCCAAGAGAGGTATTTTTTGCATGGGGTCAGCAATCAAACATGGATATTCCTTATTGCTAGAATATTTGTCTAAATTTGGTGGCAGCAAAAATGGAGGCTGTGTTAAAAGTAACAGATAAGAATGAGTCCAAGAAGGAGCAAGAAACTCACCCTATTATGATAACGGGTATCTCTTATTGTAAAGAGAAATATACTGAAGTATATTCTGGGGCAAGGGGCAAATTAAAATGGATCTCGTAGTTTTGGATGGAAGACGAGATGAAAATAAACTTAAGAGAATGGGCAAGGGGCTGAGGACCACTGCAACAAAAATCCCAAGGATGTAATCTATATTCAAGAACTAAATTTTCCCAAAGACCAAGTGAGTAGGAGCAAGGTAGGTATGAGGTAGTAGGATGTATAGCAGCCTCGGGCGGGATGAGGAGGTAGTCCCTAAAGAAAGGAAGCCTGGACTAGAGGTTTGAAGCGCAAGCAAGGTGAGGAATGTCCACAGAAAAGAGTGGCCTGGTGCAGGGTATTGGGGAGTGAGCAGAGTGAGGGGGGTGTTCATAAGCAGTAACTGTTAGAGCATGGGTAGGATGACGAGGGCATTCACAGAAAGGTGGCACTAACAGAGTGGCCTGGTGTAGGATGTAGCTTCTGCACAGGAACAGTGGTGGTAATGGGAATATTAGTTATGCACAGGGGATTGATTATATAAGTAAATACGTATTAATGGCAGTATAAGTTTAGAAAAAGAAAACTAAAATAAACCCTGTGGTGTCGAATGGGCATTGGCAATATCAATGTGAACTCATGGCTTTCAATAAGTATTGATAGATATGAAAATAGATATAAGTAAAATATGTGCATGGATGTGTATATATATTTATATACATATATTTCCTATTCTCTTCCCTGAGAGGATCCAGGAGTAACGATATCACAATAGCAATTTGTGTACCCAGTGCCCAGACTATGGCTTCTAAAAGGAATGGGGGCTCCTTGGAGAAAGGGGTGATTAATTTAGGGCTGCAGCAGAGAGAGTACAAGATTAGCCTAGGATAATTTCTTGTACCAGAAGGTAAGAAAGTGCTTAAAGAATGACAGAGATAAGTTAAGAGGACATGAAGACTGGCGTGAAGGGGATCCCACTGGCCAACCCTGGGACAATTTGAGTATCAAAGTAAATTACTAAAGATCGGATTACAAGCCAGTAAATAAAATGAGAATCACGAGTCCAAACTAATATAAATAAATGAATAAATTAAGTTTGATGAGGAAAAAATATTTACAAAGTTTTAAAATAACTTCCCACAAAACATACATTACTTATAAAAGGAAAAGAATAAGTTTATAGTGGAGAAGCTGACAGCCACAACTCTAATTAAGTGATTAATTAAGTATTGGGGAAAATTTTAAATGGTATGTCACCTGGTAGAATGCAATGAGAACTAGATTCATTTCTGTGATATTTCTACCATTGATTTTCTGTAAGCTTGTTATTGTTTCTTTTTTTTTTTTAATTGGGGATGTGAACAAGGAGGTAGAATAGGAAGCTTTTGACTTACCCTTTCACAGATACACCAAATGAATAGCTTACACGTGAATCAATTTGCTCTGAGAGAAATCCAGAAACTAGTTAAGAGATTCCTCTTACTAGGTGACTGAGAAAATACCCACATTGAAATGAGTGGGAAAGACAGATTCACTCTTGCTGCAAACCCTACTCTGCCACAGCACATTACAATCAGGAGGGAACCTCCAACTCCCCACATCTCCCTAAGGAATGAAGTTTGGACCATACATTTGATGCCCCAACATTTATGGTTGCCCTCTAAGGGACTGGCTTCTGGCTCATCTACATCTGGAAGTTGACAGGCCCTGGCATTCACTCGTGCCCCAGGATCAATGAAATAGAAGAAGTGGTTCTAAATGGGAGCACGAGCACCACCCTCAGCCTCCCAAGCTCAGTGTAGAGTAAGCAGGCAATAAAATCCAGCTCTCAGCTTCTCCCTGAAAGAGGTTGGCTTATCACATCCCAATTTTCCCACCTATTGCCCAAGGATTAGGTTTATAACTAGCCTGCATCTAAGAGCTGATAGGGCAGACAATTAGTAGTCCTCCAAGAGCCCGAATGGGAGTGTAGGCACTTCCTGCACCTTCTCCTCCTTGCTCACTCCAGTGATGAAATCAAACCTCCAGCTTCTCCCTAAAAAGAGGTGATCCACATATCTTGTGTCCCAACTTTTACAGCTGCCACCTGAGGGACTGGGTCCTAACTCACCCAACCCACAGAGCTGATGAGACTGACATTTGCTATCCCCTGGGTCCACAAAGAACTCTTCTAAAAAATTAAAGAGGATGTAACATGTCCACATTCACTCTTTGAGGCCAACATTACCCTGATCCAAAGCCAGACAAGGACACCACGAGAAAAAGAATAGGCCGATATCTCTGATGAACACAGATGCAAAACTCCTCAATATTAGCAAACCAAAATCAACAACACATCCAAAAAAAAAAAAAAAGTATATGACATGACCAAATGGGATTTATATCTGTGATGCAAGGTCGGTTGCACATATGCAATTCGATCAGTGCGATAGACCACATTAACAGATTGAAAAGCACATGATTATTTCAAGAGATGCAGAAATAGCTTGTGACAAAGTTCAGCCTCCATATGTGGTAAACATTCTCAACAAAATAGGTATAGGAGAATTTATCTCAACACAATAAAAACCATTTATGGAAAGTCCACTGCTAACATCTTAATCAATGGGGAAAAGCTTAATGCTTTTCCTATAAGATCTGGTATAAGGCAAGGGTGCTCAGTCTCGCCATTTCTATCAACATACTACTGGAAGTACTAACAAGAGCAGTCAAATAGGAAGAAGAAATAAAAGGCACCCAAATTGGAAAGGAAGAAGTAAAAATATGTTTTCAAATAATGTAATCCTATGTGTAGAATACTTGAAAGAGTTCATTTAAAGAAAGCTGTTAAAACTAATAAATAATGCTGTAAAGTTGCAGAATACAAAATCAACATACCAAAATCAGTTGCATTTCTTTACACCAGCAATGATCTATCTGAAAAGGAAATCGAGAAAATTACCCCATTTACAATAGCATCAAAAACAATGAAATATTTTGAAATAAATTTAGCCATGGATATAAAAAGCCTGTACACTGATGATAATAAAACATTGATGAAAGAAATAGAAGAAGACATAAATAAATGAAAAGATATCTTGTATTCATGGATTGGAGGCATTAATATTGATCAAATGGCCATACAATCCGAAACAATATACAAATTAAACGCAATCACTATCAAAATCCAAATGGCATATTTCACAGATATAGAAAAACAATCCTAAAATTCATATATAACAACAAAAGAACCCAAAAAGCCAAAGCAATCCTGAGAAAGAACGAAGTTGGAACAAATACACTTCCTGATTTCAAATTACATTACAAAGCTATAGTAATCGAACAGTATGGCATTGGCATAAAAATAGTCACATAGACCAGTGGAATACCTAATACAGCTCAGAAACACATTTTTTTAATTTTTTTAATTAACGTGAAATAAAACAGGTCTTGAATAGATCTCTAAATGGATAACTGCTTCCAAATGCAAGTAGAGTTAAAGACGAGACAGGGAATTTTATTGCCAACAACTTACTCTATAGCTTAGAACCTAAGGTAATCCTTAAGTCCCCTCACTGGCAGCAATGGGACATGAACTGTCAAACTGGCGGCAGACTCCCAGAAGAGAATCATTTCCAATTTCTACCTCAGATGTGTCCAAGAAGAACAATGGATAAGAGACATCCATCAGAAGTCACCTGCATCAAAAAGGGAGACTAAGGGAGGTCTCAGCTAAAGGCCACAGCGTTTGGTTTTTTTAAATAATTTTTTTCTTTTTCAGTTACAGTTGACATACAATAGTATATTAGTTTCAGGTATACAACATAGTGATTAGACATTTATGTAACTTATGAAGTTATACCAAATAAATCTAGTTTTCATCTGACACCACGCATAGCTATTACAATATTATTCCTTACGCTGTACTTTACATCCTCCTGACCATTTTGTACCTACTGATTTGTACTTATCTCATCTCCCTTTTTCACCAGGCATAAGGTTTCTTTTTGAGGTAAATGAATATGTTCTAAAATTGGCTATGGTGACGGTTACACGTATCTGTGAATGTACTCAAAACTACTGAAGTGTGCATTTTAAATATGTGAATTGTATGGTGTATGAGTTATATCTCAGCAAAGCTGTTAAGAAACAAGAAAGAGCACTCTTCCACAAGAGCTGAAGAGGCGGCCATCAGACTGGCTGACCGAGGAGCTCCCTCTGTTGGCGGGGCGGGTGCCTTGCAGGCCGTGCAAACAGTACACGGCGATGCCGTGCATAGGGGGTGCAACCATGTTTCTTACAATGCCCTTCTCCAAATGTAAATTGTCACTGCAGTTTTCCTGTTTTTCTCTTACTTACACAGATCAGGTGTATTGTGGTGCGTGCGCGTGTGTGTTGGGGCGGAGGCAGAGTGATTAAGTTTATCCTTTAGTCACAAGTTGCCAGACCTTGAGAACCTATGTGGACATAACAAAGGAAAATGCCTGTCATCCCAAAAAGCCAAGCCTGGAGCTGGTCACAGCAACGAGGTAAGACCCCGAATTTCCGCTTGGATTGTCGCCTTGTTTAGGTGGGGGCATTTTCAAGGCCCATTTATATTATTTTTAAATTTTTTACTTACAAAGTCCCTCACGCTCCTAAATGATTTCTCACCATTAACAGCTTTCCTCATTTTAGTTTCTTTTTTTAAGATGATTGAGTCTACTCGTCCTCTGGGTAAGAGTCCATATTTACATTTACCTGTTTCAGAGGTTGAGGGACTAAATGAACCTCCTAAAGACATTTCTTGGGATGAATCCTGTACTATCATCTGTCTCTTGTCTGGAAGCCCAGAACTTTCCATGAATACAATGTCCCCAGTACACGAACAGAGGATTTAGAACAGCTCCTCCTCTTCCCCGCGCCCACCTTTGGTCTTTGTTCTTTCTGTGATAAGCTGCCAAAATATCTAGATGAAAGTAAAAAATGTAGTCACCGATATAGTTTACCTGGATATTTTGATGCATATAAATGTATCGAATACTCTACATAGTTTGATATATATGAGTATTCAAGGCTATGTAAGTAAAAACGTTCAGCTTATTGTCTTAACCACTTGCCATCCCATCACTGAGCACATTACAAGCCCTCAATAAATATTTGTTGGCAATAGTATTTCTGTACAATATTATATGAGAATTAAAGAAAAAGATTATAATTTGCCCATATATAGGTATACTCTGAAATTAGTAGTGGTTTATGAGAACTAAAAGGAAAATTATTAGATATCAAGAAAAAAGATTTAATTATTATTATTGTTTATTTTTTGTTCAATAAAACGAGGTACAGTGAATCAGTTCTCCTCTATGCTGCTGAGAAGGTAAGGTTCAAATGTTTGTTTTTCTGTTTATAGTGTGGGGTGGGGGTTAGTAATTTACCTAACCAGTCTGAGCTTTTCAGTTTCTTCATCTGTAGAAATGAGATGATAATATCTGCTCTGCCTCCCTCTTGGGATGTTTTGAAATCAAATGGGGTTGATTTTTACAGGACTTTGTGAAATGAAGAGTGCTATACACATGTTGGGGTTTAGGGATTACTTGTAGCTTCTAGACGTTGCTTCCTTCTCAGGTTTGACATAACGGTATTTTGAAATGTTATATTGCTCACCAGAAGTAAACTTTCAAAGCTGATAATGGAAAATAATAACAAGAAAGAAGTTGCTCATCTTGCCTACTCAAATTGATGGTGTTTCTGAAACCATGCTGATGTCTGAGCAGAAAGTGAATTCCACTTATAATTGTTCTGGCTCAGTTTGTACTATGGCAACGTAAGAGCTTTTCCTGATGCTCAGAATTTTACCCTTCGAAAAGTCACAGTTCTAAGAAGTGCACCAGGAAGTGGCCTTGGAACCCAGGGCCACTTCTCTCTGTGGGAATTTACCAGTGAAAACGTGAGAGAAAATGCACTGTGTGTGTTCGGCGTCTACCCCTTCCCCCCTGGTCCATAAATGAAGTGATTTCTGTGCTTGTGAATTTCCTGGAGCCTGAAGGCTTATAGGAGAGCTGTCTCTGCACTCTGATACTTTCGTGTCCTCTTAGAAGCCAGTCAGGAGACAGGCCCGATTGATGTCTTAGCTTCCTGTTTAGATTCACTTTACGATGTTCTGAAGGCTTCTGCTTGGATGGTATTTGAGAATGTGAGTACTTCAGAAGGATTTGGCAGCCGTTCCACTGAATAGCTTGACTTTTCTTTCCTTTTATTTTTTGGCAGCTCAACTTCTAATGGCCAGTGGTCTGGACCTAGGTGAGAGGTGGCATTCCCTGGCTGATCCCTTACCAGGACATTGTAGGCATGGAGACGGTGGCTCGACATGTCCCAACATTGCTTCTCCTCCCCTTCATTGCTTTCCCTTGCAAACTAACCAGTAAATACAAAAAATCCAAACCCTAAATTCCTCGAATGACCTCACCCAGGAGAACGCAGCTGGGAGATTTTTCCTAGAGAGCAGGACTTACACTCTATTCCCAAATCTAGTATTTTATTTCTCTATTTTGTAGATTCTTGTTGGGCACTTATATACCTTCTAAAACTAAACATTTCAATCATCTCAAACAAGAGATAGAACATATTTGAAGAAGACATTAATTATTTCTCTTTTAATGTTTTTCGTCGTTTGAATATGGCGTCATTTTTTAAAAGAAGAATATCTGTATTAAATGGAAATAATGTAGTCTCAAGTTTTCTTGTTGTTGTTGTTGTTGTTGTTGTTTTTTATAAAGCAAAGTTTGCACTGAATATTGCCGCGGTCCAGCCACGACAGGATCCAGGAGGCCCCGAAGGTGGGCGAGGCGTCGGCGCGGGAGACAGTCGACTACACAGCTCAGAGGCGGTGTGACACTGTTCCGTTTTATTGTGATTTGAGTACAACTTTTATACTTTTTATTTTGGCATTTGATTATACTTTGTTGTTAAGGTAGCAGGGAGTTAAATTTCTGTGGTTAGGCGAAGCAGAAAATCTTATAGAGTATATTATTATTAATGTTCATGATTAACTAGTACATTTTTCTCTCAATCATTAGAACAGAACTACCTGATGGAACAATCTAAACTTTTAATTCTTATATCTATTACGTAAGATACAGTTTGATTTAAGTAAAGGTGATAGATAGATGTATTCATAACAGCAAGCATTGGCTTGTGGGCAGACATTGTTCTTCTTTCTGCCTGAAGAAATCTTTTAAATGCTATTTGATTTATGCTATATCTAAAATTCAAGCTGAACCTTTCTCATAGCTGTTCAAAAGTTTCCTTGGTGCAGTAATGAGGAAAATATTTATAAAAATCAGTTTTACAAAGCTGCTTTCATAAGCTAAGTTTCTGTTCCTTTGTTTTTAAGCACCAAGGAGATCCTGACCTAGCCAGCCTTTCTATGAAACTTAAACTACTATAAGGCACATGAATTCTATCTTTATTCACTACATGTATACTATCTTTATTATAAGCTTCTGTATAAGGCAAAGGAAGATCAGGTAATCTTTTCATACTATTAGCCCCCCTAGGTGGATACCAGAGTTTTCTATTTATCCACTAGGCCACAAAAGGAGGCCCTTCTATAGTAGGCACAGGCTTATGAGTAAATTTCTTATCCTTTACTAATTTTTCTACTAACTGCGTGGGAACAGGAGTATAAACTGGTTCTAGTAATTCAGCTTGTTATAATTTATTCATAATATCTTTAAGAGGCGCGTCAAAAGGAATTTCCCTTAATAATTGTTCAAATAAAGGGTTTACGCATTCTGGACACGTCAGGGTGACTAGAGCTGATTCCATACGTGGGGAATTTACTATGTTTTCCTCAGAGCCAATTTTGAGGAAATCCATTTGTATAGCGTTTACACTTACTAGAATTTGTGCTACCCAAATTCCCCCTATTAATAGGATCATTTCTAAGAAACCAATTATCCCTAAACACATGCCACGTCCTCGTTCTTGACGATGCATTCCTTGAAGCCTCTGTCCCCATCTCCGGACCTTGTCACACAGTAGGGTAGAAAGAGGACGCCGCAGAATATAGATTTGCTGATTTGTTTAGAGAAGCAGTAACGTTTTTTGGTGGTCGTTTTGGGTTTAGGTTTTGGTTTTCTATTCTTTGAATTTTTCAAAAAGCACTTATCTTTGGTCACTGTTTTTGCTGTGCCTAAGGAATCATTCTGTTTTGAAATAATTCATTGTGAAAATGTTTGCCCTTGGAGATTTAATCGAATAGGATTCATTTTCCCAAATGCTACAAATTTAGGTTGATTTCTTTTAATGGTTGAATTTGTGTGTGTGTGTCTAAAAATCTGTTGATGTCCTATCATGTGTTGACTTAAGACAGTGGTTGGGTGGATGATCTTATGAGGTCTCTATAATTTGCTATGTCTCAGTGGGGATCAGCTCATGTTTTGGAAAGACATACTATAGAAAGAAAGAAAGAGTACTTGCTCTTGTATAATAATATATTTGACTGCCCAGGTATCAGTAAGCAGAGACATTATTTTTACGGTATTGTTTTGGTTTTGCAGTTGGGAGTTAAAGGAGTTCTTCAGTCGTGTAGCACCTCATTACACCAAGAGTATAAAGAAGTTATTCAGATCAGTTATCTACATAACATCAAATATATGGCTATTGGAAAACCTACTAATAGCTCGGTAATTTCTTTTCAGTTTTTATTCTAGACATGTAGTGCTGTCTATGAACCCGATAGAAGAATCCTGCTATTTGATGGTGATTCATTTCATAACACAGACATGTCAACATACATCTTAAATTTTACGTGACTAATTCTGAATACTATGTTTTCTTTATATTCTTTGCCACTATTTACATCACCATTTCATAACTGCCACTGAGACATAGATAAATAGAAGGATAGATAGATGACAGATGATGATGATGATGATAGATGATGATGATAGATAGATAGATAGATAGATAGATAGATAGATAGATAGATAGATAGAAAGAAATCTAGAGGAAGTTTAAAAATAACCAGAAGACAATCAGGTAAATAAATTCTGACTGAGCTCTAGGTTTATTTTTATGAGTAATCCTTTTTATGCCATCCCAGAGATCCAAATGCTTTACCAGGTGCCTATTTTCCCGCCCTATATGACTGAAAACACACGTGAGGAGACAGCCATTCTTTTTGAAGATTCAAAAGCCTTTTGATCATCTGTTTATAATCTCACTGCCTAACTGCAAAGTACCTTCTTGGTACTTAAAAGAAATTTTTAAAAGTTGGAACTAATGATAGAAAGTACGCGTGATGCCTTCTTTTACACTTTTTTGTTATCTGTTGTTTAGCAGTAGTGAGTAACTTTTCCCAAGGCTCATGCATGGAAAACACATCAGCACATTGCCAGGAAGCCACGGAGTTGAGAAGGGTGAGAAAAATTAACAATGGGTAGAATTAAGGTCTGGAGATTACGATGGGACAAACTTGGGAGTCTTTTATGTGTTTTCTTAGAATACACTTTCCATGTTCGAAGCATAGCCAATTAGTCTTTCAGAAAAGCAAGAGAGCAGAGAAACAAAATAATGTAAAATAATCTTTAGGTTTTGATACTACAGGTATGAATATGTACCTCTACTTTCTATAATGTAATAACCATTTAAAATTTCTGTACATAGAGACACGGCCTGCTAAAGACATGATATAAATATATCATACTTAACTATTCCACTTGCCTAGACAGAAGAAAAACAGCATCGATGTAAATTTCCCCTACAATTAACACTGTGAGAGAATGTCCTCTCTTAGAATTCTCACGTGCTGAGCATTAAAGCTCCATATCCAAATTCTTAAGAGGATTAGAGGACACATGAGCCCTGAGTTTGTTTCAACACCACCCGAGGAATGAATGAAAACCTAGGAGAGCTGCATAGTCGCTGTGCAGGAGTGAGCAAGACGTCATTTGTCGGTGCAGATTCCCATCCCTGTTCTTTTCTCACACTGACATTTGGATAGTACGTCAGAGTTCAGAAAGCATTCCACCCTGGTCCTCTTTGCCCTCACAGCAGCCTTAGGAGAGACAAGACAAGAAGTCATACCTTCATCTTATGTAAGAAGAAAGTGAAGCTCACTGATGCTTAGAACTTGCTCGAGGTCCTGCTGGGCAGCCGGATCTTCTCTCACAGTGGCTTCTCTGTGCCCTGCCCCCTGTGCCAGTCCTGATAGGACCTGCATTAGGACTCTTGTGGGACATCCACCAAAGAACCGCGGTGAGGGGAAGGCAACAATCCTCCATCATGCTACGAGTGCTATGCTGGTGCACGATATGCGTTACCTCATTTAATCCTTTCAACACTCTGACACGAACCATTATCCACATTTTACCTCTGAAGAAACTAAGACTCAGAAAAGTTTAGTAACTAGTCCAAGTTTGCACCATTAGAAAATGGAGAAATTTATTCATTACAACAGTCTATGGTGATTGAATTATGCCATCCTGATGAAACCATAACTTATATGGCCGGGTGAGGGAGGGGCTCTTGAATTGCCTGCTCCAAGTTTCTCATTTTACAGATCTGGCAATGAGGCCCAAATGTGACACATACTTGCCTAGGTAACGACCGTGTTGTGCTAATTCTTATCCTATTACTTTTTTCGCTGTATCATAGCAGGCTGTGGAGGAACTATAGAGTTACCTGATGCTTTGACCAGCCAAGTAAAACAGTAGCTTCACATCAAGGTCTGGCCTGGAATCCGGAAGTGTAGCAGTTCCCCTGTGATGGAAGGAAGCCGGCATTCCAGCCTTCGATCTGGGTTAGCTTCTGGTTTTACTGCTTCCGCCTTTACGTCCTAACCCCAAGATCTTCTTCTTCTATTCTTCTTTCTTCTTTGCACATTTCTACACTAATTTGTAAAGGTCTGATTGTGTGCGGTGAATGCTGTGAGAACGTGATGTGTTGGAAAAAAAATAAAAACCAGTTTTTCTTCATTTCAGCATGCCCCAATTTTCAGCGAGTTTTGTAATGCCCATATTTTCATCTCAACTAAACCCAGTACGGTTTTTCTGTAGAGCAGGTTATCGTGAATCTCAATTACTTCCATGCATGGCCACTATCAGTTGCCCCTGCTTTTCTTCATTGTTCTTGCCATTTCTATACATCTCAGTTTTGCCGATCTGGGTAGGGTAAAATCGAAGTGGGACTTTCATGTGGTGCCGCAGAAGGCTAGGGAAGCTAGTCATTCACCCCACTCTTCCTTTCCTGGTGAAGAGAATTCTTTTCATCTGGGAAGTTTCCTCTTGGCAATGAACAGTGCCAGTTTGGGGGACAAGACGATGCAGGGAAAATAAAGCTGTCTTCCTTCTTTTCTTGTGCAGTTGTCTTCAGATCTTTTATTCCACTATGTTGCTGAAGTTTCTTAAATAAACTCCAGAGCTCTCCCAGAGCTGTTTTTGTTAATAGATATCTAATTGTTGATCTTTGAAGGGAGAC
This sequence comes from Pteropus alecto, assembly GCF_000325575.1. Classification (NCBI taxonomy): domain Eukaryota; kingdom Metazoa; phylum Chordata; class Mammalia; order Chiroptera; family Pteropodidae; genus Pteropus; species Pteropus alecto. The sequence goes on along the minus strand of NW_006429864.1, from coordinate 2,408,941 downwards.
AGAGGCTTGGGTCTCTTATGCTGCCATCTTGGTGATGTCACTTTGGTCTCAATAAGTGTCCATTGAATGAATAGATGCAGTTCTTATCACAACCGTTGGTGGGTCTATAATCATTACCAATATGTCACATAAATGCAAACAGCTCTAAATGGTCAGACTCTGCTATGTCCCATGCTTGGAAGTGCAGCTTTCTGATGACCTGGTAAATGGGTTTTCCCATTTACCTCTAGCTATCTGCAAGTGACACAGTTTTTGACTTGGAGATTGTGCGTTATTTCTTTCAGGTCCAGGAACTGAAGTAGAAATAGTGGCCACCAGCTGGCCTCGCAATGCACATAAGGGTACATGAGTCCCATGCTTGGAAGTGCAGCTTTCTGATGACCTAGTAAATGGGTTTTCCCATTTACCTCTAACTATCTGCGAGTGACACAGTTTTTGACTTGGAGATTGTGCGTTACCTCTTTCAGGTCCAGGAACTGAAGTAGAAATAGTGGCCACCAGCTGGCCTCGCAATGCACATAAGGGTACATGACCTTGGAGATTGTGCGTTATTTCTTTCAGGTCCAGGAACTGAAGTAGAAATAGTGGCTACCAGCTGGCCTCGCAATGCACATAAGGGTACATGACCTATAGGATGTGCTTATTGATTTATATGGACTATTTCCATAGGCATCTAGGGCGGGAGGTAGGGACAGTTGTCTAAATGGGGTAAACATACTCTATTTACCTCAGTTTGCTGAGTCTCAAATAAGACGATGTGTGTGAACACTTTTTTAGAATTGTAGAATGCTATAGAGAATATCATATTATTAATAATGCTAAATAAATTGTTAGGTAAGTTTATCCTTATGATTCTGTGCTGTCACTACTCATAGTGTGAATTAAGTCTGTGCTATCACATCTTGCTATGCACTAGGCTAGGCTATTCTCTGATTTCCTTGTCTTTTATAGAATTGAATTTGTATATTTTCATGTTTTATAGTATTTTACTCCAGTAGACATTTACTTCTTTACTCTTCTGTTCAAGGACTTCCTGGTTTTGTATAGTCACTTTACGTGACTGTTAATTTTGTTTTACGTTTTGAAGAAAGAGTACATATTGGGCAATTTGTCTCTTTTATTTAACCTTTTCTAATACTATTGAGCAACTATAAGAAATTGTTCTTTTGATATTTCTCAGTTTTCATAGTGACACAAGATCTATGGGGCAAGATTTTATTATTTTAAAATGTCTTTATCTTACTCAATTCTCATGGGTTTTTGTTTGTCCTGACTGGCCAGACACTGGAAAGCTGTATAACATTTTCACAATGACTTGGCATTTCAAAATTTATACAGATATTGGAAACTATGAATTTTCCAGATACTCCTAGTATCAGATTAGAATTTCGTTTAAAATATTTAACACATCAGCTGTTGATATGATACCAGGTATTTTTTTGAAATCTATGTACGCGTTCGCTTACCTCTAGTGCTACAGGAGAGAAACAAAAGCCCAGCACATTCTGACTTGTTTAAGGTCATGAACTTAGGTGGGAAGAGAGCCTTGGAGCTCCCACCTGACTTTTCTCCATTACACTGCCTACCTGGCAGTAATCTGAACCCCTTTTGCTGCAGGGAGCGGCCAACCTCAATTCCAACAGAACCCCAAGCCTTGAGTATGTATCTAATCATGCTGTTTCTTAGGGGAATTGATGCCGTGGGAATTTCAGCATCCTGCATTCATGGCTAAGGATAAGTCTATCGGCACCTTGGCTCGAAAAAGTTCAGAGACTAGTGTGGTGTGCACAGCTCTGACCTGAGCATCTGAAATATATGTGAAGAAAATAGGAATTATTCTATTTGCTTTCCAAAAAAGTTACAACTTAGGTGGATTTAACCTCTTACCCATTTTTTCTTATAACTACTAAGAAAAGAACACACATCATTTTAGGTGATTTTCACTTTTAACAATTTTCAGTTGCAATGAAACAAATGATATGAGAAATGTCTTTAGACATGAAAATTATAACACATATTCTTTCCATATACAATGAATTACTCATAGTGGCTTCATTCATGTGTTGCCTCAAAATCTTGCCCTCAAGCTGCCCTCATTAGGAATCTCCATGTTCACAAAAGAAAAGTGGTCCCAGAAGGAAAGCTGAGTGGGAGAAGAAGCAAATCAGGGCTCTCTCCTCTTATCTCCCATAATATTCTGTATTTATAAATCTGGAAGTCAACTTTTTTCATGCTTTTGGAGAAATCGTCGAGCAATTTTTATTTGGGAACATTGATAAATTCATTTAAAGTTGATTTTAGAAATACTTTGTCCTCTGATATAAGGTACCCTTATTCTAGGGGGCACCCGGTCCATCTCTGTTTCTTTATGCTGAATCCAAATCTCAGTTTTCCTAGTGTTATTTATTGAGGAAAAGACTCCTCGTGCCTGAATCAAGTACTGTGAATGATACTAGAATTGTAGAGATAATGATAATTATAGAGATAAAGAAAATGTTTCTGTTTTGAGTTAATGAGAGTAAAGCAAGTTTGGAAACCATGAATAAAAGAATGAATTACAGAGATAAATACAGTGACCAATACAATGTGAAAAGAAATTATCGTAACACAGATATCCTTATGAGATACTATCCACATAAACTTTGGGCCTAGGCCAAGCATCACAGTTATAAATGTGGCACCTTACCCAAATTACAGGCCTCAAGCAATGAGCAAATAACCTCAGAATCCAAACTTATAAGTATCTCAACTCTAAGAAAAGCATAATTAGCTGTATGACCAAAGGCATGATTTTAAAAGTCACGTTTATTGAGATATAATTTACATAGTATAATTTACCCTTTTTAGTGTATAGTTCTATGAGTTTTGATAAATGCATTCAGCCATGTAACCCATCACAACACAGAACAATTTCATCACCCCTAAAAATGTCCTTTGTGCCCTTTTGTAATCAACACCTCTCTCAATGCTAGCCCCTGGCAACCACTGATCTTTTCTCAGTCCCTATAGTTTAAAGACAGTATTCTTAATCTTTGTGAGCTTTGGTTTTCTCATTGATCAATGGAAATATTAATAATACCACTTATTTCCTGGGGTTGTTTAAAGATATAAGATAATATATATAAAATGTATAGCACAATGCCTGGCACATTATGAGCATAAATGTTAGTGATTATTATTATTATTGTTGTTGTTGTCATTATTATTATTAATTGTTGAGCATTGAGTTGTAACCCAGAAATCACAACAATGTAATGAATAAAACTAAATTAGATATTGTAAAACACAGTCTCCAATGTAATATAGAAGCATTTTCTATAGTATCTTGACAATTAGTCATCAGGCCTCAATTAATATGTTTCCGTCAGTGGGAAACTCAGTACTTCTCAAAGCAGTTTATAACATTGGTGGACAGTAATAATTGCGTAAATATTCTTTTTGCCATTCTGTAACTTCTACTCAAAGATCACAATTGACCTTAGAACACAAGTCCAATTTCTCTTTCACATCATGGGTCTTTAAAGAGAGCACCCTCACCTCTCTTTGTTTCTACTTCTGAATCTTTTCCCTACTAAAGAAAATCAAAACACAGCTAGAGATTATTGACCGAGGCTACAAGGAAGTAGATTATGACTAAGTATAAAAAGGAATGTTCTAAGTGAGTTACTTAAAGGTGAAAGAAGTGGAAATAGAGGTAATTATTCCTCCATCCCTTAACATGGTTAAATCCTGGCTGAAGAATCACTTATGAGAGACGTTATAGAAAGGTCTTGAGTATTTTATGGGCAGTTGAACCAAGTAATTGCTAAGCTTCTTCTAGCCTGAAAAGTATGATTCTACAAACACTTGTTCCTTTTGCCATATCTCCAAAACATTTTATCTGTAATTTCAGAGTCATAGAAATCGTTCTGCTTTCATAAAGTTTCTTTCTTCACTTGTTTACTCAAATTCATCTCAAGTTTTTGTTAATCACATTTAGATAAGAGAAAATAATGTATATCAGAACCTCTTGAAAAACTTTAAAGATTATGCAAAATATAAGGTGCTATAAAGTTCTATCTAGCAGAATCTTTAAATAGCACCACAAATTTTTATTTTAACTATTTTTAATGAGGATTCGTCTAAGTTCCATTTATGCTATGGTTACAATTTTTATAGTTAAACTGTAATTGATGCTTCACTGTCTTTATTTTTCAGGTTACTGACGATTTCACATTTTTTGCAAGACTATTAATTGGAGCACTGAGTTGTAATACAGTAATGCTTTCAGGGCTAAAGGACAAATGCAAGGATTGATTTTTGCTCCTACATAAAATAGTTTCGTGCTACTTCTGGGCTGTGTGTGTGTGTGGCGGCGGGGGGAGAGGTTCTGCATTTTACTTCATCCTCCATCCCCAATAGCTATCACAGAGCATTTATCTACAGCAATATTTATCTACTTTCAATTTATTGTGGCTTGAAAATCAGATATATAAGCTTATTAGAATAAAGTGTCAAGCAAGGGTACATAAATTATGAGGCACTAGGTATAAAATATACAAACTTATATAATGTTTATCTTTGCAGCTCAGAGTACTTTAAAAATTAACTTCTGCTTCTCTCTTGTATTGTGAAGAGGAGGGATGAGGCTGTGAGTTACTTGAGATCATGTAAAATCTAGAATTCATTGCTCTCTTATTAACCAAATTCAATCTCTCACCTTCACCTCCAGCATTAGCAATGGCAGCTGCATCTCCAGCAGCACATGCCATGTGGTCTTTAGAGAGGACCCAACAGATCATTGGAGAGTAGTGTTCTTTTGGTATCAAAAGAGGAGCCAGTTCCGAGTATGATTCTAAGCTAGAAATCTTGGCTGTTTTTACTAGCTTTTGATAATCATCTCGTTTAGTGAATATTGTTTCAGGGAAAACTGTGAAGAATGTTAGATTCAAAGAAGTCAGAAAGGAAGCAGAGGAGAGGGCTTCTCCCAGCAACATTTCCGCTTAGAGTGATGAAGCTGAGAAATGGGAGGCCAGGAAAAGGACGAAGGACACTTGTAAGAGGATAAAATCTCCAAGAGACAGGAAGAACTAGGACCACTTTTCTTTGAGCTCATTTGTCACTGGTTTTCCAGAAGATATATTTGGCTCTTTGCTCCTGGACCTTGCACAGTGATGCCATTCCGGGTGTTGTTCCAGAAGGAAGTTCTGAGGTCACTCATATCCATGGTAAAAACTGTAACCATTAAAAAAAAATGGTTTTCCTTGAATCTGCTGGACACCCTCCATCATACTGCCCAGACAAAATTTGTTTCCTCAGATTGCCAGGAACTGTGCTCCCAAACTTTCAACTCAATTTTCAGATAAGTGCTTGTAAACTTCAATGTGCATATAAACCATTTGGGGACCTCATTGAAATCTAGATTCTGATTCAGCGTGTCTGGGTCGGGCCTGAGATTTTGAGAGGGTTTTTGTTTGTTTTGTTTTTTTTGGCCTGAGATTTTGAACAAGCTCCTTGGCGATACCCATGCTGACTAACAATGGGCCACTCTTTGAATAGTAATGTTTTAGAATATTTCAACTCGTTAAATTAGCTAGAAATCTTGAAATGAAAGGGAATAGATAGCTATAAAATAAACCAAATGCTGAACTCCACAATATTAGTGCTAAGGAGACCTAAAGAACATCACAAAAATGGAGGCGTAGGTAACCATCTTTCCCCAAGGCCCTTCCCTAGCAAGTGCTGGTCACCATGACTCTTCCAGTCACCATGCTGCTCCTTGTAAGAGAGAGGGTGCTGAAACTGAAGAGAAAAGTAGGGCTGAAATGCTTACAAGTAGAATAAAATTATGCGGAAAGCAACTAGGAAGAAAAGAGATGAGTGATAGGGGTAAAAGAAATCTGGCTGCATGGATTGGGGGCACAGTAGGAAGTCCTTAAGTGATCAAAATGAAGGATGTTGGGAAGATCCTGCCCTGACACTTTCTTCCAACTGATGTCAAAGATTGTGACTATAAAAGGTTCAGGGAGCTCCCTTGAATCTGACAGACATTCTCTCTCACCTTCCTTCATTCCTGATTTCTCATGAGCAGTGCACTCTTTGTCATTTTGAGTGGTTCTCTTAGCGTGGGCTTCTTTCCAAACACTCCTGTCTTGGTCAGTTCAGACTGCTACGACGGAATACCATAGACTAGACAGCTTAAACAACAGACACTTATTTCTCATGTTACTGGGGCCTGGGAAGTCCAAGATCAAAGTGTTAGTAGATTTGATGTCTAGTCCTCACTAGACATCTACTTCCTGGTTCCAAGATGGCCACCTGCTCACTGTGTGTTCACATGGTAGAAAGAGGGTGAGGAAGCTCTGGGGGATCCCTTGTATAAGGACATTAATCCCATTCAGGGAGGCACCACCCTCATGACCTTGTTACCTTTGAAGGACTCCACCTTCTAATACCACCAATTGGGGGGTTGGATTTCAACATGTGAATCGGGTGGAGACACAAACATTGAGTTTATTGCAACTCCTGAAAAATTGAATACTTAAGTCTTTATTATCTTGACCAAGTACATTTAAAACATGTTCATTTGGGAAACATAGAGGCAGCTAAGGCACACTGGCAGAGGTCGGGGCCACGAAGGAGAGCTTCAGAGCAATGTGAGGGAGGAGGAAAGGCACTGAAAGCAGCAGGCGCTAGAGATGGACCAACCCCAGTTCATGTGCAATGGATTTGCCTGGATGTAAGGGAGCCTGGAGGAGAAAAGAAGTTACTCAAGAAGTGTGTAAGCTGAAGAAAAATTGGAGACATAGACTTGTGCTCCCTGTGCTGTTCTCCGCTTCATTCTTTAGCTGAACACTCCAACTCCTGCACCTCAAGACCCTGAAACATTCACCAGGCAACTTAAAGTCAGATCTCAGATGGCACCAGCACTGCACACACATCATTCATGTTCTTCTTCTCTGTGAGGATAAATGAGGATAATAAATCAAGATGTTCCATTCTACCATAATATTTTGCATCTGGAAGCACTGCATATATTTATCATTGTCCCATGTATGCACTTATCCTCAAAATAAAAATAATGACAAAATTAAAACCACAAATTTTAAAGTAACTCATTCATCATCCGCTTTATTCATAAACAAGAATTTTCTTCTTTCCAACCTCCTCCCTCTCTCTCTCTCTCTCTCTCTCTCTATTTTTAAATTTATTTGAGGTTTAGAAAACAACCCACTTTCCTCAAGGACAACTTTGATCTTTGATAGGATAATTCTTAGCTTTATAATAGAAAATAAAAACTTATAAGTAGAAACAATTTCCAAAGCAACTATTAATTTTGAAATTGAATCTGTTTTTTGCTTTTTAAAGAAGTACTTTTTCAAAAACGAGTGCCCTGCTAGCTAAGGTTCTCATGCCATTATAGAAGTCAGTAAAATTCCAAAGATTTTGTTTTGACTTTTCTATGGGTAACACTTTCTAAATTTTTTTAGAAAGAATCAGCATGTACAATTTTCTTGAAACAGAAATATCAGGAAAAATATTGTAAGAGTGCCTGATAAAATATTTGTTCATAGGTATGAAGATGATAAGTTATTTTTATTCTAAAGTTATTTTATTCTAAACATCAATAAATTGATGCTTGATAAATTGTTTTGTTGTAATGAAACCCTAGAAACTCTTACAAGTCTGTGTTTGAGCTCTCTAAAGTTTGTTAAATTTTCTAGAAGAAAGAAGCCTATGGGGAAAAAATCAGGACTATGATGTAGGATCAGTACTATGTGCTTCAATTTCTATAAAGCCAATCTGTGTCGGACATCAATATTTTCTCCAACTCAACCAAGTGTGGCTCTGTCTGGGGCTGCACGAAACCTCCTTCCCTCAGATTTCCTGTTTATTTGCTCCATCGTGGAGGCTGGCACGGTCAAGTGGAAGGAGTAGGCATCTGGCATCAGACAGACCTAGATTTTCATCCCATTTCTGCCATGACTAGCTATGTGGCCTTGAGAAATTTGCTAAAATTATCTGAGCCCCAGGGTCTGTTTATAAAATTAGGGTAAGAAAGTCTCTCAGGCTTCTTGTGAAGAGCAAATGAGATATATGCAATAAATTGCCTACATTGGAAGAATATAAAATACGAAGCGGGCTGTATTATAAAATCAGAAGATCAAAAGGCAAGGAAATATCAGTTTTAGTTAGATTCGAATAGCTCAGACATTCTTAAGGAGGCTTGAGAAGTTGTTTTATTTTAATACTTAATTCTCTTACAAGTTTCCCGTCGTTAAAATGACAAGTCAATTAGAAAACCTTCTCTAAAATCCAGATACATGACCAGTCTGACATTTCGGCCTCGTGAGATGTGAGACGAAAACCCAGGCAGTCCGGCCGGCTCTCTGAGCTACGAAATAAGTGACGCACTTATTATCTGCAGAAAATGTGGTCATTTGTTTGTGGTGATGTGCTATACAGCAATAGAACTCTAATATAAGATGTAATTTTGAGAAATGGGACTAAGGGAGTAGAGAATAAGAAGGGAAAGAAAGAGGAAAAGTCAACTATAAGGGTGCCTGATAAGAGGCTGCTCTTGGGAGCAGTGGGGGCTCCATTCCCCTGTGATCTCCTGAGAGGTAGGCAAAATGCCACTTAGAATTATCCATCAAAACTACCAGATGGCAGCATCTACCTGACGGCTCAGCCCAGCTCATCCTCTCCTTAGTTAAGGGGACCTTAATGACCCTGCACGTCCAGGCAGTGCTAACAAGAGGTGAAGACCTCACAGAAAGACATAAGCTTCTTGACTTGAAAGACTAGCTGTGTAGAATGAGATTCAGCTTGCACAGAATTTTCTGGAAAGCTGTGGCTGAAAACAGGGATAGGCCAAGGTGATATGTGAGGGGTGCTTAAATTAACAAAGTAAAATATAAAATAACAGGTAAAATAAAATAAAATGTAAAATAAAATATAAAAATCCTACAGAGTTAGATCTGAGGCTCAGAGGAGAGAGGGCTCAAAGGAACCTCTCAAAGGAACCAAGTCTGCACAGCAAGGACAGAGCTCTGACCTTGACCTCCAGCACAGACTCACGCCACTGCTCCTAGAGCTTCACCTCTGCCAGTGAAGCAAACTTAAACTCATGAACTCAAGAATTCCTAAGCTGCTTATTGAATTCCTATCTACCTTATGGGCCTCCTTCTATGTTCCAAACTAGACTACAAGGTTACTTCTAGCCTCTAAGTTCATGTTACGCTTAAATGTGTAGTGCTTTCTATCAGCAATTATGTTTTAGTGTTATAGTGTATTAACAAAACAAAACTATACCCAGCTTAGTGTTGTTGACAAAGAATTAAATACCAGGGTAACTAGAAAAAAAAAATGGTATGAGCTCATTACTATACTTTCAACTTTCTCACTCTCTCAAATTCATTGTAAGTCATCTAGAAACTTCTTTGCTTCTCCTGACTTGTGGCATACTCTTTTTCCTCTACGGCTTCTGGGCTGGGAGTGAAATTGGAAAGAAATGGACAGAGCAGTCAGATCCCAAAGCTTCTTGCTGACAAAGTCTTGCTCCTTGTTCCAGACCAGTCATCCTAATCTACATCTATTTTTAAATAAATAACTTTATTACTTCACCTAATACGGAACACATCATATCTTGAGCAACAGAAAATTTGCACATCAGTTGAGTCACTGATAAGGAATTACTTTTGCACCATAAAGTGAGCTTGATAAGAAGCTTTTCTGAGCACTTAATTTAATTTATTTTAATTTCAGTTTTAAAAATTTAGACTTGGTTTTTTAGATGCTCTAGTTGCTCTTAAAATAATCTATTCACCAGACTAAACGAACATTCTCGTTATAGAATGCACTCCATTCTAGGCATCTAGATTTACAAGAAATGAAAACATGGGAGTGATAGTTCAGTTCACAAAAGGTTGAACAAAGATAGCTCAGAGTTCCATTAAAACGCTTTAAAACATTCTGTTTACATAGAACTTTCTACACATCTAAAGCACTGCATTTTATTGATTTGAAGGCACAACTTTTTTTTTTAATGTTTTAATAACTCTGAAATTGGGATGTGTGTTACTTTGAGGTCAACTAAGGAATATTTATGATATACTTGGTTTTGCCTGCACATGCACAAACATCAAAAATGCTACATCTCACACAATTTGTTTACACTGACTTCCCTGCCAATGTCTGCTACCACTCTCGCCTTCCATGAACTGGCTCCAGATGCAGAGGGCAGCCTGGGTTCCAGGCTCTGTTGTGCTTTGGAATATTTATGCCATCACTACAGTACGACTGGATTGCAGTTGCCTCCAATCTCATTATGATTATCATTCTGTCATCAGATCCCAGCCTAACATGTCCACTTCGTCACCTAAACTAACATAAGTGCCCAGCCATTAGATATCTGCACTCACCACTAAAATTTTTCCAATTTTTTAGCTTATTTGTTGATTGATTGATTAATTGGTTATCTCCCTTCACCAGAATATAAGCTCCTGCTGAGTCATTCTGCTGCATCCCTGGCATACAGAACAACATCTCACACATAGTAGATGCTCAATAAACATGTTGAACGAAAGATTTCATGTCACCTTTGTTTCAACCCACATAATATATAATACTGCTATTACCAAGACAAGTTTTTTTCAAATGCATTTAATTTTGTTGAGCAAAAGAAACAAAAAGAAAGAAATACTGGCTGAGCAGAGCTGGCTGGTATGATAAACGTGTGCTGCATCTGATGTTCATGGTAGAAACCCCAGATTGTCCCCCTATTCCCATTTCCATTTATTAAGGCTCTTGCTCAATGCCAGTTTCTAGAATCCCTCTCTTTTGTCCCTACTCCCATGGAAAGCAAATCCATACCGTCTTTTTTTATGTCTCAAGAAATTATCAGAAGTGAGAAAAGTACTTGCACATAGTAGGAATACACATGTGTTTTTTTTTAATAAATATGTATATATGTTAAGAGATCGATTTAGTAATCCTATCCAAGCACCAAATAATTCTATGAACCAGACCCACTTCTGGCAGCATGTAAGTTTTATGTGCAGATCCTAGTCAATGACAGAATCGTTGTCTAGGCAAATACAAAGTGCTCTCTCTTATCGCCACCTCATAGAGCCAAATCCCCCCAATTTCCTCTACTGGTACAAGAGATGCCCTTATTATTTTCATACAATAACCTTTGAATCACTGGGTAATATTTTAGCAAATCTCTTTCTTTCCAGAAACTCTTTACTGGCTGCCAGTTTAAGGGAATTGTGAGAGTTGTATGTTAAAATTACAGATCTTAAAAATAAACAAGCAATCAAGATCTTTCCTGGTCCAAGGGTCATGACTTCAGACATGTATATTGTCATTTTACAAATAGAGGTACTGAGTCCTGAGAAACTGAGGATAAAGAGCCTCATTTGTGAGAAGTGGAGATGATGGTGAGGTTACATGTCCCATACCTCTCTGCTCATTGTAATTCCGATCCCAGCTCATTCATTTTCAGCCTGAGTCCCATCATTTAAACATCTCATTTTAAAACTGAGGCAAAAATACCTCTGCCATTGACCATTACCAAATCATTCAATATCAAAAAAAAAAAAAACCAGTTTTGGTTTTCTTTGGTTTCTATACTCACCGAATGCTTATTGTAAACATTGTGGTGACTTTTTTATTTGCATAGCCTTTAACTGTTTTCACAGTACTCCACACATGTTATCTGTCTTTCAGAGGCAGTTGAGATATTACTGAATCCATGACAGAAGAGAGAGTGCAGAGGGATGACTCAGAGGGATGACAAAGAGAAAGAAATAGAGAAGACCCTGACCCGAATCTTGATTTTGGCCCTGACCTTTACCCATAGAGAAAAACCAAGTCACATCATTATCAATGGAGAGTAAAAGTGGACTAGAACTACAAACATGAGCAAAGTGCCAGCAGAAAGCCAAAATGTGAGAAAAACACTCCTAAGTGAAGGAAAAAGTGGGTGAGGCAAAGAAAGTGATGTGTGTGGGTACAAAGGAGACACTAAGAGAAAGCTGTCAGGTAGTGGGTGGGTGACAGGTTGACAGGTGAGAGGAGGAGAAATGAATGCCAAGATTGAAGAGAAAGCATGAGGAGAGGGCAGGGTGAGAGAGTGAGCAAAATTTAGGTGCCATACAGGAGAGGGCATTGATAAGGCAATTGTATGTGAGTAGAATTCGGGAACTACTGCTCAATAAATAAATCTTTTCTGGTACTTCAAGAACTACTTTGTAGTGTCATGAAGAGCCAGTGGAGGTGGAATTAGGTAAATCAATTCAGTCTCTAATCTTACTCTTTGTAATCCGTACCTATTTATATTTCAAATTATATTACCATAACGAATAACATTCGTACTTTCAAAATGTGACATTTTTTAATGAACTCTCAGGTTAAGGAGGTAAATAAACTGACTCTGAAAAATTGCTGTTTTTCTTTGAAAGCAAATATTCATGAAAAAGACAAGAGCTTAGTGAATTTATCTTTGCTTAGCAAAAGAAAAATATCAGGATAAATTTACCATATGAGATGATTTGATCATTTCGGTTTAGTGTATTCACTGTAAAAATATTTGTAGTTGCCTAAAATCTATAGAAACAATTTTCTCAGTAAAGATGAATCAGTTTGAGCTTCTCATTTCTTGTGACGAAAATGTTAGACGATTTAATGTAATCAGATGAGTGAGGAAAAGGCAGAGGCTTCAGGATTTAAAAAAATTTCACACGAACACAGGAAATAGCGTCACCTGCTGGTGATCATATAATACTTTTTCATTTTCTCGCTGAAAAAGAGGATTGTGAAATTTCTTTTTAATAAAGAAAATTATAGATTTTAAATTTTAAAATAAAAATCCTATGGAATATGTTTTTAAAAATCAAGTGTAATTAAATAACACACACACACACACACAAAAACATAATCTACAGTTTCACTCTTTCTCTGACTCTCCTTCTTGGCTGTGTTTTCTTATATTAATCATTATACGTCATTTTGGTAAACAGTATTTAACAGCTGCGTCTTGATTTACTTACTTTAGACATTGTCTGTTGAGTTCATGTTTTCATAAATGAATATTTAGCTTTCCTTCTTTTGTACTCTCATTATGCTAAATATTTACTCTGCAATTTTTGGTTATGTCAGATCATAATTTCCATTATTACATTATGATATTACAGTATTACATTACTCTTTCCTTCTGAGTCTCCTAATGTAATGTCACTTTATCGCCTTTCTTGTTCCCTTTGTTTTTCCTGGATTGCCTCTTTGTTTTCAAGAAAACACAGAAATACAACTCATCTGAATCAGAAACAATACACAAACAAAATGAAAAGTTTAACAGGCAAAAGTAAATAATTAAAAGAACCAAACAGAAATTCTGTAGCTGAAGAATACAATGAATGAAATGAAAAAAAAAAAAAATGCAATAGAGAGTATCAATAACTGAATGGATCCAGCAGAAGAAAGAGTCTGTGAACTATAAGACAGAAATTTAAAAATTGTCCTGTCTGGAAAAAAAAAAAAAAAAACAGAAAAAAAATGAAAGTGAGTAGAGAAAGCCTGCGATTTATGGTATAACATCAACAGAACCAATCTGCAACTTATTGGAATTCCAGAATGAGAAGAAAAATAGAAAGGGGAAGAAAGCTCACTTCAAGAAAAAATGGCTGAGGATTTCCTAAAACAGGGGAAAGATTTGCATATGCAAGGACAAAAGACCATAGATCACAAAACAAAATAAACTTGAACAGATTTTCTCCAAGACATATTATAATAAAACTGTCAAAGAATTTTTATCCTTCAGTCTGTTCATGTGGTTTATCATATTGATTAATTTGTGTATTTAAATCATATTTCAATGTCAGGGATAAATACAACTTGTTCATGGTGTAAGAACACTTTAATGTACTTTTGAATTTGGTTTGCTAGTATTTTGTGGAGGATTTTTGCAATAATGTCTGTTAGAAATATTGTTCTATAGATTTCTCTGAAATTGAAGCAGATGACACCTGATGAGACAGCTTTTCCATGATGTTAGGATCAGGCCACTTAGAAAGTCTAAAATTCACACAAGTTACTCTGGATTCTTATCCAATTATTAATCTCTGAATTTGCAACCTACAGGCCCTATTATTGATAAGACATTTCGTTCCAAATGTTTTCTTTTGAAATAACAATACTATTTAATTCCTATATGTTTTATTCCAGCGTGTGTGTTCCCAAAGCACTTATTTAATTCTTTCAGTTCTGAGTGTAACTTTGTTTTATTCACTGTTCTAAGATACTGGCTTTAGATGAGAAATGCCTGAGAGATCTGATCTTTCTCGTACTCTTCCTTGTTATTCAGATGTGACCAGAATAGATTATCGATCTGTGCACTTTCCCTCCAACATGTGACATGACACTCAAGGTGGCACCCAGGGACAAAAGACCACTGAATCTAGAACAACCCGATTCTTGATCAGTGATACTTTCTGAGAAAAATCTTGATTCCAAAAGTAGTCTGGCCTCATGTCCAAGACCTTTAATGGGTTGTCTGAAACTCAAATATGGAGGAGCCTGGTGGACAAAGGACAACTGTATCTAATGTAGGGAGGAGGCAAGAGAACTAAAATGTTAAATCAAGCTATATTCAAAGACTGCAATATGCTGATCAGCCCTGCAGCCAGGCCAGGAGGACACCTGAGGCACAAAGGAAGATTTTTGTTGGGATTGCTACAACCCATTTCCCCACACCATGAAGGAAAACAAGAAAACAAAGTCTTTAAGTCGCTCCCTACACAAAATAAAATCATTCATTCCCTATGGCTAAAACTATGGGGAACCTGTGGATTAAAGGCTGGGAATTGCCAGCAGACCTTTCACACTACATACTCTTACCCTTTCTTGTTACATGCTCTTATCCTTCCTTACTGTATGCCCATACAATCAAAAGAAAATGGGTAAACAAAGTCTTTAAACTGTAATTCATAATAACTAAGAATGATATATAAACTGAATTCCCCGAAAACTCACGGTCTCTCTCAGTGTTTTTTTCTCTGCTCCTCTCGCTGTTTGTCTCTGTCTCTCTGTTTCCCTCTGAGTCTCTCTCAGACTCTCTCACTCTCCGCCTCTGAGAAGAGACCACGCTCTGTCTTTGGAGCATTACCCCTTCTCTAATAACCTCTCCTTTTGACTCTGACTTTGGCATGAATTCAAACTCTTTCTTGAGCTCAGCCAAGAACTCTCTCTTGGTGCAGGCCCATTCGGGGGGATTTGCCCTGTCCTGCATCATATCCTGAGTGGAGACAGGGCTGAGGACGTGTTGGAGAATAAATGCTTGTGCATTTAACCGAGAAGCATTAAATGAGAAATTAGAGAGTGGTGCTCATGCAGTGGAGACAAGACTCCCAAACCAACCATTGTGAAGGTTTCCCGGGATTTGGTGTTAATCCTAGGAATTCTATATTAATTAAATAAAAACTCTGGATGGGTCTTATTAAAATATAAAAGATTATGATTGCCATTGTGTTATCTATAAAATGATAATATTGTTTTCCCTATGTGCAGAGTAGGCAAAGCCTTCTTACTTTAGACCCCAGGAAAGGAGGGGGCTCCTCTGTTTGTTTTAGATCACTCTGTGCATGCCTGAGTGTTGGGCTAGGAGGGGGTCACTCCCAGGTGAATGTCTGGGGACTCGTGATCGGTGTACCTGGCAGTGTATAAAAGACTGCATTTTCATGGTCACTTTCTCTTTCAGACTGTCTCTGGATGAGGACACAGAGGTAGCTGAGTCCCTGACAATGAAACAACGGGTAAGAAGAGATTTGCTCTCACTCCTAAATAGATCCATCTTTGACAGAAGGTCAGATTTCTCCCTTTAGCCTACTTGCATCTTCCAAGTGCACCCAGGAAATATTAGTACCAGTCATGTTTGCCATCCTGTTAAGCACATGGCAGGTCAACATTTACATTCATTTGTTCTAGCC
This sequence comes from Pteropus alecto, assembly GCF_000325575.1. Taxonomy (NCBI): domain Eukaryota; kingdom Metazoa; phylum Chordata; class Mammalia; order Chiroptera; family Pteropodidae; genus Pteropus; species Pteropus alecto. The sequence goes on along the minus strand of NW_006429864.1, from coordinate 2,392,973 downwards.
TCCATTAAGGCTGTGTCTTCACCGAAGAGATGGGAGAAGTTTGTTTGCTTGTTTGTTTATTTGTTTGTTTGTTTGTTTGTTTGTTTTCCAACCCATGGCCTGGGTGGAGAAATATTTCCCTCATCATGTTAGCGGCTGCAACAGCCTTAGGAATATGGTGAACACAGGCAATAGAGATGAGTGAGAGCAGAAGTTTCTAGACCAGTGGGGAGCAGATGTTTCATCAGACGAGCCCAGTGATACAGGTGCTGGGGTGAAGGCAGTGCAGCCTTTAAGTGGGGAAAGGGAGGCTGGACAAGAAAGAGCAACGAGGAATCATTTACTTACTTTCATAACTTTAAATATATTAAGGTTTTTATAGCCTATACTTGAACAATTTGATAGCTTCAAAAAAATAAATAAAATTCCCTTCACCAAACTTGATCTCAACAATTCAGTTTCTCTCCTTTATTAACTTTGATTCAAACATGAAAACTGAATTCAATGTAGGCAGAGCATCATTTTCTTAATTTTGACTGTGTACCGAGAAGCAGAATAGCAGAAAAAATTTAATGTTGGGTGTTGGTGAGCAACATGACAGACTAAGAAGCTCCAAGCTCTCCCTTCCCCACAGTAACAACTATAAAACAACCAGAATCTGTCTGAACCAGCTGAAGATCTCAGCCCAGGGGACCCAAGAAGTGGCAACGAAGGTCTCTTTCCTGCTCTCACCATTGCCAGCGCTGGCAGGAGCACCAATTCGCCCCCAGGGTGTGTGTGTGTGTGTGTGTGTGTGTGTGTGTGTGTGTGTGTGTGTCCTTTCTTCCTGGCTCCCCAGATTTGGTGAGTGCTCCTCTGTTTTGTGACAGCAGTGGCCATGACCATGCCAGTGGGCCTGAGGCCTCAGTCAGTCTTGTGTCCTTGAGTGCACATCAAGTTTGTATTATGGGTCCAGGAGGGAAGGATAAGTTGTCCCTTTGGCTGGCCCCTGCTGTGGGAAGGGAATGTCCTTCCTTGGGAAAGCAGAAGGTGTGGCCCATCTTTGTCCTAAAGACACTCCCCTTTCTGGCTCCTGACACCAAGATATAGAGAAGACTTGATTCTGTTTTTCAAAATTTGCTTTAGCTATTCTAATTCCTTTGTCTTTTCATATAAGTGTTTTTAAAAGATAAATACTTTTTTTTTTTTTTTTACCACTGGTAGTTCTACAACTTGCTGTTTTCATTTACCAGTTCACTATCAGCATCTTTCCATGTCAATACCTATAGATCTACCTTATATGAAAATATAAATAAATCTGGGTCGCGGTTCCATAGTGTAGCGGTCAGCATGTCTGCTTTACATGCAGGAAGTCCTGGCTTCCCACCCCACTGGAGCCAGGGTCCACGGTCTACCGCCCCATCCTGTCTGATTTCGGAAGCTAAGCAGGATTGGGCCTGGTTAGTAATTGGATGGGAGACCACCTAGAAAGACTAGGTGCTGTAGGGACAAATATTAATAAAATTAAATATATATATAAATAAATCTAAATTAATAGTATTGTATTGTGTGAATGTACCAGAATTTTTTTTTTTACCTTTTCCCTCTTAATGGCTATTTCCCCAACTTTGTTATACTAAACAATATCAATATCTTATTACACACATATTTGCAAAAATGTTCCCCATACCTGTTTGTTGTCATTTGACTTTGCTTGTGTTATATGTAAAGATCAATGTTGTTTCAACTTAATATGGTCAAGTTTATCAATCGTTTTCTTGATGGCTTCTGGGATTTTTCTAATGCTTAAAGACATCTGCTCTGAAATTATAAAACAAATAAATTCATTTTTGTTTCCTACCAGTACTTTCATGGTTTCAGTCGTACAGTCCCCACGGGATGTAGTCTTCGCTTAATTTTCCAAGTCTGCTCAGGAGCCTGGGAACCGCTGGTGCCTCTCCGAGGAGCCCGGCCAGGCGCCACGTCTGGCCAACGTCTCCTGGACGTTTTCCCGTCCCCTCCCCAGCTCGCAAGTGCGGGCCTGACAGCCACGTGGGGAGGCTGTTCCCTTCCCAGGAGCCATCCCAGGAGGAGAATGATGGTCCCAACGACCTCTTGAAATTTTTTCCCAGTTCTTTTTCGCTGCCGGGTCGCGCCGAGCGGAATCGATAGCTCCCAGGCGGACGCCCAGGAGCTGCGCCGGACGCCCCAGGCCAAGGGACGCACGGGTTTTCGGGCGCCGTATGGCGTCCGCTTTTATAGTTTCTTCCCTCCGGAGCTTCGGCAAAATCTGCAAGTGATGGGATTTGACTGCGGTGCCGAGTTCCAGGCGGCTGCAGCGCGACCAGGACGGCCCCGGGGTGCCGGGGCGTCCGCGCGCCCTCCGTTCGCAGGAGACTGCGTCTGCGCGGTGGCGGCCGTCAGGCGGGCGCTGCGCTCCGAAGCCGGGGGTCGGGCTGTCCGGCGGGTGGATCCGCCCGCGGGAACCGTCCGAGGCCCCCGGGGAGACGGAGAGGGTGTCCGGGTCCCGACGCTTTCCTTCGTGTGCGCCGCTTTTCGGAGTTTGCGTTCCCAGTTTTTCCAAGTCCCTCCTAGAAATGAGGACTGTCCGAGTGTAAGGGGGAGGGTCGGGGGAGGGCGACACGGTCTCCTCGGCTTCCCCTCGTGGATCTTAGTCATCGATAAACTTGAAATTTTTTTTAAAGTTCGCGGCTGGGGAGCTGGGAACCCGCTCGGGATGGCGGAGGCGAGGGGGTCCGCGGAGGGCGTCCCTGGGCCCCCCCCCCGTCTTCCTCCCGATGGGGGCCGCGACGACCCGGGCCCACACGAGCTGGCAGTGCGCCCTCGCTGGCTCGGGGACCCAGATCCGTCCCGGGGCCGTCTTCGTCGCTACTGCCGCTTTACCCGGCGCCCGCCGACCGTCCTTAGTTTTTTTCCGGTGCGTCAAACGGTCACTGTAGCGGATCTGGCCGCAGCGCCCGACGCTGAGACGCCTTGTGAGGACGGGATCGTCCCGGTGGTGGCCCTGCGCGGGGCTGGCGGTTACTTCCTGGAGATCCAACCTGCAGTTCCGTGCGGAGCGCCCGCCACCCTTCCCGTGGTCACTTCATTGGCACAGGTCCACCAACGCAGGCATTCCCTGGTGGTCTCTCTACCAAGTACTCACTAGGCCTGACACTGCTTAGCTTCTGAGATCAGAAGCCATCCCTGCCTTCAAAGCAGTACGGCCTAAACGTTGGTAGCAGCAGCCTGGCATCCCAATGGCCCCCACTGCAAAGCCCTGCTCCACCAGGCCCCACCTACCAATGCACTTCATTCAGAGCCCTGGGGTCCTCTGCCTTCTGTGGACAGGCTCCCTTGCCACATCTTCCAATGCTCCGTGGGCTGAGCCGGCAAGCTGTATTTCCTGAGTTCCCAGGAGACAGTGCAGGCTCAGGCTGTGTGGCCATTGGCATCAAGGCCGGGACCAGCTGACCCCAGGTCTCAACCATTTCCTCCCCCAAAAATGTCCTGTCTTGGCTCAGATCAACAAAAGCATTCCTACCCTTCAAGTGATGATTAAGTTTCTTAATACTGAGGGCTGCAGTCATAAAATATCTTCAAAGTGTAAACATAAAATAAAATTGAAAATAAAAATCATCCAGACTGTTACTATTTTAGATAGGTGACCGTGAGAGAGGGTCCCTCAGGCTGGTGGTCCTGGAAGGAGGGAGAGAGGAGAGAAAAGAATTCGACCTTTGGTGAACTTGACCCACATGTGGCTTGTGTTTAATTCTTTCATTTGTACATCATTACATTTTTCTGAGCCCCTTTCTGCATATGACCCAATATCTTCACAGGGCTCACTAGATGGAGAGGTAATCAAAGTGTGATCACAGCATTTGGGGGCACTTGGGAGTCCCAGGTAAGGCCAGAAGAGGCAGGGAGAGAAGCGGGGATTGAAAAGAGTTTCATGAAGGAGGTGACATCTGAGCTGGGTCTCCAAGGGAAAGATCATTTAGCCAGGGCCTGGCACCATGCAGGAATAAAATACATGATGAATTGAGTGAATGAATAAAAAAATGGGCATCCACCTAACAGACTAAGAGGAAGGGCAGCCCACCCAGACCAAGCTTGGAAACACAGAGCACCTGTGGAGTGTGATGAGAAGCCAGCTGTGTTTAGTTGCTGCCTCAGCATCTTACAGAATGACCACCCTGCTCACACCCAGAGTCTGGACAGTTAGATTCCCACCTCCAGTTCTCACTTTGCTGTTCCTGGGACACCTTTTGCAATAACCACTTAGAGATGAGCACAGGAAAAAACTGGTGATCTCCTCCCCAACCACCTTATAATAAGGGTGGGCTACCCTGATCTCTATCTCCTCCTTGTGACCCAGGACAGAGGACTGCCCTTCCCCTGGCTCATTGTGCCACCCTCCACCCCATTTCTGGGATCTGCAATAATAAATCTTGTGACATTACTTCTTTCGTGTGAGTGTATTGGCTGTACCTGCAATCAGAAGGATCCCAGAATTTTCACATCCCCAGCATTGCGGTTCAGATGCTGAGGGAGCCACCT
>NW_006429864.1:2382364-2388397 GCF_000325575.1 Pteropus alecto | reverse complement strand
ACCAGTGTGGGTGGCTTGTGACCCCTCATTCAGCAGGTCAAAATCTGCGTATTCTTAGTAAACCAGCTCCGGAGGTCCCTCCAACACAGGGAACAATGGGAGGGGCTGCAGCTTGCCACCACAAGAACCTGTGTTCTGACCACTTAGGAAGCCGTCATTTGTCCTCTGCTCCGGGACACTGCTTGTTGTTTCCAGCAACACCTGTCTGTGTGGCTTGATGTCCACATGTGTAATTGTACCTGCCTCCAGGGGCTTTGTAAAGGAAGTGGAGGAAGGGTCATTGTGCAGCCCAAAGCTGAAGAGTGAGGGAGAAATTGATGGGAATCCTGAAGAGGTGGGATCATGGGGTGGGACACATGAAAAGGGTGGGGTGAGGCAGAGGCCATGCCTTGGGGCTCAAGGATGGGGCCACTGGTGGCTTCCCTCAACAAGAGAAAGGAACTTCAGGAGGAAGCAGTAGTCATGAGGCAAGGGACGACTTCAATGTGACACACTGACTTTGAGGAGACTCCAAGACAGATATCCAGGAAGAGCTGCTGTGACAGAGGGTCAGAGTCAGAGCTTGTGACCCAATGAGATGGGGAGGGGCAAAGTGGAAGGGGAGGACTTCGAGGAAGTTCATTAACTGGAGTCATCAAGGTGGAGATCCTTGATGTTCATTTCACAGCCCCCTGGTGCCTAATAGAGCAACGGGCCCTGGGGGGGTCCATTCAGTAAACACTGGGCTGACTTAACCCAAATCCACCTGTTTCCTCTCTGAATCACTGAAAGAGAATTTGCTGAATTCAACAGATTGGTGACCTAGGCTCAGATTAATTACCTAGGAAAATGAAACCAAGAATTACAAGTCAAAGCAAAATATAGACTCAAGGCAAAACTAAGAATCCAAACTACAAACTAAGACTCTCAACCTGCAGTTCGCCGAGGCCTCAGGGCCTTTGCACTCGCTGTTTTCTCAGCCTGGACTAGTCTGCCTTCTGCATCGCTTGTTCCCTAAACACTTTCAGAAATTAGCTCAAACATCCTTCCTGACTATTTTTCTTCATGATGCCACCTGACTTTGTGTATATTTTACTTACTTTTTTTCTCTGTCTATTTGACGAGGCTGTCAGCTCATGAAAATGAAGACCTCTGTCTGCTTCACTTACTGGCACACAGTAGGCCCTCAGTATATGTACACCAGGTGAGTGGATACTGAAGGTGAAGTGGGGACTCTTGGGTGTCACCTGGCACTGTCTCAAGTCAAGAAACGTCTCCAAATCAGGGCAGCTGCTTTTCCTGGACTTAATTTAGCATCTTTTCAATAGCAATGAGGCATTTCTAAAAGAACAAGATCTTCAGTGACTCAAAGCCTTATGGAGAAATAAGATCTCTGCTAAAACTCAGTGCGTGGACAATGATAAAGGCTAATGCTATTGTAACTGGTTCATAACTCTATTTTTTATTTTCTCTTTGATTTAAGAGGCTAATGTATTTAAAAAAACAATGATGAGTATGGTTTTAGACACACAATGCATAAAAATGTAATTTTGTGACATCGATACCTGGGTTGGGTCAGAGCTGTGAAGGAACAGAGTTTGTATATATGCCTGAAGTTATGCTGGTACAGATTTACATAAGAGTGTTATAATTTGAAGATGTTAGTTCATTCAGGTGACCAAAATATAGTTCTTATATATATTTGGTCTTCATCTGTGCTTTCTGGCTCATGGCACCCAAAACCCTGGGGATTTCCTGAGTGATGAGAGCAATGGGAGCATTTTTGGTTATAATGTTTGGTTTCTTGTCCTCAGTTTCTAGAATCATAAATGTGAAATGAGTTTCTTGTTAGTCACAATAAGCCCATTTCCACCACAACTGGGTTTCTGTTAATAAGACAACTTTTTGAAAGAACCTAAGGATAGAGATGATTATCAAGGGCACCAAGCATGAATAGAGGGTTGGACCTTTCAGTCCCACCCCTGATTTCCATGAGGGGGGAGAGGTAGCAATGGAGGTTGAATCCATCACCAATGGCCAATGGGTTCATCAATCATTCCTATGTAATGAAACCTCCAAGAAACCCAAAAGAAGACTGTTGGAGAAGCTTTCACGTTGGGACTACTGTATGCCAAACTCCACAGGGACAGAAACTCCTTTGTTTTGGAACTTGCACTATGTGTCTCTTCATCTGGCTGTTGATTTGCATTCTTTAATGTTTTTTATAATAAGCGGGCAATCTAGTAAGCTGGTTTCTTGCATTCTGAGAGCCGCTCTAGTAAATTCATGAAACCCAAGGAGGGGGTTGTGGAAACTTCTGATTTGCAGCCAGTCACTCAGAAGCACAGGCGACAACCTGGACTTGTGAGTGGCATCTGAAGTGGGGGCAGTCTTGTGGGACTGAGCCCTTAACCTGTGGGATCGGAGGCTATCTCCTGGTAAGGGGTGTCAGAATTGAGTTGAATTATAGGGCACTCAGTGGGTGTCTGAGAATTGCTTGTTGGTGTGGGACACCCCTCGCCCCCACAGCTTCACATCAAAATTGTGTACCAGAATCTTTACCAGGTGAGCTCACAGTGTGAAAACTCACCCTGCCGCACAGGTAGGACACTAGCACTTTTCACTACTTGTGCTATTCTATAAAGAAATTGAAAAAATAATATGAAAGGAGGAAGGAGGAGGGGGCATAAGTGATTTAGATTAGCGACGAGCAGATAATTATTGAAATTGGGTACTTGGGGCATCATTATACTGTTTTGTCTACTTTTGTGTGTACGGTGTTCCACAAGAAAAAGTTTAAAAAACAAAACAACAGAGTAAATGAATTTAGGTACATGCATTACTAGATTCCTGCATTACTAGATTCTTGCATTACTAGATTCCTGCTAAGCGGCAGGTGGTGTGTGGGATACAGGACCAACTGTGGCTTCTCTGAGGTAGACCTGGAAAGGCCTGGCAAACCGTTCACATCGCACAGCCACATTGTTACAGAGATGGGTTCAACTCGATCTGTCATCATGATCGTGGTGCCCTTGTCTGCATGAGAAATCCACCAGAGAATTCAATCAAAGCATGGACCTCACTTCAGAAAAACGCGCATACTCAGCTGCAAACCCAGTCATGGAACCCCTGTGCACTAGCCACAAAGGAACAAGCCACACAGTGACATTTGGGACAGCTGGCCTCGACTTTCACAGCTTTTGTGTGCTTTTGCCAGATGTCCTAACTATTTGGACTTGTGCTGGCTTGGAGAAAGAGCTTGCTAATATGTGCTTCTAGGACAAAGAGATATTTAGCCTAAGAGATAGTGCCAAACATCCCACAGCACCTGGCTGAGAAGATGAGGTCTGCATGGTCACTAGGGGCCGGGAGGTGGGGGACGTGAGATGTTGGTTAAAGGGTACGAAGTTGTAGTAATGTAGGGTGAATAAGTCTAGCGATCTAATGGACAGCATGGTGACTAGAGTTAACCACACTGTACCATATACCGGAAATTTGCTGAGAGTAGATTTCAGGTGTTTGCACCACACACCACACACAAATGGTAACTATGTGAGGAGCTGGATATGTTAATTAGCTTGACTATAGTAATCATTTCACTATGTATATATACATATACAAAAACATCATGTTGTACACCTAAATGTATATCACTTTTACTAAAAAAAATAAGTTAAGTAGCTGTACTTGGACTCTGTCACCTCTACAATGGGCAGAAATGACATCCTGCCAGGTTTGGGCTTAACTTTTAAAACACTAGCAATTTTTGCTTCCTTGCTCTTTGAAACCAGCCACTATGCTGAGAGGAAGCCCATGCAGCCACAGGAAGGAGGACCGAGGAACCTGGCCACCACCCCAGCTGAGCTCCCAGCTGTAAGCCATTGTGAGCGAGGCATCAGCTGAGGAAAGCTCCCCGGGCCCCGCTTAAATTGTGAAATCCCGAGTAAATAGATGAAGATTGTTGTTTTAGAGCACCAAATTTCGGAGTGATTTTTTACACAGCAAATAGCCCAAACACTGCCTCGCCTCTCTCACCATGCATGCTCCAGTTTCTCAAATTCCCCTGTCCCGTTATAGCCTGAATGTTCATCCCTCTAAATTTATATATTGAAGCCCTAACTCCCAGTATGGCCATATTTGAAGATGGGACCTGTGAGGAAGTACTCAGGGTTAAATGAGGTCTAGGGATGCGGCTCTAATCCCATAGGGCTAGTGCCCTTATAGGAAAACACCAGTACTCACTGCTGTTCAGCCTCCAGAACTGGGAGAAAACGCATTTCTGTTGTTTAAGCTGCTCACTCTGTGGCACTTTGTTCTGATAGCCAGAGCTGGACCAATATACCCTCTCCAGCTTTGCTCAAAGGCTTTGCACACACTCTTCCCTACGCCCGGAACGTTTCACAAAGTTAACACCTCCTGACCATAGATCACTTTCAGCCACTGTGTCCCTAACTAGGGGAAGATCTCTGACCGCCCTCCACACACTCAGCCAGGCTTTCCTCCTTCATCCCTCTCAAAACAGCCTGCTCCTTCCCCACAGGACAGGCCAGCCTGCAGCTTTGATTTTTTTAAATAATGCTTTGATTAAAGCTGCCCCCACTCCCCTTCCAACTCAGCACAGTGCCCGGCACACAAAAGTGCTCCATTTTGGAAGAGACGGTGGCTTTGACCCAGAAGTTCTGCTCCTAGGTATTAACACCAGTGGCCAGTGAGACATGTGACATAGCTTGGGGCCAGGTGCTCCTGGAGCCTGAGCTGGAATGGGCCTAGTGTGTCTAACAGTTGAATGGTCCATGAACACAACACTAAACAGTCATGGGAATGCATGAGCCCTGGCCACCATCAGTAGCATGGGGAGTCACCCAGGCAGCCAGTCCCCAAAGAGGGCACTCATCAAAATCCATCCGAATGCTGTAAAACAGGCAATCTCAATGCCTCAGCTGAGAGGTGCCCACTGGGGAGTTAAAGTATGAGGCCCAGCAGGGACAAATCACCAATGGCCAATGGGTTCATCAATCATTCCTAGCTCTCATCATGGCCCAGCAGGGACATGATTCTCATAAAAGTCCCAATACTGGTCACCCTGAGGAGAGGGCTTGTCAGGAGGGACACCAGTGTTTCTGGACTGCTGTCCCATTTACTGGTTAGGGTGGCATATATATTTAGTGTCTTCTCTTTGTGTAAGTCTGGGGCGTGGTATATTTAAGAAGAAAATTGATGGTGGCCATCTTTGAAGCTACGTCACCAGAAGCTTCCATGATGAGAGCTATAGTCATTCCGGTGCTGGGTGCTGGAGCCCAACAGGCTTCCCGTGCTCTGGGAGCTTACAGCCCAGGAAGGGACTGTCACTGCGAGATGGTGCCGCTCTTGCTGTACCTTGTTAGCGCTGTCCCTGGAATCCCAGCCTGCCCCATAGCTGTGTCTGTGGAATGCCTGAATGGATGGAGCAATGCCTAAGGAGCAGGAGAATGGCGTTTCTGGGGCAGCAGCTGAAATACAGGAGCCTTGACTTTCCTCCCAGGTACTTCCAGCTGGTCCTGGCAGCGCTACCACAGGTCACACTCCCTGAGTGGGCACAGGTTCCTGGGAACTCAGAAGGTGCAGCCTGGTGGTTTGGCCCATAGAAAGCTTAGCCACAGGAGAATGGGGACCCAGGGTTTCAAGGCCTGCTGGTGAGTGGCCCCTGGAATGGCAGGGCTACGTATTATGGGCTGCCAACCAGGGTGCCAGCCTCAGCTGCCAATGGCTCTGATCACACCACCCTGAAGTGCCTTCTCACTTCTAGTCTCAGAAGCTAAGCAGTTGGGCCTGGTGAGTAAGTACTTGATAGAGAGACCCCCAGGGATATAATACCAGGTGCTGCAGGCTTTTGTGTCCTGCCTCTCCCTTTCTTCCTCCCCTTGTGTGTCTCTCTCCCTTCCCCCACCACAGGAACTCCCTTCTTTGGCCACTGCTGGGGTACCTGTGCGTGGAGTTCTGGTTGGGAGGGTGGTGTAGGGGTTTCTGAGGGGTTTCTGGGCTTGTTGGTGGCTCCATGTGGGTGGGGCAATTGGA
>NW_006429864.1:2381010-2382344 GCF_000325575.1 Pteropus alecto | reverse complement strand
GAACTGTACATTTCAAATGGGTATATATAAAATTTCATATTATGTATATTTTCTACATTTAAAATATCTACACACACACCCATGTTACATATATATATATATATCTTAGAACGAAAAATTCTTAAGCCAAATAAATGAATGACATGCTAAAACATGTATGTTTAAAAGTTAAAAGTCCGACATTTGGTTGCTCTGAGAAGTGGACAAGACTCTGGGGAGCCACCTGGATGTCTCCGCTACACCCCTTAAAATGTTCCTTCTCACCACATGACTACTCTTTACCCTGAGTTTGTGCTTTATGAGAGATTGTCCATCAGATAAATTGCATTAAATAATTTTTAATTTAAGAACTAGCTGAAAATCATGGGTCAGTAGGTGCTTTTCATTAGATTTACAGGCAAATCGCTGGTGAAACCCCATTACTAACTCTGAGGCTCTCTGGCCAGCAAAGGCAACAGGGCAAGAACAAGGGAGAACAATAGCAAAATACCAAATGGGAGCAGGAGGGCTTCGAGTGGAGGCTTTAAACCCTAGGAGGAAAATAACACAGGCACACACCTACATTCATCCCCCAAGATAATGCTGCACAGAAGAAAATACAATTCAGTGAAGCTACATCTAAACCCTTAGAAAGAATTCGCCTCCTATACCCCCATCACTCATAACCTCATGCACACTGCTTTCAGCTTTGAAAGTTAACATATTTCCCATATCTAGCCAGCAAGGATTCAGAAATCTTGTGCCAGTCAAGGTGATGAAGGTGCAGTGGGACCAGCACTCTCAGATGCTCCTCTGGAAAAATGTAGATGGTGTCATTTGTCTGGAGCATCCTTTGGCAATACATATTAAGAATTGTAAAATTTATAGCCTTTGACCTAGTAATTCTACTTCTGGGAATTTATAGAAAGAAAATAATCAGAGATGCTGACAAAGATTTATCTACAAAATGTTCACTGCAGCGTTATGTATAATGACCAAAAATTTCAAATGACTTAAATTCCCTATCAATAAGAAAACAATCAAAATGTACTATTCAATAAATACCATACTTCTTGAAAATAATGTTTATTCACAGGTCCCTCATTTTCTCCTCTGACGTTCCTGTCGCTGAGGTCGAGGGTCATCAACTTCTTCAAGAGGTTTTTGTATACAAAAGACATGAAACACGGGATGTGGTATGATGCCCACTCAATGTCTTGCTGCTGCAAGAAGTCCTCTCCCACAAAAGGCAGGGTCCCAGTGGCCGTGGAATACGAAACGACTCTCAGGCACCACACATCCACTGCAGGGCCATCATAGTTGGGACTCAGGAAGAGTTCTGGGGTTAATGGCGG
>NW_006429864.1:2354627-2380995 GCF_000325575.1 Pteropus alecto | reverse complement strand
GGCTGCCACAATAGGTGTTCAACTTATGGCCAATAAACTCATTACTGAGGCCAAGGTCTGCAATTTTTACATTCATCTCAGCGTCGAAAGTCAGGCTTTTCTGGGTCCTCGAGGATACACCCTTCTGGTGGCAGTACTGCACAGCGGATAATAGCTGCTGGAATCTGCATCAGGGCTCCTTCTCTGGTATGTGCCCGTGGTTCGCTAGATAATCGAACATGTCTCTTCCATTAAGGTACTCGTAGAGGAGGAAGTGTTTCCGCCGAGTAGATCACCTGGAACGATGTTACAACATTGGAGCGATTAAAGGCCTTCATGCTCTGGACTTTGCAGAAAAGTCTTTGAAGGCTGAAGGAGCTCTGCTGACTCTTGTTAATGACCTTCCTGAAAGGAAGGCAGCTTTCAACATATTTACCCCAAGATGATCTTAAGCAGAGTTTTCATTATCAACTTTGGAGGCCAGATGGCAGTGGGTTGATCTATTCAAAGTGTTGAAGAAAAAAAAGCTTTCAACCAAGAATCCTATATCTGGCAAAACTGTCCTTCAAAAATGAAGGAGACATTAAGACATTCCCAGATAAGCCAAAGCTGAGAGAATTCTTTACCACTAGACCTGCCCTGCAGGAAGGGCGCCCTTCGGCTTGGAATGAAAAGACACCAGACAGTAACTCAAAGCCTTATGGAGACATAAGGACCTCTGCTAAAAATAAGTATGTGAATGATTATACAAACTAGTACTATTGTGACATTGGCTTGTAGCTTCACCTTTTTGTTTTCTATGTTTAAGAGACTAATGTACTTTTAAAAAGAACCATTAGTTTATGGTTTTGGACTCACAATGCATAAAAATGGAATTTTTATAACTGAAAAACTTATATAACTTTATAACTGAAAAGGGATGAGGCTAGAGCTGTATAGGAGTGGGGTTTTTATATGAAATTGAAGTTAAGCTGGTATAAACTCAGATGAGAGTGTTATAACTTTAGACGTTAAATGTACTCCTCATGCTAACCACAAAGAAAACAGCTATAAAATAAACTCAAAGGGAAATAAGAATGGAATTTAAACATTTCACCACGAAAAAGTCAACTAAACACAAAAGAAGACTATCATGTGTGAAATGAAGAACAAAAAAGCCATAAGGCATATAGAAAGCAAAGTGACAGAGAACAAATAAGTCCCTTCTTATCAGTAATTACTTTAAATGTTAATGGATTAAATATTCCAATAAAAAGGCAGAGATTGACAGAATGAATAAAAACACATGAACCAGCTCTAGACTATAAAGGACTCACTTTAGATCCAAAGTCACAAAAAGGTTGAACTTGAAAGAATGGAAAAAGATAGTCTGTGCAAACAGTAACCGAAAGAGAGCAGGGTCCATTCAAAGGAAAAAGTAATTGTAGATTAAACTCTCCAATAAAAAGACATAGATTGGCAGAATGGATTTAAAAACACGATCTAAGTATTTGCCATCTACGAGATACTCACTTTGGCTCAAAAGACAAATAGATTGAAAGTTAAAGTATGAAAAAGATATTCTGTACAAATAGCACCCAAAAGAGGGCAGGGGTGGCTATACCAATATCAGACAAAACTGATTTTAAATAAACTATTTCCATGTTTATAGTAGCATTATTCACAATAGCAAAAATGCGGAAGCAACCCAAGTGTCCGTCAATGGGTGAATGAATAAGCAAGGTGTGGTCTATACATACAACAAAATTTTTTTGAAATTTTAAGAAGGAAATTATGCTATAACATGCATGAAACTTGAGGGCATTATGCTAAGTGAAATAAACCAGTCACAAAAAAAAAAATAGTATGTCACTCCACTTCTACAAGGTACTTAGAATAGTCAAAATCATGGAGACAGAAAATAGAATAATGGTTGTCAAGGGCTGGGGACTGGAAGGAATGGGTAGTTAATGTTTAACGGATAAGGTGAGTCAGTTTTACAGCATAAAAGTTCTGGAGGTGGATGGTGGTGATGGATGTATGACATTATGGTTGTATAACACCACTGAACTGTACACTTAAAGATGGTGAAGGTGGTAAATTTTGTAATGTGAATTCTACTGCAATAAGAAACACTGGTGGTGGGGAGAGTTTGGTCTCTCTCCTACCCAGCTGTCTTGTGACTTTGTGTATCTGGGCAGGCAAGGAAATGAGTAGGAGAGGCCAGCATTGTGACAGAAAATATATCGATATTCTTATCAAGTCCAGTACACATTGAAATAGTGTAAAAGAATATTTTCAACATGTAAAAGGCAATAAAAAAAATTGAGACCTCAATCTAAATCTGCCAAAATCAATTAAAAGAACAATTTAGAAATCTAAAAAGTATCTCTATTAGTCAGCGTTTTCCAGAGAGAGAACCAGTACGATATTTATTTACTTACTTCTTACTTACTTATTAGATGGGATTGATTCGCAAGATTAAAGGCTGAGAAATTCCACAATCTCCCAACTGCAAGCTGCAGGCCCAAGAAGCTGGTGGCATAGTTCCAGCCCCATCCTGAAGGCCTGCAAACCAGGGCAGCCAATGTTCACACTCAGAAGATGGGTATCTTGGCTCAAACAGAGAACAAATTTGCCCTTCCTCCACTTTTTTCTTCTATTTAGGTCCTCAATGGATTGGATGATGCCCAGCCAATCCACTGGGGAGGACCATCATCTTTACTCAAGTCTACGGATTCAAATACTAATCTCTTTAGGAATCACACTCTCAGAAATAAAAATTGTATCAGCTTTCTGGGCATCCCTTAGCCAGAGTGAGTTGACATGTAAAATTAACCATCACAACATCTACTGAATTTGAAACTGCCCTTCTGTTGCCCATATTGCTACTGTTGGTCAAGGCCCCTTTACTATTCTACTATCCTCCCTCTCTCGGCTGATTCCCCTTTTGGTTTATTTTCACTTCTCCCTCTGCATCTTTCCCACCTCACCTTTTTTCATTGTCACTGTGCCTTTCCAAGTCATCTGCACCCACCCCATCCTCCATCCTCCATTTTTACCATCTGTTTCTTCCCAACTCTCCTTACTCACTCCAATTCCCTGGTGCTTGTCTCATTTCTCCTCATCTCCCACTCCATCTGGGCATTCAGAGATGGAGCAAAGATGCCCCTAACCCAGGAAAGCACTCTCAGTGGTCCAATGGGAGTATAAACGCACCTGGTAGGTAGTCAGTTGGATAGGATTTGAGACAGAATACAGGGTGTTACAGGAAAGGGTCCAGTCACTTCCCTCAGTGCCAGGTTCAGGGGCCTTTCTGAGTGGTGACTGAAGGAGAACATTGCGGAGCAGCAGGACCTGGTTGCAGGAAGAGGAGGATAGGGGGCCTCAGGAGAGGGCTAGGATCTGCAGAATCCCAGGGCATCCTAGGGTTGCCCTTGAGGGCCTGAAGGAAGAGCTTGGGGGCCAGGGAGAGAACCTACCTCCAGAGTGGAAACTTGACAAGGAGTAGGGTAGGGAGGGGAGACGATGAAAGGTTTAAAGCAGGACAGCCAGGTAGCGGGTAGTGTCCTTATGGGTCAGTTAGGCGGTTGGGATTTTAACGGAAATGGATTCTGACCTGGGGCCCACGGCAGATCGAACCTTTGGAAGGTTCTCAGAGCGAGGCTAGGCTCACAGCCAGCAGGATGGGCGGGGCAGGGGGCGGGGCAGATTATAACGTTCACAACCACCCTCGCTACGCACACACCAGCAGGAGGCAGGATGTGGAATGGGGGTACTCTGAAGGGCAGGTTTGAAATAGAAAGAAGGAAACTCATTTCCCTGAAAGCGACTCTTCCTGCAACTGTTTTCTAGTGGGTTGGCAGGATACTGTGAATGAGGGTAAGGCGGGGCCTCGACTCGAGAGGGCGGGGCCGCTGTGGGCAAGGCCGATATGGGCAGGGCCTGAGCCTCCCACTTGCCCGACCTCCTCAGGTTCTATGCCTCTCTCTCCCCAATGGAATTCCAGTCTCTGGGCTCAGATCCAAATGGATTGGATGGCTTAGTATCCAGTGGAGCAGGGCTGCCTCCATCATACTCAAGTTGAATATTTCTACCAAAATAAGATAAAATCTTAGAGTTGCGAGAGCCCCTTACATTAAATGCTGAGTGAGGGGTGGAGACTGACGAAGTCTCTCCCCTTGAGCAAACTCGACTGAGGCTCCTCTGAGCTCTTTTCCAGCTATGCCTGATATTTAGGCTTCCTGTTCCTTTGTGCACTGCCTAATTTTTAGCAAGAATCCTCCTACATCAGTTTATCCAGACTCCTTCACCTTCACTATCTGATCAGCTTCCTCATTCCTGACCTTTTTTTAAGTGACGTTTGATCACTCTGGCCTGCTTCTAGCAAGAATACCCTTAGATGGGTGTAGCCAGAATCACTCCTTACTCCTGATGCTTCCTCTTAGTACTTTTCCTTCCATTGACCACGCCACCACCACCCTATTCCTTGGCTATAAATTCCCAATTGTCCTTGTTGTACTCAGAGTTGAGCCCCATCTCTCTCCTCCACTCCAAGACCCCATTGCAGTGGTCTCCATACCTATTACAACGGTCTTCCTTTGAATAAAAGTCATTTTTACCGTTGTCGACAAGGATCATAAATATGTTTTTCTTTAACAAGACAGATGTCCTGCGAGTGTCCCAAGTGTGATTGTGCTGGCTGGAAAATTACTGTTTGGCTATCGCCCATGGGAACATAACATTCTAACAATAAGCTTTCTGCTTCTGTACCCCTACTTGCACAACTGACCTGGGGGTTGACAGTTAGTAAATAGAAGAAAAATAGACCTTTGTGTTCAGACAGAATGAGGAATGGGGTTTAGAGCTTAAAAACCCTGTACCTCTACATTTCGGAGCTGCTTAATTTGGGGTCTGCATACCCCTGCAGACCCAGCTGGCTGAATAAAGAGTGTGTTTCCTATAACTCACTGGTTTTTGGTGGTCTGTGCATCTATGGGGGGCTGGCGGCTACAATATGATTATTATGGGGACAGTGACTTCTTATCCGTGAGCAGCAGGCTCTGCTTCCCTGCCAGACCGTGAGCAAGCCAGTGACGCCTTCCTACAGAAACCAGGGGCTCCCCACCCTTCCAATAACACACAATCCTTGCAGGTTTGTTACCAGAGCAGGGATCCTTGCCTCTCTCAGGATAGAAATCAAGAGAGTGGGCAAAACAGTTTTACAGAGAAAAGTTTATGAAAGTGAAAGCTTATGCACCAAGGGAGCGCACTCTGAAAGAGAATGGATGTGGCTCCCCAAGGTTTATGACTACAGCGGATTTATAGGCTCCTGGGATTGGTAGGCACCACTTCCCCTTTCCCTTCAATCTCCCTGAAGTATGTTGAGGCTGGTCCTGGTGAACCTACATGCTACTACATGCTCACATGTCTCATCAGCATCTTAAATCTCCACCTAGGGTAGTGTTCTTTACTATAATAATGAGGAAAAGTATAGGACAGCTCTTTAACTAATGCACATGCACAACTCTGGACTCTTTTCCTAGGCGTGCTTATCTCTCCAGGGATTATGGTTCCCTCCGATCATTTTGTCTTATTGACCTAGAATGTGCCTCAAAGTTGTTTTCCCCAGCTGCAGGAACGTGACTACCCAGAGTGACCACTGCTCAAAGGTTCACTCTGTTTCTGAGTGCCCCCTCCTGAGGGCCCTGCGTGGCATGCACTGCCTTCTCCCCGCGTGTGAGTACTGTGATTAATAACCTGCTGTTGATCTCAACTGTCCAGTGTCAGATGCCATGTGTTCAACCACCCTCATAATCCTAAGACGGGAATCCCCCCGTCATCAAAAAGGTGAAGAGGGGGCAATCACAACAAGCTGTACTCATCTCCTGCGACACTCAATCCCTATTGCAATCTCTTCCCTCATATAACTCCACCCCACTCTCCCACCTGGCCTTTCTAGGCTGTTCCACGTCTTTGTTAAGTGTGATCCCCGCCAGACCCTCCTTCATCTTGATCTTTACCCCGCCCACGCAGGGCTCAAAGTTCCTGACCACTCTGCAGACCAGCACAATGTCTGTGGACTGCCAGTTTGAATTTCTGATACACCCAACACAAAGGGAGCAGACTCACCACAAAAAGTGGAGTTCTGTCTTCTTCATATGAACAGGTTCCCTAACCCTGCAATATGTGCTTGCCCTGTGTGGCCATGCAGGGGCTGGAGAGCTACATAAGAGGCAGCTTTTGTTTCTAAGGAGGACACAGGCTCAGAACCTTAATAGATAGAGTATTAGTCTGATTTTATATATATACATACATGTATATATACACACGTATATATTTTATATATAAACATATATATACATTCATGTACATATATATGTATGTGTATATGTACATATGTGTATGTCTATATATGTATATGTATGTATATATGCACACATACACACACAGAGCAAAAAAAAAAACCACAAAGCAGCAAAGTCAAAAGATAAATAGGGAAATGGAAAATATATTTACAATCCATATCAAAATTAAAGGGCCAATTTCCATAAGAGCCCTTACATATCAATAAGAAAAAAGATGCTTACTCCATAGAAATATGGGCAAAGAATATAAATAGAAATACCCAAAGATATTCAACTGCACTCTCTCACAATAAGATGTAAATTACACTACAACGGACAGGGCAGGCAGCCTTTGACGATGGCCCCAGTGATCCCTGCCTCCTATACTGACACTCCTGTATAATCCCTTTCCTTCAAATGTGAGCTGAACTTAGTGACTGGCTTATAGCCAAGGGAAACAAAGATGTCACCTCTGTGATTAGGTTACAAAAGAGTGATTAGTCTTGCCAAGAGACTGTTTCCTCCTCAGACCACACACTTTGATGAAGCAAGCTGCCATGTTAGGAAAATAACTGAGGATGGCCTCTGGGCAATAGCCAGTGATGAACTGAGGCCCTCAGTCCAACAACCTGCCAGGAACTGAACACTGGGTGAGTGAGCTAGGAGGATGACTATGGCCATGGCTGATACCTCAACTACAAATTGATGGGAGACCCTAAAGCAGAAAACCCTGCTAAACTGGATCTTGTTCCACAGCAACCATGAGATAATAAGTGAATGCTGTTTTAAATGGCTAAGTTTTGGGATAACTTGTTACACAGCAATAGAAACTAAAACAGAGTACACTGAAATGCCATTTTCCACAGACTGGATTGTTAAAGATCAAAGAGGCCAGAAATTAACGATGTTAATGAGTCCTGGGGAACAGGCATTTCTCTACGGTATTGGAGGGAGTATAACTGGTCCTGCTCCTACGGTAGATAATCTGGTGATGTCTATCGAAGTCACAAATACATGTACCCTTTGACCCAACAATTCTATTTGCAACAATTTATCCTACTTATTTACTCAGACAGGTATAAAATGTCAAGGTTATTCATTGCAGCATTTGTTAGTAATACTATTTTAAGTCATTATAGGCTGAATTGTGTCTCTCCCCTCCCCCCAAAAAATTGACCCCCCAGTAACTCAGAATATGACTGTATTTGGAGATAGGGCCTTCAAAGAGGTAATTAAATTAAAACGAGGTCATTAGTGTGGGCCTTAATCTAATATGACTGGTGCCTTATAAGAAAAGGAAATTTGGACACAGAGAAAAGACCATGTGAAAACACAGGGAGAAGATGGTCATCTACAGGCCAAGGAGAGAAGCCTCAGAAGAAACCAACCCTGCTGATGCCTTGATCTTGGACTTTCAGCTTCCAGAGCTGTGAGAAAATAACTTTCTGTTGTTTAAACCACCCACTCTGTGATATTTGTTATGGCAACTTGAGCAAACTAATAGGTTGCTAAGTTTAAAAGCACATCAGAAGGAAGTGGTTAAATAAATTCTAGTATATCTGTATGAGCGGATACTGAACAACCATTTTTAAAGAAGGAAGCTTTTGATATATCTATAAAGAATAATCTCTTCAAGATATATTAGAAAGTTAAAAAAGCATCTAACAGTTCGTATATGCCACCGCTTGGGTAAAAGGGTGAGAAAAAATATACAGAGACAAAGGAACATATGTAGACACTTGTTTGTACATCATAAAATGTCCTTAGGAGAAAAAACAACCACCCAGGACTCACTGGTTGCCTCTGGGTAGACCAGGGGCCCTTGTCTCTGTGCACAACTAGGGAATCTTTTGAACACTGAAGCACACAAATATTTTACCTTTTCCAGAAAAAAAATATTTTTAATGAAAAAAAGTGCAGCCTCAGGGAGTTCACATTCAAACCATTCAGAGTGTTAGATTAATGCACAAGGTAACAGGAAATGACAAATATTCCGTCAGTTGTAGAAACAACGCCCATGTGAAAGGGAAATGTTGGGCTGACACCTCAAGAAAGGCTCCGTGAAAGACTGCCTACATGAACTTGAAATCTCGTTTTGGGAGATAACATATTTCCTTCTTATTTAACCCACTACAGATCGTGTTTTCTAGTGCTTATGGCTGAAATCATCCTAATTGATACAACTGAGGTCAGCCTAGGACACTGGGATGCCGTTGTAAGCATTTGGATTTTATCTCGTAGACAATAATCAACAGAGTTTTTAAAACTTAGGAATATCTGCACGATTGAGATCCTCCCGGACACCACGCTTGGGCACTGACCCCCACATGGGACTCAAACACTGATTGGTTCCGAATCAGTGAGGAGCAGCCCAAGTTCCCTGGGCACAGAGCTGAGAGATAAAGATCCAGCATCTTGATATCATT
The DNA here is from genome assembly GCF_000325575.1 of Pteropus alecto. Taxonomy (NCBI): domain Eukaryota; kingdom Metazoa; phylum Chordata; class Mammalia; order Chiroptera; family Pteropodidae; genus Pteropus; species Pteropus alecto. The sequence continues at coordinate 2,372,264 of NW_006429864.1, read as the reverse complement.
TAAGCATCTGGATCATGCCATGCCTGAAATCCAACTCCTTAGATATTTCAATTATGAATTACTATCTTTTAAAGCTTAATCTAGGTTGAATTTAGTCTCTGTCACCAGTAACTAAAAGAATCTTGCCCAATTTATATAAAAGTAATATTTGAGAAGAGGTGGCTCTGCCCCATGTCCCTCAATCTGGACCCAACATGTAGCTGCCTACTCTCTAAGCTGACAATGGATAGTGCCCCATCACCACCATTACCATTTAGTTACTTCTTACCTGGAAATAGCTCAAAAATATGCCAGCCCCAGACAGTCCCAGGCCTGCAAACGTGAAGTGCTGATGGACAAGGTGGTGTCTCTGCTCTACTCAATCCCCAGTGGTTTAGGGGCCACTCTTCAGCTCTCTGGGATACTCAGAGGTCCATCTTCTGAGGCTGTAGGGAGTCTTCCTGCATGAGGGGCTGTGGCAGCCCCAACAACTCTGGCCTCTGTTGTCAGGTCTCTGTCCCATCCATTTGAACATAGCTGTGCTCCTGGCAGCCTTAACCTGGGAGACACAAAGTAACAGAGGTTGTAGGGCAGAGTCCCCAATCCCTAATGGAGCTGACATCCTCTAAGTCCTCAGCCCTTTCTGTACACCAGAGGCTGGCATCATTCTGGCCAATCCACAGCCCATCACTTGGTGCCTGCTCCACATGGCTTCTTGCAACCCCAACTTACAACAGTTTTTCTTATTTAATATGCACGCAATTGAGGAAAAAAACATACATACAGGAGAGAGCATTAAAATATATGAATCGGAACAAGCAAAATTGGTGGTCTAAGGACTTCTGAAAATCTTCTCCCAAAAAGCAACAAGAAAATGGAAAAAATTGCCAGAATCAACTTTTTCAGAACTCTGGAAGTTAAATCAAAGGCTTGTAGCAACACAGGGAGTATTTATTCAAGAAAAACAGTTCATCTCAGCAAGAACGACATTGTAATGTCCATAATGTGTATGTTTTAACTTCCCTTAGTCCCATCCCTTGCTCACAAGCTCTGCAGCAGCCTTAAAAAACAATAATGTGGGGAGATAAGAATGGGATGGAGCTCTTTCAAAGCCTCACTCCCCAAAGAGTGTCATGGTTCACTGAAAGATGCCATTTGCAGTAGTTAGGCTCGTAGTTAGTTCACTTAGTGTAAAAAGCCTTTTCCCTGGTGGACATTTGTTGAATATAATTACAGGCACTTTGTGGCTGATAGTGGATAATAGTTGAGGTAAATAATGCACTAACCAAAAAGCCTAAAAAGAAAAGCTGGGAAATGAGATGCCTATAAGGATTTTTGTATCACCTTCCTGGGAATCTAGAAGACCATCTGCATTGGGCTGGGCATATACTCAGGAAATACCTGAGATGGCCCAAAGCTGTCATCCCCAGCTGATTTGGAGGCTCTACACAAGCAGAAAGTGAGGGCTACCACAGAGTTGTCAGCCACCTGACTGAATGGTAAGGGTGTGCCCCCAACATGCACACAGAGCCCTTGGCAAAGACTGGGAGACATTAGTTCCAGGCATGGCATTCAAGGAAATCTCTAAACAATTATTACCTGACCACTAAGAAGAGACTTCAGTGATCACATACAATAAAGAACACAGAACAAAGAATTAGTTCAGAAAAGTCTCTAAACAAACAACTACAATGAGCAGCAACAAGAAACTCTGGGAAGAATGGAGAATCTGATTTCCAGAGTTGTCCCATTATACAATTTAAATGTCCAGTTTTCAACAACAAAAAATGTATAGTGCAACGAAACATGAAAGTATGGCCCATAAAGAGGAGAAAAGTCATTAATAACATTATCCCTGAAGAAGCCCAGACATTGGACTAACTAGGCAAAAACTCTAAATCGGCTCTATTAAATATGTACAAAGAACTTAAGGAACCATGTCTAAAGAACTATAGGAAATTATGAAAATGAATCTAACCAAATAGAGAATATCAATAAAGAAATACAAATTATTTTTTTAAAAAACCAAATCAAAATCCCGGAGTCATAAAACATAAAAGCTGAAACGTAAAATTCCCTAGAGAAGTTCAACATCGATGCTGAGCAGGAAGAATAAAGAATCATTGAACTGAAAGATAAGTCAACAGAGATTATCCATTCAAAAGAACCGAAAGAAAAAAAGAAGAAAAAATGAACAAGTCCTCAGAGACCTGCGGGATACTATCAGGCATAAGGACATAAACATAATGGGAGTCTCAGAAGGAAAAGGAAGTATAAAAGGGTCCAAAAGGATAGTTGAAGACATGATCGGCAAAAGCTTTTCAAATTTGATCAGAAAAAATTCCATATTGAATAAGATCAACCAATTCCAAGAAGGATAAATTTAAAGAGACCCACACCAAGACGTTCATTCCTAGTTACTTTCAAATGCTTGATATGTACCAAAACTATGCTTCTAAGAGTGAATTGGTATCATGTAGGCATTTTAGGCAATATTGCCTCTTGTACGTAAACATTTCAGTTCAATGCTCTTTGTAGAATGATGCGAGTCCTCATCTTTTAAATATATTTGTTGTTAAACTTCTTTACCTGTTTGTAATACCATTTATAAGGGCCCTTCACGCCTTGGCCCAGCTCAGCAGACCCAAAACATCCGGTGCTATGGTCGGAGTACCCACTTATCAGGCACTCATCAGAGAATGGAAAGCAGACACCTTGCTGCTCAGTGCACCTTACAAATTCATTTGGGAGAAGCAGCATTTTGGGAGGACTACTAATGGGATGTGCAGTCCAACCAAGTACTCTAGGTTTGGACTTGCATAACCAGATGTTCCCTGTAACTGTCTTTGTTCTTGTGCTCTGCTCTGCCTATGTCCCTTTGGGTACATGAACCTTCTCCTCTTAGAGTTTGTCCAAAAGGAGCAGTTCACAGGAAAGCACAGGGAACAATGAGCAATGGGCATGTTGGTTTTGGAGGGGAGGAAGAGAAGGGAGCTTACAACACATACTCCCTCATTTTCCCCAAGATTGTTCCCTCTCTGCTGTTGAGGATCCCCTACTCCTTCCCCCAATAGCACCCAGCCTTGCCTGCTCCACCTCCTCCTTCTCCATCTCATTTCCACATACATTTCTAAGTCCTCTTCTCCTAATTACATAGAGCAATCCTGTGACCATTTTTTGGTCCTAAGCATCCTCAGCAGCCCCCTTTCAACCACAACAGAACATTTCTCTGAATAAATGCAAGGCTCTCCCTGAAGATTCTGGTGAATCCCATTTCCTCAGACACATCTCATTTGGATCAAGTCAGATCAACAGAGAGCTGCAGTTTGGACCACAGTGATCTGTCGAGCCCCACATCCCCACTGCCACTCCCACTCTCACACGAGTTAGAGTAGTATATAATCCAAGTACACTACAAATACAGTTGCTTGTATTGGTTGTGGTTTAACGTACACTTAGCTTAGCTTGGGGCAGATCATAATAAAAAGCTGTCTGCCACTTACCACCCTTCTACAAAATATTATAAGACAGTGATCATCACATTATAAAGTGTGTTTTTAGGAGGACTCATAAGATAAGTTTCTTCTGTTATTCCAGAAAAAAAAAAAAACTGGTTCGTTTCTGTCATATGAACACCATGAACCAGGTCACCAGTCGGCTTTCCTTGCACTCTTGGCAGTAGAAAACTCTGAGCTAATGCGGTCCAACTTTAGTAGGGTATAAAATTTCACAGTTTGGATATCAACCACACTCCTGATTTTACCTTGCTACTGTACTCCTCTTTGGCCCGATCTGCTCATGCATATTTTAATTTTATTAGATTTCTAAACACCTTAAACTCTTCTGTTAACGTGATGAGAAATAAATGCATTTAAAAATTACAAAAAGAGAATGGTAAAAGCTTATTTTTCCCATGTACTTGTCTGCCGGCAAGTCACCTTGGTTGATATGCATCTTCAAGATGTTGGGGATTTAGACTTCTTCCATTGTGTTCCGCTCCACCCCGTGCCCAGGTGCTGCCATATCTGAATGATTGGAAAATGCCCACCACTGTGTCCATGGGGTCTACTTTCAGCCAGCCCAAAAGGAGGAAAAGAGGAAAAGTGACAGCTGACTTTCCCTTAAAAAGTGTGCCTTGGGAGTGGTAGGTATCACTTCCACTCACATTCTGTCTACTAGAGTGAGTCTCATGACCATCATCCAGCAAAGGAGGCTGGGAATTCTCGTTCTTCAGGACAGACATGTGCCCAGGTAAAATTTGGGAGTTCTATGACTTAAGGAGACAAAGGAGAGGAAATAGGAGAGAAGTAATACACTCCTTACTGTGAGATAATGGAAAAAATACATATCTGTCTCTGACCCCAGTCCCTGGCACAGAGCTCCTGAAACCCTTATAATTTCCTAAGTAATAAGAGTAGTAGGAGCATATCTTATTCTAATGAGGTGAATCTGGGTGGCTCTCAGATGGCTCCTGAATGGAAGCTGATCACCAGAAAGATCAAGACATGATGAGAAGCTTGGAATTTTCAGCCTCCCACCCACTTCTCTAGAGAGGTGAGAGGGACTGAAAATAAAGTTATTAACTGATCATGCCTATATGAGGATGCCTCCATAAAAATCCCAATAGCATGGAGTTCAGAGAGCTTCCAGATTGGTAAACATGTCCACACCAGAAGACACCCTAACTCCACAGAGACAGAAGCTCCTGCACTAAGGAGCCTCCCAGATCTTGCTCAGTGTAGCTCTTCATCTTGCTATAAACCTGTATCCTTTATCATATCCTTTAATAAACTGATAAACATTAGTATCTGTTTCTCTGAGTTCTCTGAGCTGCTCAAGCAAATTAACTGAATCTGAGTTAAGGGGTCACAGGAACCCCCCGATTTGCAGCTAAGTCATATAGAAGTTGTAGGTAACCTGAGGACCTACTACTGGAGATTGACATCTGAAGTGGGTGGGAGTAGTCTGAGTAAGACTGAGCCCTTAACCTGTGGGATCTGACACTATCTCCAAGACAATGGTGTTAGAATGGACCCTAGAACACCAAGCTGATATTGGAGAATTATTTAGTGTGTGGAAAACCCACACATCTGGCATCAGAACTGAAGTAAAATGTGGCAGTAGAGTGAAAGTAAAACACTTCTGTGTTCTTCTTTATACACCTATCTAGCTGTGAGGAAGAAATAATATTAGAATAATATTAGCAAGTGTACTAGAAAAACAATTATAACTCTGTAAAGAGTTCTTCACCCAGTAGAAAAGGTTCACACTTCTTGTTTTAGAAGCATCCTTTGGGACACTTTCCCCCACCTACACCCCACCCGCACTCTGAGGAGCTTCTGGTCCTGAGTTAAGGGAGAGACTTTGTTATGTACCCCTGTGTCCATGGTGTGTCCTTGTGAGAAGTGGCTGTGATGTGTGGCCGAGGTCTGATACCTGTGTGGACAACTCCCTGGGAATGAAACACAAAGCCTGCCACATGATATAGATGCAGTCAAGGCCTGACAAAACATCTTAAATTCCCAGCGATGCTTTCTACCATGACTCCTAAAAATCTCTTGGACCCAGGAGTCCACACAGGGAAGTAGACTGGGAGTCGTGAGGGGGTTGGGTTCTTCAGCACTGGAATAACTCAAGCATAGCCTCCTCTGCTTGAACTTAACATCGGTTTTCTTCCTTACCCATCTTCTCATCTCCATGAGTCCTGCTGAGAATCATTTGGCTCAAGTTGTGAACACATACATGTTCGACTTTGCATACCAGCGCCCCGTATTCCAAGGCCATTCCTTATTCTCACTACATAGGTCCAAGTAGATGCTCTTCCCCCAACTAAAATGTTTTTCCCACCCTCACCCCATGTAGAGAATGATTCTTCTCCTTCAGGGCTCAGCCCCCACATTGCCTGCCTTGCAAAAACACTTTCCTGACAACCCACCACACAGAACACTGAGGTGGGGTGGAGATGGGGCATGGCACTCAAGCTCTGTTCCAGGCGGAAGTCTCACTGCTGCACGGGTTCATTCATCCCGCACACATTTCCCAGCACTCATTCAAGGTAGGGACCTGGCTGAGAACCTGACCCTCCACCCAGCAGCTCCCACCTATGCAGCTGGTTTTCTCCTCCTGGCCCCACGCACCTGCTGCTCCCTCCCAACAGTGCTACTCGCCCTTCTAAATGCATCCATTGAACTCCTGCCTGCCTTCTGGCTTGTATGTGTGTCGGTGCTGTTTCCCTACTCCCTCCTCTCAGCCAACCTGGTGTCTTTCTCAGAGTCCCCATGCTGCTGCCTCCATGAGGAGCTGAGGGGCTGTGGCAGAGGTGCTGCTCCTCCTGCTTGCAATTTGTAGTTTTTGTGCTCGCTTTTTATATCCAAGCTCATTCTGCTGTGTGTCCTAGTGACTTAAGCGCTGTCTTTTTCCCCAGGACAGAGAAAGGGACCCAGGATGAGGCCCTTGGGTCATCTCGGGATGAGGCCAGCACATGCCAGGCACAGAGCAATCACCAACAGGCCTTGGTTGAATGAGTTCACCTTGATATGGCTGGGAGCCTCAGGCATGACAACTTGCACAGAACAGGCACAAATTAATGGCTAATCAGATTCAGGACTCAGATATTTTCAGGGCATAAACTAGAAGGGAAAAACAAAAGTGAGTCATCCACTCTGCTCAATGGAGAACTCCACTTCTGGTACTCTTCCACAACAAACCCTCACTAAAAATAGTGGGCAGTAGGGGCTGCATCTAATGATTCAGAAAGATGATTTCTGGGCTTCATTAGCCTAGCTAGATAAAGTGTGATGGCTTCCAAGAGTTGACAGTCTTTGCTAATGTTAAAAAAATGAACCCCGAGAGACCCTTCTGCACTCCACCCATACCTGTGTCCCTGCTGGTTGAGCTGATTGTTCTTTAGACTCAAATTATCTCAACCATGGCCTTTGTCCTGAATTTCCTGCATGACTATCTTTTTACATTTAGTTGATTTTTTTTATAGTGAAACATTTTAATCCTTTCTCATTTTTTCTTGTATGTATCTAGTTATTTTTTTCTAGTTACCAAGGGATTATATTTAACATTCTAAAACTGTAACATTCTTATGAGAATTTGTACGAGCTTAACTTTGAGAACATATAAAAATTCTGTTCCTTCACAGCTCTGACCCCACCTAGGTGTTAATGTCACAAAACTACATCTTTATGAATTGTGTACAAAACCATAGACACATAATTTTTTTAATACATCAGTCTTTTACATCAAGTAGAAAACAAAAAGTAGAGGTACAAACCAGTTACAATAGTACTAGATTTTATAATTGTCCATGCATTTACTTTTACCAGAGATTTTTATTTTTCCATAAGGCTTTGATTTACAGCCGTGTCCTTTCATTCCACCCTGAAGGACATACTACGTGCAGGGCACATCTAGTAGTAAAGAACTCTCTCAGTTTTGGTTTAGCTAGGAATGTCTTAAGGTCTCCCTCATTTTTGAAAGACAGTCTTGCTAGATATAGGATTCTTGGTTGACAGTATTTTTTCTTTAACACTTGAATACATCAACCCACTGCCCCCGGTCTCCATGGTTTCTGATGAGAAATCTGCTCATGATCTTATTGGTGAAAATATGATGAAAGCAACCCCCCTCTCAGCTTTATAAATGTTAATAATATACCTTGTCTTATGCAACAGAACATTTTTCTATAATATCAATATATAAGTTAATTTGTAGCATAAAGTTTAAGAAAAAGGAATTGACTCTTGTAAGTGTAGACCCTCTAAGGTCTTTAAAAGACAAAAATTGTTACAGATTTTCAAATTAGTGATGAAAATGGTCGCTGAAGCATCCTACAGATTTTAATTTCTAATAAAGTAAATATCGATCTTTAATATCCCACATAAACAAAAAGCTCTTTGGGGTCCTTTTTTGTTTTTGCTTTTTGTGGGGTTTTTTTTTTTTTTAATGTAAAGGGGTCTTGAGACCAAAACATGAGGGAAAAAAAAAAAACTAAAACTGGTTTATCCTCAGCCGTGATTGCTCTGTCTTGTTCTGACTTCATAAGGCAACATTGTGATGAAATTACAAAAAACTCCTATATAAGGTCTTGGCTTGGCTGAGATTTTTTTCCTTAGAGCCCGGGAAGCTGATTTGTGATGACCCCTAAGACTTGGATTAGCTAACTCGTTTTTGCCTTTTGTTGTTGTTTTGCTTTTTTTCTCTTTTGTCTATACTCTCTCAATTTTCTTTTTTCTTTATTATTCTTTTTCTTATTTTTATATTCTTTTCTCATTGTTTTTCTTTTTCACTTTTTTCGTTTTTTTCCCCTCTATTGTTTCCTTAGTTCTTTTTTTATTTGTCGTTTCTCTCATTCTTTTTCCTTGAAAAAAATTTTTAGTTAGTATCGTTAGTATTTTTAGTATATTTAGTAGAGTTAGTATTGATATCATTAGTATAGTTAGCATCGTTTATTAGTATTATTTATTAGCACAAGAAGCGTGGTTAGCATTGTTAATATTAGCATCAGTTAGCATAGTATCTTTAGTATCATTTATTAGCATCATTTATTAGCATAATTAGCATTGTTAGTATTACTATCAGCTAGCACAGTATAATACGGTTTATTAGCTTTGTTAGCATAGTCAGTATAGTTACTATTGTTTGCTAGCATAGTTCACATTGATAATAATGTCATTAGTGTAGTTAGCAGGTCACCATGTCCCATTACCTTGCAGCCATCTCTACTGATGATGAGCTTTGTGTTGGCCACTATGAGCTCCTGAATATCATTGGCCAGGGAACTTTTGCCAAGGTGGAGATGGCCCAGCACATTCTGACTGGGATAGAGGTATCTGTCAAAGTCATCAATCAGGGCTCCTCCAGATTTATTTGGGATGTCCACTGCATGAAGGCTCCGAACCACCCAAGTATTGTAAAGTTATTTGAGGTGACTGACACCAAAAACACACTGTAATGAATGGGGCATGTGAACAGAGGGAACATGTTTGATTATCTACCAGACCACAGCAGTATGACGGAGAGAGTGGCCCAAGGCATTTTCTGGCAGCTGGTATCAGCTGTGCAGTACAGCCACCAGAGGGACATCGGCCACAGGGACCTGAAGGCAGAGAACGCATTTTTCGATGCTGAGCTGAAAGTCAAACTTGCAGACTTTGGGCTGAACAACGAGTTTGTCGGCCATAAGCTGAGCACATTCTGCGGTGGCCTCCCTTATGCCGCCCCAGAGCTCTTCCTGGACAAGGCTACGATGGCCCTGGAGTTGACGTGTGGAGTCTGGGAGTCGCCCTTCACAAAATGGTCACTGGGACTTTGCCCTTCATGGCAGAAGACTCTTGGGAGCTACGGGAGAGGGTCCTGGGCAGGCAGTACCGTGGTCACTATTTCTCCTCTTTGGAGTGTGAGGTTTTGAAAATGTTTTGACCTTCGACTCCCACGACAGAGGAACTCTGGAAGAAATTAATGAAAGACTCATAGCTAGACATGGGCCAGGAGGGGAAACTCAGGCCACACGAGGAACAGTCTTGTGACAGCATAAACCCTCAGGTGGCCAAGGTAATGATGGACCTGGGATTTGAGCATGTCGTTAGTGTAGATAGCGGGTCACCATGTCACATGACCTGGCAGCCAGTATCAATAAGAGGCAGAAAGTACGACAGAGCAATGGCCACACACCTGATTCTGAGCCACGAAGCACCCCAGGTGAAGGGCTGGACCATCAAAGTGAGGCCCTTCCCTCCCCTAGACTCGAACGACTGCAGTCCTTCCCCACCCACAGGGATGAGCCATGAGGACAGAAGGCCGAAGAGTCAGCCATTTACCCACCTAACTGAAGTCAAGGACCTCCACCTCTAGTCCAGCCCCTCAGCGTGGCTCTTGGGGCTCCCCCTCCACCCACAGCACCAGCAGTAGCAGTGGAGCCCCGGAGGGAACCAACAAGGAAAACTTCGTCCACGCCAGACAGCCTCATGGGGTGACCCCAGCCTCTCCCTCTGGCCATAGCTAGGGCTGTCAAGGGGTGGCGAGGAGGTTCTGGAACTGCCTCTTAATATACCTCTGCTGTAGGCCGACCACTAAGAAGCAGCATGGCAAAGGGAACCAAGTAAAGCCAGTGCAATGTTTTAAATTGTGGATGGCCAAGACAGGGCCACGGTCAAAGACTCTGGGGAGGTCAAGACACTCTCCCTGCATTTTACATGCTGAACTCCAAAATGCTGAGCTCCGGGGAGGCCGGCAATGTGGTGCGAGGGACTGGCCAGAGGCTGGACGCAAACCACCACACATGAGAGCAGGGCAAGAAGTTCACGCTGTGGTGAAGGACTTGGTCCAGCGGGCGACGGAGGTGTGCAAATTGCCCCAGTTTTCTCTGCACAGGATTCAAATCAAGATGGTTGGTACCAGTATCTCCGTGGCCTTCAGAAGCATCGTACCCAAAATACCTGGTGAGTCCGAAGGACAGCCTGGAGCCGTCTGGGGGACAAGAGAAGAGGCCACCCTTGCTGCAGGTCCACGCTTTGGCCCCCACATGGGTGAAATTTCAGAGACTGGACTGATTTCCCAGGGTCCTTCTCCCCACCCCTGCTCCTCTTTTCTTCCAGGTGTGTGGGGGTGGGGCAGTTCTTATTAAAGTACTTGAGTTTTCCAAATCTTGTAATAAACTGGGCGCTCCACAAAGATGTGCCAAATACTGTTTTGTATCCTCCCCGCAGAGAATTGGGGCTGTGCATCCTCCAATTTGAGAACCGTGCAGTGATGTAGTATTTGGACTTCATCAGAACGACTAATGGAAAAATGACTGAAGAGAATTATCACGTGAACTCCCCACAGCAACAAACGTGGCTCCAAAGGGAAATGACCACAAGCCGTGCTGCAAGGCAGAAAGACAAAAATTGTGTGTTACCTTCTACACTCACAGTACCTTACGTTTTCAGAAGGACCAAGGGGGACTTTTGGCCTGTGTAGGGTGTCAAAGAACACTTCTCCGTGGAACCCGAAGTGGCTTAGAGGTCACTTACTTGTGCAGCCAAGTCTCCTGACTATAAGACGAGAGTAAAGCCCTCCCCTTGGCCCATAGGAGTGGGGGCCCCGATGCCTGGGTTGGAACGGGAAGTGGAGAAGGCATGGGGCAGGAGGAAGCAGGAGTGTTCGGTGCATACAGGACTGATGTGGGGGGTGAGGTTGGGGACAGAGGGTTGGACCAGCACCCCTGGTTTCCGGGATCCACCCCCACTGGGGTGGATTTGCCCTGCAATCCAAACTTACACGTCCCCCAGCTCAAGGTCAGGACACCAGTCAGCTCCGATGACAGCGCTCTGCTCAGGAGACTTTCTCCATCTGTGAGCTCTGACCTTACCCGGCTGGGCCAGGGGCTGCCTCTGCTCTCCCTCCCTAGTGCCCACTCAGGTCCACAAGAAGAGCTTTGGGTTTGTCCTAAACAGCAGGGGATCCTGACCAGGGAGGGACAGGATCAACTGCCACTGGACAAGACGCCCCTGGTTCCTGTGCACAGTGGGCTCGGGGTGGGGGAGAGCCTCAGAGTCAGGAATGGAGTCCCACCTGTGATTTGCCAGCAAATCAAATGAAAAGCACTTGCTGACCCATGATTTTCAGTGGGTTCCGGAGTTATGAGTTAATGAAATTTATGTGATGAACAATCTCTCATAAAGCAGGAAATCAGGATACTAAGTGGTTAGGTGGTAGGAGGAGACATTACAAAGAGTGTGACAGAGACATCCAGGTGACTGCCAACAGCCTTGCCCACTTCTCTCTCAGAGCAGCTTCTCATCTGACTTAAAATTGAGCACATGGCGGCCAGGAATACAGAGTTCCCAGCCTTCTCTGAAGCTAGGCTTGGTATGCAACCAAGCTCTCTCTCCAGGATGGGACAGGAAATGGTCTATGCAAGTTCTAGGATATTTCCCAGGAGAGGGAAGCAGGCCCTTCCTTCTGCTTCTCCCTCTGTCTCACTGCTGCAAATGTGAACTCTGAAGCTGTAGCTGCGCCCTGGCCTGTTTCGTGAACGAGGTATTTCCCTTGGGATGACGAGGCATCAGAGAGAGGAGCTTCCTAAAGCAGCCCTGCCGGACCAGCCCTGGACTGTCTGCTCCAGAGAGAGCAGGAGGCTTCTATCTGCCTCTCTTATGTGGGGCCCTTTGTTACAGCAGCTGAACCTTATCCTAACCAGGACAGTCGTCTTAGAAGGGAGTTTTCTATTCTTCCCTTGGATCAGGCTGCCCCAAGAACCACAGCTGCCTGAAAGTGTCAGCCCTCCCTTCCGTAGGGTGACAGCTAAGTTCAGCTCCAGCCCACTCTCCTCTCCCGTGCTTCTCTGGAAATCTAACATGTGAAGATCGATGCTGCCAACTAAATGAGTCAGGAATGAATCCTTCCAGGGATGTCATCTTCTTTCCACCCACTTCTGTGCATCCCCCCCCACCCCGCCCACTCCCAAAGACGCAGCTGCTTTTGAAATATGCTATGCTGACTCTCTCCCTGCTAATATCTGTAGATATTAAATAACTCAGGGAACTGGCTGTCTCATATCTGGTGTAGCACGATTATTGCTAGAAATGTGAGTTTGGAACTGACAAGTTCCCTGCTAAGCTGACAAGTTGAAAAGCTTAATTTCCAAAACCAACCAAATGCCACTCATGGTGTGAAGGCAGAAAGTGGGACTTGATCAAGCCTTGGCCTGAGCTCTCTGTTTGGGGAGACAGATATTTAGGACTCCTCAGGTGTCCTGTCTTGTCCATATAATTTCCTACATGCGCTTCATTCTTACGGATCCTGCACTTCTATGGGAGAAAGGAACTCTGAGGTAATTTAAAATATTAAAGTTCCTGAGGCTATTGTAAAAATGTATGTAGTTCATGTATTCTTCATATGTTTACTCTAAGCATCTGCAAAGTGTCTTGTAGGGCTGCTTTAAAGTAGAACGTATTAATAGAAAATTCGAGGTTTGGTAGGGCCAACAGATCCAGAAATGACTGCCACTGAAAAGACAGATCGCTACTCACAGTTTCCAGAGAAGGGGGCATGCCACACCACACGAGGCCGCACTGGAAAGCAGAAGAAGCGAAGGAATGTGAGAGGTTTTCCTTCCTGAAAAGAAAGAGATGGGCAGGGAAGGAGGTGGCCCCTGCTTCCCATTTGAGCTTTAACTATGCGGATATGATGGCTAGAGTAGAGGCAGCCATCCTGCAACCATGAGGGAGTGACACCAACATTCCGTTAATGGTGCAGTAGACAGGTGGGTGGCATCTGAGTCACTGATGACAGTTTTGGGCCACCAGACCATCTCAGGACCTCCCATCTCTCACATCTTTGAACATTAAACCTTAGATGCCTTTGTAGTTGAAGTTACTCTTCGTAGAGTTTTCTGTTACGTCAGCCAAACACATATCTAACTGATACAGCCTTCAAGTCTCAGTTGAAAATTCTCTGTCCTTAACTGGTTCCTCGGCAGACTTGGGTCTCGGCCCCTATCCCCCCAACTTTCACTCATGAAGCAGCTCATGAGCTATGATGCTCTGTCTGGCTGGCTGGCTTGGCCATCTTTGGTCTGTGAGGACCCCTGAGGCAGCCTCTGCCTTTTCTGCTCTGTGCACTCTGAGCCTGCACACACAGCAAGCCTTCAGTACACCTCAGGGACTTCGCCATACCACTGCCACTATGGCCAGAAGCCTCCAGCCATCAAAAAGCCTCTGGATTCGCGTTGGCCCAAGTACTACTTCCAGGCCCCGAGGGCTTCTACAGCCTTTCCAGTGTGAAGCGTGAGGTCTCATCTGTCAGATATCACTTCTCATGTGCCTCAAGTGATGAGTTGATGATTTATTATCAGCTCAGTCTATCCTGTGGCAGCTACAGGAGGCCCCGGTGCAGACAAAGGAGTACATGAGCTGAGTTTCAAGGGAGCCATGGAAAAGGGAGCAGTGTTGGATACAGGCCGTCCAAATGGAGTAAGGTTTCTGCATGTTCTGGAAAAGACTGCTGGTGTGCAAATGGGGATGAGGGTCCCCCAAAGCCCAAAGGAAGGAGATGTCCCCAGGTATGGTGATGCAGGAAGGCTCTTATAGGAGCTCTGGATGCCTGCCTGCGAATGGGGGACTGGCCGTGTGGTCACATGATCATCACTATGTAATTGCCAAGCAAAGCAAGAAAAAGGGATGCGGGTGTGGGGAGCCTAAGAGGTTCCGTGGTGCTAGTGAAAAATGTTCTCCTTCCTTCCTTTGGTGCGAATTGCTTTTGGGGGTCTCCTAAGAGCCACATGGCAGTTACCAAGTCTCAGGCACACACAGTGCCCCAGGCGTGGGGCTGGGTGCCTTAGCCCCTGTCACATGGACAAGACACACTGTGCGGCTTCTAAGAGTACGAGCGGCAGAATGTCAGTGTGCGGTCTGGCTCCACACTTCCGTACGATGGCCCAGTTATGTCTCTTCTCTGAGCCTCAGGCTTGCCCTCTAAAATGGGTTCATCAATTGCTACCTTAACAGGTTTAAATCCCATGAGGATTAATTTGGGGAACGTGAATGACCCAGCCTACAGCCGGCCCTCAACAGGCATTGCTTGGATCCCTTTGGAGTTCCACATTAGACTACATTCCTGCACTGGAAGTCTTCCTTGAAGTGAGCCTAAATCCATACGTTTGCAGTTCCTGGATGCTGCATTTGGCCAGCTGATAGAAAAAGTCAGAATTTTTTCGATAACCAGTGACAGGAATCCCAAAGTGGCTTAACTAAGCAAACATTCAAAGCAATAGGAGATAATTTATGTAACTAGGAAGTCTAAAAGAAGATTGCTTCAGGCAAGGCTTTACCTGGGTGCTAAATGACATCAGCTGGAATTGTGGCAGCCTGACCCTGCCTGGCCATTTCCTGTTCAAACAAATTCGTTCCTGACTGCACCCCGTTCCAAGGACTCTCCAGCTGACATCAGTTTTCTCATAGCTTGCCAACCAATTAATGTTCTTCCTTATCTCTGTAGCTGTGTAGGAATGACAAGACTGTATAAAACTGCCAGTTACGTTACAATCGGAGCTCAGCCTTTGGATAAGAATCTGCTGAGCCGGTGCCAGCATCAATAAACGCTGCTTCTGGCTTATAGCCTCGGTGTCCCATCTCTCTGTTCGAGAATCCCACAACAGAATCATCTCTCCTAAACTTGATTTTGCTTACTTACTTCTGTGCCGGTGTCATTCTCAGGTGAGCTTTCTTCTTATGAAAGCAAGATGGCCACCAACAGCCACAGGATGATGTCATATCCCTTCCAGGCCCCAACAGAAGTAGAGTTTCTTTTGCCCCATGATTCCAACACTAAGGGCTGACCCCTGGGACCTGGTTGGTCACACGTGCACAGCACTGAGCCCATCACTGTCGCTGGGGAGAATGTAATATTGGCCAGCTCATGGTCATGTGACCACCGGCTCCAAGGAAATTTGTGAGCTGTTCACCATGTTTCTGGGGTGGGACACAGTGCAATGCCTGAGAGAGCAAGGGTGAGTGTCCAGTTTCATTTCACCCAGACTGAAAAGGACCAAGACCTCCTGTCTGAGGAAAGGACTTGGAGTCCACTGCTTTCTGTGTCTCATTATAATCATTTATCCAGTCCACAAACATCCACTGATCACCGAGTATGTGCTACTGTGAGTTTCAGGACTGCTAATTTACTCTGAGAGTGGCCATCACCCAGGAGTCCGACAAAGAAAATGAGTTTCGTCTGAGCAAGCACCTGGAGGTAGCTTCTAGTCCTACTGTGCCACTCACTGCATGGCCCTGAAAGGTTTCCTTCCACTCCTTGGGCTTCTGCTTTTTCATCTGCAAAACAAGGCACTAAAGACAATGGGATCCTGGAACCCCCTCAGCTCTGACATACTGTGGTGGCCCTTGAACCCAGCTGTGTGTCAGCCCAAGACAGAGGAGGATCTGGGGCTTTCTGTGTGTGTGAGGACCTCAGGCTCTAGGCTCCTGTGAGGCTGGGTGATGCTGCTACTGCTGCTACAGAAAATCTCTTTGGGGATGTTTATGAATCCTGAGCCCTCCCACTACTGAAACTCAAGTTTGGGACTCAGAAAGGGAAGTGTAGGAAGGCCACATGGAGGAGAGGAGAGGAGGTAGTAGAGGTTGCAAAGAAGCCATCCATCCTCCGCCTCCTTCTCCTTCTCTTGTTCCTCTCCCACCCACCCCCCCTGCCTCGCTCCTCTTGTCTGTTGCAGCTGAAATTGGTCCTGGCTCCCTGGAAGAGTAGAGACCCCTGATGTTGGTAGGGAGGGAGAGATCCCTCTGAGGCATCCCCAGTGAGGAGGCCTTTCAGGTAGTAGAGGTTGCAAAGAAGCCATCCATCCTCCGCCTCCTTCTCCTTCTCTTGTTCCTCTCCCACCCACCCCCCCTGCCTCGCTCCTCTTGTCTGTTGCAGCTGAAATTGGTCCTGGCTCCCTGGAAGAGTAGAGACCCCTGATGTTGGTAGGGAGGGAGAGATCCCTCTGAGGCATCCCCAGTGAGGAGGCCTTTCTTTTTCTTCTGCTTGAGTCTTGTTTCTCTTCTAGTTTCTTTGAACATTTGGGGACATGAATTAATTGCCCTGGTCACTTTGTCATTCATTTATCAGTTCCTTCAGCTGCTCATTAATCCATTGGTTCCCTCCTTCACTTAGCTCATGCCTATTTTTTTAAAGCAAGAGGGGAGATTTATTAGGACAACAGAGGAAACCCAAGAACAGAAATTAGAGCAGCTGGACTTCTCAAAAGACTGGAGCCATAAGGGAGGGGGAAAAAAATGGTGTAGATGATAGAGGCTCTATTCATCCCTCTGGTGACCAAATCGAAGTTGTGACAGAAACAAGGAGCAAGCATCAAGGAAAAATCGCCTGGAATCTAGACGAACAAGCCATACAACTAGGGAGAGATCCAAGAAATCACCCTGCAACTAGGATGTGGGACTGCCCGTTCTCGAGCGGCTGGCTGAGTGAGACGGAGGCTGTGGCCGCAACAGCGGCAGAAGCCTCTTAAAGAGGCCATATCCGCAAGTGGATTTTCAGGGTGATAGATCTGCTCACTTTATGCACTAGTGTCAATTCGGCTGCACGCAGCGGGCACCAATGTACAGGGAGACATTGTCAGAGTGAGGGCCGAGGGAAGGCTCGCTCGGTACAGAAGTGCCAGCAGTATTCAGTGTTCCCTGTTGGGCCCTCTCCCCTACCAGTGCACAGGACACAGCACCGCCATAGCCAAGATATCATTGAACTAGATAACAGAAGTCTCTCCACCCAGAAGAGTCCCTGAAACCCCATCTCCCTCAACTCGCAGCCCCGCACAAGCCACATCCAGGTATATCCTCAGAGAGTCAGGTGCTCCTTGCTGAGCAGCACCTAGACTCACACTGGAAACAGCCGGCCTCTGTTTCTGGTGTGGCCTTTTGAGGCAACTATAAGCACAGCATCTGTGGATTACTTGCTGAATCTCAACAGGTGGCCCCAGAGGGGTTGAGGCTTGGGCCAAATTTGGCCTGCAGCTGAACCCCTCTCAGGACTGTGCCACTGGACACCTACTTCACAAATCCACACTAATAAGACAGGGAGACTTATGAGCTTTGCTTAGTACATAGAAGCAGACACGGAAAGGCAGCCAAAATGGAAAAACAAAGAAGCAGCAGCCATATG
>NW_006429864.1:2342919-2353478 GCF_000325575.1 Pteropus alecto | reverse complement strand
TGGAGAGAGGGGAGGCGAGTTTGGGAGGCTGGGAGAATGGGGTGAAGGGTTAAAGAAGTACAAATTAGTAGCTGATAGTTGGTCACGGGGCTGGGGAGCACGGCATAGGGAATGCAGTTAGCATTAATATGATGGCTAGGTGGAGGGTCAGGGGAGGGAGGGAGCAATTGGGGGGATCATTTTATGAACTATATAGATGTCTAACCAATGTACTGTATACTTGAAACTAATTAAAATAAATAAATTTTTTAAAAAAGAAGACTGGAGCCAGCGTCTGCTAAGACCTAGGAAACCTAGTGTGCTACATTTTTTCCCTGACTCCTGCCCCTCAAACTGCCCGCCCAGTTGCCCATAGACCAAACAGATCCCTCTTCCTGCTCATCAGGACAAGATAGAGTGAAAGTGTTCAGAAAAACTTTAGATGACAAACTGTCAAAGCTACATCCTGCCCTGTCCCCCGTTCTTCCCTTTCACCCTCCTCTCTTTCCAGGCCACCAGCCTCCACTCTGTCTTGATGAGCTGTTGCCTGCTCAGTGAGTTGTCTCCACCACACAGATTTTCAAATGTTCAGGAGCTCTTCTTGATTAGAAGAGAAAGTAGGAAAGAGGTGTTTAGGAACAACGTGTGGAGAAGGGATTAAGTGCAAATTCCTTTTTTTTTTTTTTTTGAGAATCTAAAAGATTCAAACTGCCTGGATGAAAGTTTTCTCAGACTTCTTCTGGGCATGAAGGTCTCTATGGGACCGGGGTGGGAACTGTCATGTTGGTCACCTGGACCTCCATTCCCATTTCTATTGAGCAGCTCTGTTTTGACCAGTTTGAGTTTCAACTGGACATAGAGTTCTGTTGCTATAAAGTAAACACTTGAAAATCAATCTTGCTCAACCTAGTATCTCAGGGGTCCCCAATCTCCAGGCCATGGACTAGTACTGGTCCATGGCTTGTTAGGAACTGGGCCGCACAGCAAGAGGTGAGCGACTGGCGAGCAAGTGAAGCTTCATCTGTATTTCTAGCCACTCCCCAGCGCTAGCATCACTGCCTCAGCTCCACCTCAGATTATCAGGCATTAGATTCTCATGAGAGCACTGGTCCCCGGTGCCAAAAAGGTTAGGGACCGCTGCAGTATCTGACATTTAAGGAAACTTGATTCCTAAAGCAGAATTAGTGGCTTAAGGACCCAGGGAGGCTTAGAGACCCCGCGTAGCAGCTCAGTCCCTGTCCCTAGGGTTGGCTGCCTCCCAAGAGTTACTGCTGAAGGAGCAATGGTAAACATAGGGCAGATCCCTCGCCATCCTGGTCCTCCTATGGGAGAGGCCTACTCATCTTTTCCCCATGGCTTCTACAGATGGTGAATCCAGTAACTATAGAACACAAAGATTGCCATATAGTGAAGAGAAGTTCCAGAGGATTCAGCACTCATGGGGAAAGGAAGAAACGAGCTGTGAGGTGGGGAGCTGGAGCTCTGCTCTCTACCTTCAGTCCTTCTCAATTTACATCTCCTCTCCTGGATGGGACAGATGCTTAGGGAGCCTAGGGATGGCACGTTCAGGACCCAAAGTGTTACAATCACAGAAAGGAGGATCTTAGCTCAACCCAAGGAAGGAGCCAGGTAGGAAGTGAGCTTCCACCACTGGGACCTGAGAATCAAAGTCAGCTTTCCCATGGGAGGAGGGACCTAGGGACTGTGCAGGGACTCAGCCTATAGCTTTCAATCCTGAGAGCTGATAAAAGAGTAGAGGCATTTTTGAAGGCTCCAGGCAAGGACTCCACTGGGCCTCCCATAGCATACCCCGGCCACTTTGATGCAGTGCTTCACAACCCTGCCCTGTCACAGGCTATCATACTAAGATCCCTGAGGCAAGTGGCGATGATGCAGTGACCACTTTTGTACTGTTGAACTGTGTGACAGGGGTATGAATGGTGGGCAACAGGTGCTTTTTGCCAGGCTTTCTCCTCTGGGGCCATATTGAGCCCAGGAGTTAGTGGGACACCACCTTCTTGAACAGCTCTTGGGGAGAAGGGGGAGTGTCACCCAGCCCTGCCATACCCCCAGCTCAGTGTCCACGGTCTCCCACAGTCCCAGGCAGGGTTCACTGGTCAGAGCTGGAGCTGAAGATGTGGCCTGAGCCTTGTGGGAGTCCCTGGGTTTCTTCCTATTTACTGAGTGGGTCCAGCATAGAATGACCCCAGGACCCAATGATGGCAGAAAAAGGAGAGGGGCATTTGCACCCAGCCCATGCTCACTAACTCAGAGCGCCGGGAGGCAGCTCAAGTCTGCTCATCCCAAAGGGTAATCTCCCACCATCCTGATCATCCCTGTGGTCTAACTCCCCAGTTCAGTGCACATTCCCACGATAGCTACAACCATGGGCTTTGTTTGTCTCCCTTGTAGTCAAGTACACATCAGGTGCCTAATAAATGCTGACACTGCTGAGCTACTTGGGAAGTTGGATTGGTGACATATCTAGATGCACACAGTGAGCTCCCCTCCCCCACCAAGAGGGTCAGGACCCACCCAACTTTCTATCTGTTCTGCCTCATTTAATCTGCAAAGCCACTCTGTGTGACAGGTCCTGTTAGTGTCCACCTCTGCTGTCCGAAGTGGACAACGAAGGCTTGAGGGTTAAGAAAGTTGCCCAGGTCACACAAGTAGGTAAGTGGTGGAGCTGGAATTTGGACCCAGATCATAGGAGTCCCTATCAGGGAAAGGTTGGTCAGAGCAGCTGATGGCAAAGAGAAGGTCTGTCCCACACTGCCCTGAGAGCCCCACTGCTCACCGCATCTATCGAGTCAATTGCTCTGCCACCAGCCTTGGAGGCTTCTCCAAGTTAGGCTTCTCCTACTTCAGCAGGTTCTTGGTGGGCGCAGTCCAAGGGCAGTCAGGTTCTAGGGCTGGAGCTGGCACTATTGCTACTGCCGCAGCTGGAGATGGAATTCACACTGAATTCACCAGCTGGTGATCCAGATGGCTCTAGCTCAGGAGCTGGCTCTGGGGCTAAAGGAGAGGTTGGTGGTGACTCCAACTCTGAAGGAGTCGATGGAGGTGATGCTGACTCCAGCACTAGCACAGATGGTAGAAACAGAGCTGAACTTGACTCTAGCCTGGAGCTGGCTCTTGCTCTGGCTCTGGAGCTGGCTGGAGCTCTGGAGATGATTCCGAAACAGTATAAAGAGACTTGACTTTCCCCATGCCTTTCCAAAGACAGGAAAGATGCCACTGCCCCTAGGGAAACTCCAGCCCATGAACCCCACTCCGGATATTCTTCCCAGACTGCATTCTCTTCACCTTCCAGCTCTGCCTCAGTGGGCTCTAGATGCTCGAGCTACACCCAGAGAAGGCGGGCATGGTGCACAAGGTCAGATCCAGGCAAGCAAACTTGCACATAGGCTAGCCGTAGCTTCCAACAGGGAAAGTGCAAGGACTGGCTGAAATCCTGCACCTGGACTGGCCGAAATCCTGCACCTGATCTGGCCAGGTTCCCAGCATAGAATACATGGCACTGGAGAGAGGGAGTTGGGCAGCAGAGTCAGCATCCTGGCCTTTCCTTCCACACTGCCCTCCCATAACACACTTGTTTGAGATTGGACCTCTATGCCAGAGGACAACATACCCCATCTTACCCCTGATCCCTGTGTGGCTGTCCTGGCAGTGGCTGACCTTGTCACCCAGCAGATTTAACACGGAGTCTGTGCGAGTCTCTTCTTGCCACTGACATTTCTCCCAAAGTGCCTAGACATGGCCTATCCCTGTCCTCCATGAACCTGAGCATCTGGACTGAGGACTGAGACAGACCTGTGAGCAGGCTGCTCACAGCATCTCTTGTTCTGGACCTGATGATGGTGGTCAGGAGGGGTGGGTGCAGAGAGGGTCAGGCAGAGTAAGATGGGACTGTGGTGGGGATGGAACTCTAGGGGACAGCTCAGGCCAGCCTCCCCTTTAGTTCCAGGGAGCCTGGGACCCCATCCACAGTTCTCTTTGGCTCAGCCCTATTATGAGAATCAGAAGACGTGTAATATTCAGGGTTCTGCCAGGTCCTCCCCACCCACAGCCCCTGTACTCTCCCCCCAATCCTGTTCTGTAGACACAGGGGACCCTTCTTCTGAACTTGAAGACCACTCATTTTTTTAGGTGATACTGTGGTCTGTCATCTTGGTCAGAATATGAGAAGATGACTCTAGATGTAGAGAAAGTCATGAAGGCATCAGATTTGACGTATGGTGGACCTCTGAACGAAGTCTAGTGTGCCTGTCTGACTCACTGACTAGACTTGAGGCCCAAGAATTATGTCTGCTTCATTCACTGAGTTATTCTAAGTGTCTCAAAAAGTGCCTAAATATAGTGGGTGTTTAATATATATATTCTGGTTGGAATAAATTAATTCCAACCAGAACCATTCCAGATATCTGAGTGGGCCTGGGACGCCCTGCTACCCCCAAAGATCCCTAATCATGCTACACCAAGGACATGGACAAGGACAAGATGGATATAATCCCAAACTCCTTGATGTTGCTTTCCATGTGTTTTTCCAAACTCAGAAATGCCACAGGTCAGTGATGGATGAGGCAGACAACTTTTCTTGGGGGAGAGAGAAATAATTACCATGAATAACCACTCTACATCCAGCAGCCTTTTCTGCAGAACTAAGCACCGAGTAAGCACCTGCCATGGTTTATCCTATTAGTCCCTATAAAAACCCCATGAGGTTTATCCTATACAAACTCACTTTTCAGAGGAACAAACTGAGGCTCAGAGAGATGTGGTGACATTCTCGACATGCAGCCAGCAGTGGGCAGAGTCAATACTGTGTGGAAGAGGGAGCAGGTGCTCATCTAGTAAACAGCTGGTCCAGGACCCGTTGGGCTGTGGTGAAGGCTGGGTGGATGAACATAAAGGCAATGCTATTTTTACCTAGCCAAGAAAGCTGGTACATGGACTCTGCTGCCTTCTCCAGTGTGTCTCCTGAAGAGCCCACGTCCTGAAGGCCTCATTTAGGGTTAGAGTTAATTCATCTTCATGCTTGGTGAAACAAAGGACTGACATACAGTCAGCCTCATCACCATGATTTACAAGGAGAATTGAGGTATCAAGCCCAACCAGGAATTCCCAGCCCCTCAGGACATATGCAGGGAGAACAATAGTGCCCTTGTTGAAAAAGATTCTAGGCTTTAAAAGCACAATATGATTTTAGGGGTAGGGGAGGATTATACGATTATTCCCTTTAAGGCATTTTGTTAGCTGAGGAACAACAGACCTCCCTGTATTAATAGTCTGTATTAAGAGAATTGTCGCAGTGAGTCCTCAAGAAACATTCCCATTATAGGGATGAGAACACAGAGGCTTGGGGATGTCAAATGACAAGGTCATGCAGGTCAGAATCGAGAACTGCCTAAAGCTAGGGCTGCATGGCATTCCCTCCAAGCTAACTGAGATTTGACCTGCCCCTGACATGGGAGGAGAGAGTCTGGAGGAACCCTGTCTCTCCCCAGTTCGCAGACAGCCTACAGAATAGACATAGCCTAGGAAAACCATTGATTTCAGAAGAAAAGAAAACATTTATTTTTCTTCCTTTTATATTAAAGGGCATTTAGAGACCCTCATTATGGAGATTCCAGATTCAGCAAAAGGGCAAATACTTGGAGGTTCCAGAACAGAGATCACCAGGGAGGAATGTGACCAGATGACCCAGGAAGGGGAAAATTCATGTGGCTGGTGAAAAGCTGACAGGTGACTCAAAGTATCCATGAAGAAATTGCAAATCAAGGAACACGGTGACATTGGACAACCCGACATTGGAATGGTAAAAAATTAAAAGAATGAGACATCCCTGGCCAGGCTAGATAGAAGGAAGCAGCCACCATCAGAAACTGCTGTTGGCAACATCACCAATTCAGCCTCTTTGATTTGGAATCTGGCTGTAGCTGTTAAAATTTTACATACGCATATCCTTCAGCCAGCAGTCCCATTCCTGGGTGTCTTTCTCCAGCAGGGGGTTAGTATATATTGTGAGCTGAACTGTGTCACCTTAACTCCCATTTCCACTTTATGACCCCTAGAACTTCAGAATGTGCCTATATTTGGATTTAGGATCACTAAGGAAGTGATCAAGGTTAAATGGAGTTGCTCCTAATCCTATACAATAGGCATCCTTAGAAGAGGAGGGGAGGACATATAGAAGCACGGAGGGAAGTCCGTGAGAACAGAGGTAGAAGGCAGCCCTCTACAAGCCAGGGAAACCCTTCAGGAGGAACCGGCCCTGCTGACCCTTATCTCAAACTTCTAGCATCTGGAATTGTGACAAAATACATGTCTGCTGTTTATACCACTCAATCTGTGGTAGTATGTTATGGCAACCCAAACAAACTAACACAGTCCCTTAGGACACATTTGAGTGTTCCCAGCAGCACCGCTGAAATAGCACCTGAATTGAATAACATTGAGGTCCAACAGTACTAAAAGGCTGCATCGCTGTGGCATAATGGCCTCCCTTGTGGAATATTATGAATAGAAGTGAAGCCACAGTTCCTAACCTGGCAAGTCACAGCGACATGTTCTATGAGGTGACAAGTTGCAGAGAAACATATGGAGTAACTTAATCCCATCCTCGCCCTTTCTGTGTGTAAACCATCCTGAGTGTGATGATATGTCAGGGATTGGAGGTCTGTAAGGACAATGGAGCTGACTGCTGCACAGGATACCTGGGGCAGGGAGTTAAAACAATAAAAACAGCAAAATGCGAAGATGCTCATAGTCTATTGTAAAGTGAAAACAACATAATTTTTTTTTTCTCTAATTCTACTATTAAACATGTTGAGAAGTGTCTTTCTACCCTCCCATGTAGCTGGTAGGAAAAGTGAAAGCTCAGATTCCTTTAGGTGGGACATTTTAGTGGGAAGCTTTAGGAGGGGAGTCCAGGTTCTGGGACCTCCCTGGTCATCTTGGGGTCCCGAGTATGGAGACTCCTCTGTACCAGCTGGCTAAGGGGGGCTATGGGAAGGCTCATGACTATCAAGTGCCTGCTAGGTGATAAAGCAACCTGGTTATAATGACCTCATATCCAAACTGCTCAGGAGAGTCCCAATTTCAAATATATTCTCAAACTTGAGATCTTGCATCCCACATTTATTCATTCTGTAGTATTTGACACATCTTCACTGCCAGGTGCTAGGCTAGGGGCCTATAATATACGTAGAACCAAAGTGTCGACTCTGCTCTCAGATGGCTGAGCAACGATTACATCATACGGAGTGAAGACCAGTTGTAGGCAGAGTGCCAGGTAATTAAAACCATAACCTTACCTCTCTCTCACAAAAATTATAACCATTTTTCATTATTCTGACCATGATGTTCTTTTAGGATATAGAAGATTTCAACAAAGTTCCCCAGGGGAAAGCAGACTTGGTGCTTTCGGAATGGTAGACAGTGTGTACCCAAGCCTGGCCATGCTGAACAGATCTCTCACTTTGACAGACCTTCGCTGAGATCTCCTGCCCATCACCTTCATCAAGTGTCTCGGGGTTTCAGTGACATTTGCACAGTCATATGAGCAGACAACTTGCTACTCAAAGATTTGTATTGGTGGTTGACAAATATCTCTAACAAATCACATCTAAAATCAACAGATATTTTACAAAGAATTTACAGATGTATGGATGGAGAGGGGGAGGGACAGAGGTGGACACAGACAGGAGTTGGACACATAATTTTACATGTCTGTGTCGCAAGAAACTTCTTCCTGTCAGCAGGTCACCTTATATTTGGTACTTGTAGCGGATTTTCATCACCTTCCAAATAAAATCAAAGAACAAAGCAAATAAATATTTCTTTTAAAAATCCTCTAAGGATATCGAGGATAAAACGTGAAGGCTAGCTAGTAACTTAGGAGGAGCAGCATCAGTCATGTGCAGCCACACTTACACTGCCCTCTGGTGACCAAGCGAGAAATGGCACAAGTGCTGCAGTACTCCAGGTTCTGTCAGCAATAGAAGCAGACACCAGACAGACATCTTCCCAGGCTTGCTGGGAAGATGGCACAAGTGCTGCAGTACTCCAGGTTCTGTCAGCAATAGAAGCAGACACCAGACAGACATCTTCCCAGGCTTGCTGTTAGACCAAAATAAATTCCGTAAGATTTAATGTTTTGGGAGGTGCATTCCTGTGGAAGTCACTATCTTGTCATGAAAAAAATAGGACAGTTCCCAAGTGCAGTATTTCAGGAAGTATTTATTGAGCGCCCTAGTCAGAACCTGGATTCCAGGACAGAAAATAGGGCATGCTGGGAATAACTTGTCTACATCACAGCTTTGTGTGTCTAGTTTTAAAAAACTAGTATGTCATGAGAGGGGTATTGGGGTGGGGTGAAAAAAGTGACGAGATTAAGAAGTACAAATTGGTAGTTGCGAAATAGTCACGGGGATATAAAGCATAGGGAATATAGTCAATAACACAGTAATAACTATGTATGGTGCCAGGTTGGTATTAGACCAGTCAGGGGCATCAGTTCGTAAATTATATAAATGTCTAACCGCTATGCTGTACACCTGAAATATAAAATAATATTAAATGTCAACTATAATTGAAAAATCAAAAAAGGGGGGGAAAGGTGAAGGGGAATAAGAGGTCCAAACTTCCAGTATAAAACAAATCATGGGGATGTAATGTACAGCATAGCGAATACAGTCGATAATATTGTGATAGTGTTGTACAGTGTCAGAGGGTTGCTGGACTTATCATGGTGATCACTTCTTTAGGTATATAAATATTGAATAACTATACTGTACACCTGAAACTAATACAATATTGTATGTTAACTATATTTTAATAAAAATCTTTAAATTAAAAATTAGTATATCAAATCAAAGGATACTTATGGACTCCTAATTACAATAAAACATTTTAGAAAACTGGAAAATTCTAACAGTATATCTGTATAATTTCATCTAAATTTACAGAGTTTTTAAAGAATGGGCTTGCCCTACATTCCTGGTCATTTTTTCACTTAATATGAGCAATTATTAAATAAGAGAGTCTTGATTTCTTAAATATGTCACTATTTGGAATCCAACTTTGATTTCACAACTTCAGATTACCTCTATGCTTTAAAACCATTCTCCCTGAGAAAGGGAGGTTTCATTTATGATGCTATCCAACATGCTTCGGAGTGTTCAAAAATAATGAACATTTGGACAAAGATAGCAGTATTAAATTATTTTATAAATGCAAAGACCTGATTGACAAATAACTGGTGTACAAAACAAACCTGTTTGGGAGAGCTAGAAATGAATTCCTACAAATTGTAGGCTTTAGTTTGAGAGGGTATTTAGCATCTGAATGACACCAAGAATCAAAGTAACTGTGAACTTGATTAGGAAAGCATATCAAAGTGATGTCACCTTTGACTGTTTAATCACTAGATAAAAAAAAAAAAGATGCCCTAAAGTTTGCAGGGCATTAATTACAGGGAAGTATTACTTAAAAAGAAAACTGAAAGAATAATACCCTACTACGTAATTGTCTAGAAATGAACGTCATTGTTATTTTTATTAAATTTGAATGCTATCCAAGTCCTGGTTCATTTAAGTTCTCCTTTTAGAAAGTTTTACATTTATGTATCTTAAGAATATGCCACAGACTACAGTCTAAAAACGTAAATATCCAACAGAGTGTAAAAAGTAATACAATTGCTGTATCAGAGGACACAAAGAAACATTATAAAAATATTGTTATACTTTTTTCTTCCACGTATTGTTTAACTACTTCTACTATTAATTTTCACTGTTAAGCATTTTTGTGGTTTTATTCAAATAATAGCATTTATGTAACAAATAATACAAAATAATACAGCATTTCAACCAATTTTTCGTATTTTTATGTTAAAGAAGTAGCTTTGTGTGGGTATTACTACATGATGGCTTTGGTCCAGCATGGCTGTGTCCTTTGTTGGCTCGCTAACCCTATCCGCCACAGCCCTGCCCAGGACCCTGAGAGACCCATCTCCCCCGCCAGGCGACCAACCTGGAACACCAACACATCACAAGCCCCGCCCTCATAACAAGTCCCTCCCCTTCAGCGCGACGAGGCCCAGCTCCCTGAAGGCCGGCACTTCCCGGACTGGCTCCGGGAATGTCCAGGCTTTGCCCCTCGTGACCCAGACAGGCCTGTGCTGGTGCAGTCACGGAGGAGGGCCAGCCACTTCCGGTTCGTTTGAGGTTGTCACGGTAGTGCCCAGCCCGCCTTTTCCGGTCTCAGTCCGGCGTGGCAGAGTGGGCAGGCGTTCTAGCCCTTTTAGACCCGCTCTGTCACGGCGACGCCCTGCCCCATTTTCGGGCCAACCTGCTGTCGCGGCACCCTGAGTAGCCACTTCCGGACCCAGCACCCTATGTTGCCTGGCTCTTTTTACCGCCGGCTGCCATGGCGGCGTCCAATGTTCGCCGGAAGTAAAGCATCGAAAGTGGGGGCGGGGCCTCTGCCCGGAAGCAAGCGCGGTGCTGGAAAAGATGGCGGCGGCGGTAGTGGGCAACGCGGTGCCTTGCCGGGCCCGGCCTTGCGGGGCTCGGCCAGGC
>NW_006429864.1:2310494-2342842 GCF_000325575.1 Pteropus alecto | reverse complement strand
GCCGCCGGGCCGGCGCTCATAGCGAACAGCGACGAGCTGGTCGCCGCCGTGTGGCCGTACCGGAGGCTGGCGCTGCTGCGGCGCCTCACGGTGCTGCCGTTCGCGGGGCTGCTCTACCCGGCCTGGCTGGGCGCCGCGGCCGCCGGCTGCTGGGGCTGGAGCAGCAGCTGGGCGCAGATCCCCGAGGCCGCGCTGCTCGTGCTCGCCACTATCTGTCTCGCGCACGCGCTCACTGTTCTCTCGGGTCATTGGTCCGTGCACGCTCACTGCGCTCTCACCTGCACCCCGGTAAGTGTGCGGGCACAAGTCCTGACCCCTAAAGGGTTGGTCCTGTTCGCAGGTCGCAGCCACGACGTTTATGTAGATCCCCAGCCCGACCCGGGCCTCTCTTCTGCTGGCCTTCGGTCCCCAGCGGCGCCCTATACCCTGTAGCGCTGACATAATTTTCGTCCCGCTGCTGACATGCTGTGCGACCCTGACGCAGGAATTCCTCCCCCGGTGTAGTTATTTAGATTCCATAACTTAATACCTGTAAAAAGCTTAGCCCAAGGCCTGGCATATGTCGTTGTCTGATAGGGCTCGTTGATACTAGCTCGCATTCTATCGAGTACTCGGTGGTTTCTCCTGTTAACAGCACTATCTTCCTAGTCGTCTGTTGCCCACCCTGGTTTTCAAAGTGTAAGGCCAGCCCGCGGGATGGGTTTTCATGTCTGAAGCTTTGTTTTTGAAAACAGCATTACTGCTGTCCAGTGCTCAGATGCATCAGGTGCTGCTACCAAAATGAGCTTGAAATGCAGTTAATCACAGCGTTTAAGAGGAGCAAGAGCTATTTGTGAGCAAGTGACTTCACTGCTTGGAATCTCTGTTTCCATCTACAAGATGAGGGTGACGATGGCGAAGACTGCTGTCAGAATAAGACCTTTAGCCCCTAGATCTGGATGCATGAGAGCTGCCCTGGGTCAACAGTTGATATCCATGACTGCCATGGCCCTCTGGGCCTGCCTCATATGCATCGGCAGGTTTGTAGCTATGGGCGCTGAGGTCAGCCTCCAGCCAACTTCCCCTCTGACCCCAAGTGTGTGTCTGCCAAAAGAAGAGGGAAAAGGAACAGCACCAAGGGCTGATGAAAGAGACAGGTGCCCCCCTCCCCATTTTTGACTTTGAATATGGACTGAATCCTTTTTTTCTTGAGAAAGTGCAATCTCCCTTATCCAAACAATCCTCACTCCAGGGGAGGGGCTCAGACTTCTTCTGGGCTTGGTAGATTCAAATCAGTACAATGAAAGATGGCAGCAAGGGACAGAAAAATGGAAAGGAGTTGGGTAGTGTGACACCCCCCCCCCAAACTCCCAGCTGTCTTTTGGCCTGTAGCTTAAAAGTGTGACTTCCTCTCCACGGATGGAGAACAGGGAGGAGCTAAGCACCTGTTAGGTTAGGGCAGGCAGATCTGGGTTTGCATATCAGAGATCTCAAGACACCGGTGCTTCTCTCCGGGTTTCAGTTTCCCCTTGTGCAAAGTAAGAACGTAACACCTACCTTGGGGTGCTGTTGTGAGAAGAAACATAATATCTGCAAAGCGCCTGATATGGGGCTAGGCCTGTGTAGCACTTTGCACTTTTCTTCCATGGCGTTACCAGAATTCAGTTATGTGTTTGTCCTTGTTTTCTGCCTTGTTTGTATTGTCCATAAACTCTCCAAGGAGTGGGGCTTTGTTTTTTCAGGTCATTGCTGTGACACCCCACCCCCCCTTCAAACACAAGCAGTGCTGCGTGTAGCAGAGCGGCAATGGAGTGCGTGCAGCTCATGACTGAGGGCGTGCTAATTGAGCTCCATTCAGTGCCTCCACGTCTTAGGTGCTGAGGAAACAGCAGTGAACAAAACAGACAAAACCTATTTCCTTCATGATAATAGCGAGAGAGATAGAGCTCACACCCAGCAGACAGTGCTGAAGAGAGAGAATAGGGATGAGGATAGGAACATTGTGAAAGAACTTTACATGGGGCATCCAGGGGTGGCCTCCTGAGAAGAAGACATTTGAGTACAGGCCTGGAACTGTGTGACCACATGTTCTAGGCAGAGAGAACAGCAGGTGCCAAGTCCCTTAGCTGAGAGGCAAGGACAAGCCTACAACCTCCTTGGTTTTTCTTGCTAGAGGACACAGTGAGAATAGTAATGGGTTTGGGGGAGGAAGCCAAGCAACAGTGGGCCTGTTGGGCTGTGACAGGGCTGTGACATGAATCAAGGCCTCGTGCTGGGCAGTGTTCTTGCTCTTTGAGTTTATGTCATCGTCATCAGATCCCTGGGCATTGGACGCTGTCCAAGACCCCGATTTTATGATACAGGATCAGAGGAGAGTCAAGGTGGTGTACCTTGTCCCAGTGACACAATGGGGAGTGGCCAATCCAGCACCTGGAGCTCAGTGGCATATTCCAGAAAATGTCCACAGAACTCCTGCACCCAAAACCTCCCCAGTGGAGGCTGTGGGACGGGGGTTAAGAAGGACTCAGCAGCATCACTTTGTTTCTTACAGGAGTATGACCCCAGCAAAGCGACCTTCGTGAAGGTGGTGCCAACCCCCAACAATGGCTCCACTGAGCTCGTGGCTCTGCACCGCGATGAGGTAGGGACCACCTGCCGTGCCTCTCAACACAGGGCTTAGGTGGGATTCCCAGGCGTTGACACCCCCAAGTCAGGGGGCCTCTGCCACAGACATGCCTTCTCCCACAGGGCGAAGATGGGCAGGAGGTGCTGTCCTTCGAATTCCAGAAGATCAAGTATTCCTACGATGCCCTGGAGAAGAAGCGCTTCCTCCCCGTGGCCTTTCCTGTGGGAAACTCCTTCTCTTACTACCAGAGCAACAGAGGGTTCCAGGACGACTCAGAGATTCGCATAGCCGAGAAGAAGTTTGGGAGCAACAAGTGAGTCTTGATATCCTCATGTGTCATCCCTGCTGACAGAGCTGGGCCTCTGCCTGGTGAAGGTGGTGCCAACCCCCAACAATGGCTCCACTGAGCTCGTGGCTCTGCACCGCGATGAGGTAGGGACCACCTGCCGTGCCTCTCAACACAGGGCTTAGGTGGGATTCCCAGGCGTTGACACCCCCAAGTCAGGGGGCCTCTGCCACAGACATGCCTTCTCCCACAGGGCGAAGATGGGCAGGAGGTGCTGTCCTTCGAATTCCAGAAGATCAAGTATTCCTACGATGCCCTGGAGAAGAAGCGCTTCCTCCCCGTGGCCTTTCCTGTGGGAAACTCCTTCTCTTACTACCAGAGCAACAGAGGGTTCCAGGACGACTCAGAGATTCGCATAGCCGAGAAGAAGTTTGGGAGCAACAAGTGAGTCTTGATATCCTCATGTGTCATCCCTGCTGACAGAGCTGGGCCTCTGCCTGTGGTTACAGGCCATACACCTATCCTAGCCAGGGGCCCCTTTCCCGCTTCTGCCCCTTCATACTTCTGAGTTGGGGTGCCTGAGAAGTGAGATGGAGGAGTCCACCTTTTCAACAAAAAATTCCAGGTGAAGGTGGCACCCTTTGAGAAACATATTCTAGTTTTGCCTGAACCTGCCAGCTGACAGGAACCCCCTGGAGGACTTAGGGCCAGGAGCCCTTCCTGGGGAGCCTGGCCCATTGCCTGCAAGAGTTGGCTGTTCATCTTTGTCTTGTTTTGTAATTCCCCTTTTCATTTTAAATTCTTTTTTTAAATGGAGGTTCTCGCCATTTTCATACGTATCCTGGCACTTAAAGAATGGTGAGAAGAAGGACATCAGTGATGAGCATAGCTTCTATTTGTACCAGGTAGAATGGCAGGAGCTCTGTGTGCCTTTTCTTCTTTAATCTTCAACAAAACCGCCAATGCTGACCTGTGGCTAGGAGAGGGCAGAGCTGAGTTTTAGAGTCCCCATCCCAGCCACCATGGTAGTCATCCTGAAAACCCTCAGAACTTCTAGGGTATTCTTTCCTGACTTAATTGTTTACCACAGCCATCAGTCTGACAGGAAGAGTTATAAGAAACGTTTACCGATCCTCACCCCCGCTTTGGTCAGCCATGGTGGCAGCCCGGAACATCCCCTATCATACCATCCTTGCTCATGCAAAGGTGCCCAATGCAATATAGGGTGGGACTCAGTTATTCATTGTTATCACAGTGGGAGACCACTGTGGCTTCTTTCTCTCACGTCCCATGTCTAGGATGTCAGTTTAAAGAGCAGAGCAAGGACAGGCCCTAGTTGTGCTGGCCAGTCCTCTGGCCAGACAGCCTACTACATACAGTGCTGCAGACATACCCTTAGGCTCAGCTTCTCACATTCTGAAGCTCATTCAGGGAGGTTTTGGGAAATCCTAGCTCCAGACCTCCCCTCTCCAGAGTGGGGTGGGGCTCAAGTACCATGTTGCAGGCCCCAGGGGGCTCTTCAACATCTGGCTACCGGTGTTCCTCTGTGTAGCTTCAGGGCTCTTGTCCCAGTCAGATGTTCCTTCTTTACTTGCCTTGTCACCTGACCAGGTGATGGGTTCTCATATCTCACCAGCCTCAATTTGGGGCAGCTGCCTGCAGAGCCTGTTCGCAATTCAGAAGTTTCGTCTGGGTTCTGTGGAGCAGAGGGTTGAGGGTAGTCAGCATGCCTGCCCTGGTGCCCTGGGGACAAAGAGAGCCATAATTGAATGGGGCATCCTATCTAGAAGCTTGCCAGGGCCCTTCGTTTCCTGAGGAGGTGTGCAGTACCACGAGGTAGAGGTGTCAGTGGGGCCTCTAAGGACTTCTACCATGACTAGGCCCGAGGTCTGGTTTCTTGCAGGGCTGAGATGGTGGTGCCTGACTTCTCAGAGCTGTTCAAGGAGAGAGCCACAGCACCCTTCTTTGTGTTCCAGGTAAAACAGCAGCTCCAGCCCTTCTCCCCACCCCCATTTTTTAGAAATTTCACAGGCACAACAACCTATGTCCAATTCCATTCCTCATGGGTCAGGGTCCATGGGTGGAACAGCCCTCAGTGTGTAACCAGTCCTCATTGCATCCCCGGGGACAGGTGTTCTGCGTGGGGCTCTGGTGCCTAGACGAATACTGGTACTACAGTGTCTTCACGCTATCCATGCTTGTGGCCTTCGAGGCTTCCCTGGTGCAGCAGCAAATGCGAAACATGTCTGAGATTCGGAAGATGGGCAACAAGCCCCACACAATCCAGGTGTGGCCAGCAGGGTCCCCACGGTCTCGGGTGGGCCTGGTGTAGGCTGGTCCCCAAAGCTGACCAAACCCCACCCCACCCAGGTCTACCGAAACCGAAAGTGGAGGCCCATTGCCAGCGACGAGATCGTTCCCGGGGACATCGTCTCCATCGGTGAGACCCAGTTCTGCTCCATCCTAGTGGCAGGCCAACCTTGGCTTCTAGTTGACCCTCTGGCCCTGCCCCACAGGCCGCTCGCCGCAGGAGAATCTGGTGCCGTGCGATGTGCTGCTGCTGCGGGGCCGCTGCATTGTGGACGAGGCCATGCTCACGGGGGAGTCAGTACCACAGATGAAGGTGTGCAGCAAGGGAGTCAGGCCACTCGGGTGCATCGCTGACTCACCCTTGGAGCCACCAGCCAGGACAGGGCCAGCATCCTGCCCAGGCACAGATGGAGGTGGGATGGAGCCCCGGCCCGGGAGGCTGGACAAGGCAGAGTGGGTGCAACATCTGGACAGAGCTGCCAGGTCTCCTGGGGGTCAGTGCCCTGCACGGAGGGAAGCTGGGTGGCAGTGAGAAGAGGACACAGAGTTTCACAGTGTTGGGGCATCCGGATGCCCTGGGGTATCAGAACAAGGTAAACTGAGAAATGGGGAAGGTGTGATTTCTGGGACAGGCCAGGTGCCAGGTCAGAGGGAGGCGATGCGTGTGCAGGTAGAGGAAAGTCAAAGTGGGGCCTCTATCCCTGGCGAGATGCGCTGACCTGGGCAGGGAGTCCTACGAGGAGTAGGCAGGCTTCTCCAGCCCCAGGGTCCAGCTCTCCAGAGACGGGGTGGAGGACGCTTAAGTGGGATGGGCCGTCAGATTCACTGTCCTCCCTTTCTCCCTAGGAGCCCATCGAAGACCTTAGTCCTGACCGGGTGCTGGACCTACAGTCTGACTCCCGGCTCCACGTAATCTTCGGGGGCACTAAGGTGGTGCAGCACATCCCCCCACAGAAGGCCACCACGGGCCTGAAGCGTAGGTGCCTTGCGGGTATCTGAGGTGTCCAGGACCCATCACCCCCATCCTCTCCACGTCTGCTGGGCCGTGGGAAAATTGAAATGAACAGACACGAGTGACGTTGATTCTTTTTGTCTCCGCAGCGGTCGACAGTGGGTGTGTGGCCTACGTCCTGAGGACTGGGTTCAACACATCCCAGGTGTGGCACTTTGCCTGGCTCTGGGGAGGGCGGGCCCCAGGGCAGGTGGTAGACAGCGGCCCTGTCAGACTCAAGAACGCCCACCCCACAGGCTCACTCTGACGGCAGGTACTGGGCCAAGGGCCTTGCAGAGGTGAGCTACAGACCAGGCCTGTTCTCCCCAGCTGAGAGCCTGGTGGGAAGCAAACAACAGACCAGCTGTTAGCATATGCTTTGGGGTCATGAACAGAGTCGAGCCCATGAACTCATTAGAGCAGCAAGAGGACTCCTGGGTAGGGACAATGGCCAGACCTTCCATGAACTGCTGTCTCCTGTCTCAGATGCCACTACCTTCCCCAATTCCCAGGCCTCTGCCATTGGTGTGCCTGTCTCTTAACCGAGTTGCAGCCACCCACATGTGGTCCCTGGAGTAGCTGCTTCCTCAGCTGCAGGACTCACTCATTGGCCCAGGCAGGTGCTCCCTGTCAGCCAAGGGAGGATCTGGCTCTGATGCCCTCAGGTGGGGGAGGCTGCCACCCACACCCCATCCCCCAGGAAAGGTGTTTGTCTCTCCAGGGCAAGCTGCTGCGCACAATCCTCTTTGGGGTCAAAAGAGTGACTGCAAACAACCTGGAGACCTTCGTCTTCATCCTTTTTCTCCTGATCTTTGCCATCGCAGCAGCCGCATATGTGTGGATTGAAGGTGAGCGCTATGCCCCCTACCTGTCTGCTGGGTCCTGTGCCCACCACCTCCAGTCTGGCAGGCCCTGTCTTCGCAGGCACCAAGGACCCCAGCCGGAACCGCTACAAGCTGTTTCTGGAATGCACACTGATCCTCACGTCAGTCGTGCCCCCTGAGCTGCCCATCGAGCTTTCTCTGGCCGTCAACACCTCCCTCATCGCTCTGGCCAAGCTCTGTGAGTGCTTGGGGCAGGGACAGGACACTGAGGGGCTAGTTCTGGCAGGACTCCTGACCCTGGCTTCATCTCTCAGACATGTACTGTACGGAGCCCTTCCGGATCCCCTTTGCTGGCAAGGTGGAGGTATGCTGCTTCGACAAGACAGGAACCTTGACCAGCGACAGCCTGGTGGTGCGTGGTGTGGCTGGACTCAGGTGAGTGTGGAAGCCAGAGCCTTGAGGTGGCCAGCCAGCAGCAGAGGGCCTTCTGGGAGCTCAAGGGACTGACTGCCCCACCCAAGCCCCCAAAGTGAGGGCCTGTCAGAGGCCCTACTGCAGAGATCTGATCCAAGGGGCTCCTGTGCAATCTCAGTATGAGTGACAGTGACATGGGAATCACCTTGGTCGTCTGAAACAGGCACAGGTGTTACAAGGACCACATTTAACTGCACTGCTCATGCAGTGACTGGCATGGAGTATGGGGGTCCATCCCTCATCCTGGCTGACAGTCCCCAGGGGCTCCTCCTTCCTGTAACCAGCTGTTCCCCGTCCTTGCAGAGATGGGAAGGAGGTGACCCCCGTGTCCAACATCCCTGTAGAAACACACCGGGCCTTGGCCTCCTGCCACTCCCTCATGCAGCTGGACGACGGCACCCTGGTGGGTGACCCCCTCGAGAAAGCCATGCTGACAGCCGTGGACTGGATACTGACCAAAGGTGAGGGGCTAGAGTCTCGGGTCCAGTACAAACACACTGCCCGCTCTCATACCCTCAGGCCTGCAGTCCAGACCCCTCAGAGAAAACTGTGTCCAGCTCAGACCAGCAGGCGGGCAGATGTCCCTGACCTAGGACAGGCCACACCCTTGGGGTTTTCCCTGGGTTGGAACCCACCCCACCCAAAGCTACAGGGCAGGATCCTCTGAGTCTAGACCTTCCAGCTCTGACCCCCTGAAGCCAGGAGCCCCCACAGGCCCCGGGTTTGGGGGTGGGGGTAGGGAGGAGGGACAAGCGGGGGCCTGGCTGCCTCTTTGGAGCGAAGGCCCTCAGGACTCGTACTTATTTGTTTCCAGATGAGAAAGTATTCCCCCGAAGTATTAAAACTCCGGGGCTGAAAATTCACCAGCGCTTTCATTTTGCCAGTGCCCTAAAGCGAATGTCCGTGCTCGCCTCCTACGAGAAGCTAGGCTCCACTGACCTCTGCTACATCGCGGCTGTGAAGGGGGCCCCTGAAACCCTGCACTCCATGGTGAGCTGGGCCTGGCCCCGGGGTTCATGGGGGAGGTCAGCGCGAGGCGGTTGGTGACGTCTCCCTGCATTCCCTGCAGTTTGCCCAGTGCCCACCCAACTATCACCATATCCACACGGAGATTTCCCGAGAAGGAGCCCGCGTCCTGGCCCTGGGGTACAAGGAACTGGGGCACCTCACCCACCAACAGGTAAGGACCCAGGTTTCCCCCTTGCCAGACCCTCCATCCACATCACCTGTGGCCCCTCAGTGCTGCT
The DNA here is from genome assembly GCF_000325575.1 of Pteropus alecto. Classification (NCBI taxonomy): domain Eukaryota; kingdom Metazoa; phylum Chordata; class Mammalia; order Chiroptera; family Pteropodidae; genus Pteropus; species Pteropus alecto. Next base: position 2,334,105 of record NW_006429864.1, on the reverse strand, counting down.
GTGAGCAAACACGATTTCATCTTTTTCCTCTCTCGTCTCTACCTTTGGAGACTCCAGGCGGCATTCGGTCCTCGGTCCCTTCTCCTCTGGGTGCCCTGCCCCCATGGGACCCCATCCCATCCTCAAGCCCTGGCCACCTCCGCCCACCCTCCCACACCCACAGGTCCTCATACCCCCTTGGGGGAACATCGGGAGGCATCTCGATTCCCCATCTCCAGCCCAGCCCTATCCCTTCCCAACCCAGCCACCTGGTCACTGCATGATTTAGGAGCATCCCCAGCCCTACGCACCCCCCATGCCTCATCAGCTTTCCTCCCACCTCCACTGCCAATGCTCCTCCTCTCTCTGCTTCTGCCTTGGCCCTCATCCAGGCTGTTTGCACCCAGCAGCAAGAGATCCTTCCAGAACTCACACATGGTCACACCTTCCTCAGAGCCACTCCTGCTCAACACTTCCCCTGACTGCCCCTGTTCCCTTGTCTTCATCTCTCTCATGGCACTCAGTACTCTTAATTCTGTGATTTTCTTTATTGCCCACCTCCCCCGGAAGAAGACAAGCTTTGCAAGGGTGGGGATTTTTTGGTTTCTGGCATGACGTACAGGGTGAGTGTATGCCGAGTAGTTAGCAAAGGAGAATTCTGACTTTACTGACAAGAGCTGAGCCACAGGGCCTCCGTGATGTACTGTGTCCACTGCGGGGAGTGGAAGTATCATCAGGGGTGGGAACCACCCAGCTACTGTGACACCCCTGTGCCACAAGAGAGAACAAGGCCTTTTCTGACCTCCTTACTTACCCAGCACGTTGTTAGAGCTTGGGAAATGGAGGAGGGGCCGGTCGTGAAGGTACTGCCATGTCTGTCCACAGGCCCGGGAAATTAAGCGAGAAGCCTTGGAGTGCAACCTCAAGTTCGTTGGCTTCATCGTGGTCTCCTGCCCACTCAAGGCTGACTCTAAGGCTGTGATCCGGGAGATCCAGAACGCCTCCCACCGGGTATGGCTGCTGGACTCCACACCAAGCAGCTCAGGCAGGCGGGTGGGTCTTGGGTCTTTTTTACAGAGAAGGGGATATGACAGCAGAGGATACTTCCACCTTTAGTGGAGCAAGTAGGGGTAGGTGTCCGAGTCTTCACAGGGAGGACACCATGGCTGAGCTTTGTCACAGCTTGGACACTCAACTGCCCTGGGCTTGAGGCTACTGTCCAACCCAGCTGGGCCTTCCCTTCTCATAGTGCTCCCTTGGGCCCCCAACACCCATGGGAGGCTAAGGCTGGGTTGGGAGAGGTGGATTCAATACCCACACAGACCTTGTCCGTCTGCCAGTGGCTTTGGTCTGTTCATCCTGGTGGTTGTGTTCTCTAGTTTGGGAGTCAGGATGCACTTCAGGGCGTGGGAGGGAAGTGAGCAGTCTCAGAGGGTAGTAACGTGGTTATTCCCGCCCCTGGCACTCAGCAGGCCTCTCCAGCTCTAAGCTGAGAGGCCAGAGCATGTGGTTCCCACCCATCCTACACATAACCTCCTGGGCTGCTACCAAACCAAGAAGGTCCACACCAAGAGCTGGTTTGTAGTTTGTACTGCAAAGAAAATGTATGGGTGTTGTCAGAAACGCACGCATGTATTGTTTTCCTAAAATACCCTCAGGTGGGGGTTGATTGTGGCTTCCAGAGCCAGGACCTCCCTCTGTGGCCTTCCTTAGAGGGGCCTCAGGCACCAGGTCTTCAGGCTGGAGTTCTTTTCCACTGAGCCTCTGTCCTTCTCAGGTGGTCATGATCACAGGTGACAACCCACTCACTGCCTGCCATGTGGCCCAGGAGCTACACTTCATTGAAAAGGCACACACGCTGATCCTGCAGCCTCCCAGAGAGAAAGGTGAGACCCTAAGTGACTGGGAGCTGGGGGAATTGTGAGTCCAAGAACAGCTCCTGTCCTGGTGGCTGTCCTGCATGCCAGGCCTGAATAGCACACCTAGTGTCACTTGAGTACCTGTGACAGTAGCAATAGTGTGACACGGACCTATGGATCACAGTCCTCCTCGGGCCATCTGACCAGGGAGCTCCATACCGATGTGTCCAGATAGTCACTGGCTCTGGGATGAGTGACTTAAAACCTCAAGGCAGTTGGCTACAGTCACACCGACTCTAGGCCTGGCGGGTTGCCTTTGCTCAGGGGCTGCTGGTGCTCAGCATGGCCAGGCCCTGGGCACAGGGCTTGGTGTACATTCCCATATTCCTCCACCCTGCACAGGAAGTCTTACCATCCTTGTGCCACATGGAAGGAAGCCATCCAAATCAGCTGTTGGGACCCCACTTCATAGACAGTGAAAGAGAACAAGGTCCTTGGTCACTGTCACTAAGCATTGGAACCTAGATAGCCTGACTCCAACCACTGGCCACTGTTAGGTGACCAAAAATTGTTCACTCAGTTGGCTGCAAGCGATACCCCTGAGTCAAACTAATCGATGGGCAAATCCAGCCCCAGTCCCTCTCTGGCTGGTGGGATGCAGTCTGTCAGTGCCAAGAGATGGCGCCCAGTGCAGGGCCTGGCAAGGAGGCAGCATGCACCAGGGGCATTACAGGGCTACAGGCCAAGGGAGGGTAAGTGTAGCTGCACTAACAAAAGGACAACAACAAAAGCTGGGTCAGAGTTGGTTTCCTGCCCAGCCAGGACAGCTCAGGGTGAGCCGTCCAGTGCCAAACGGGCCAGTGGGCCAATCAACTGGAAAGAGGGAGTAGATAGCAAGTGTCGGGCCAGAGGAAGTGACTCAGGGTGTCCTGGCCCTGGGAGAGTGCAGTTTCAGGCAGGGGCGCAGGGGTGGGCTAATTAACAGGCTGGGGATATGCCCAGGTTCTAGGATCCCTCATCCGTATTGAAGGGTTCTATGGACAATCTCTGTGGGGCACCCAGGGGTCCAGGATATAGGTAGGTGTAGATGTAGTTATGGAGAGATAAGGAAGGCCGAGTCAGGAAGGTGCTCCGGAAAGGAGAGGCTAGGACCGGGCATGTGGGATCTGAGTGAGGAGGTCTGCCTGGGCAGCTGAGCCCCATCCCTGACCCTGGGCACCGGCCCTGCAGGTCAACCCTGCGAGTGGTGCTCCATCGACGGCAGCATCGTGCTGCCCCTGGTCCAGGGCTCCCCGAAGGCGCTGGCCCTGGAGCATGCGCTGTGCCTCACAGGCGATGGCCTGGCCCACCTACAGACTGAGGACCCCCAGCAGCTGCTGCGCCTCATCCCCCATGTGCAGGTGTTTGCCCGCGTGGCCCCCAAACAGAAGGTAGGTGCAGGGGTGATGCTCGGGCGAGAACCTGAGGCAGCACGTAGCCCTCACTTGGCCTTTCTCTGCCCACACAGGAGTTTGTCATCACCAGCCTGAAGGAGCTGGGCTACGTGACCCTCATGTGTGGGGATGGCACCAATGATGTGGGTGCCCTGAAGCACGCTGACGTGGGTGAGCCCTGTGGGCAGGGGCTGTTCCTTGTTCTGCCAGTTTGGGCTCAGCATCGAGAACAAGTCACCAGGCATGAGCAAGCAGCAAGGGGATGTGGCAGAGCCAGTAGGATTGGGGATTCAAGGGTCTGCAAGGGCAGGAAGGACAGACACAGGTGTCTGAGGCACAGTGCGTCTGATGGGGAGAGTTTGGGGAGCCAGGGAGGCTCTGTGGGGCAAATGTGACTTGGTTTGCTCAGGCCCCCTGGGCACAGAGATCAGGGAGAAATGGAACAAGTGGGGATGCATAACCGGAGCGGAAGCACTGCCAGTGATTCCCAGCCTTGGATCAGTGTTGACAGAACATATTTTTTGGCTTTTTTTATCGACTACATTTATTGAGTAGTATTTACCTCTTAGAATCATGATCCTTGGCAATAAACTACTTTAGAAATCGGTTTTGACCCGTTTAGAGTTGTATTTTATGAGTTTTGGTTTTTAAGTAGTTTGTAGAAAATGAAATAGATGCTCTCCAAGGTGTTCCTTGGGGAAGTTTGGCTCCATCTTGGCATTGAGCAGATACCACACTCTGGCCCGAAGCCAGGGGACTCTACTAGATCCTAATGCACACACCCCCCAGGTGTGGCACTTCTGGCCAATGCCCCTGAACGGGTCATCGAGCGGAGGCGGCGGCCTCGGGACAGCCCCATCCTGAGCAACAGCGGTATCAGAGCCAATTCCAGGGCAGCCAAGCAGAGGTTGGGGCTCCCGCCCCCAGAGGAACAGCCCACCTCTCAGAGGGTGAGTCTTGGGAAAGGGGCACCAGCACCCCCTTGTGGTTCAGTCTCATTGCCTGCCTCCCACCCCACAGGACCGCCTGAGCCAGGTGCTGCGGGACCTGGAGGATGAGAGCATGCCCATCGTGAAACTGGGGGATGCCAGCATTGCCGCACCCTTCACCTCCAAGCTCTCATCCATTCAGTGCAGTGAGTCCTGCCACCTACCCTGTCCCCCCTGCCCACCCTGCATGGCACCCATGCCCACACCTGCCTCTCCCCTCCCCCCATCTGCGCAGTCTGCCACGTGATCAAGCAGGGCCGCTGCACGCTCGTGACCACACTGCAGATGTTCAAAATCCTGGCGCTCAACGCCCTCATCTTGGCCTATAGTCAGAGCGTCCTCTACCTGGAGGGTGTCAAGTTCAGCGACTTCCAGGCCACACTGCAGGGGCTACTGCTGGCTGGCTGCTTTCTCTTCATCTCCCGCTCTAAGGTAGGCTGGGACCCCAGGCAAAGCAATAGCTCCCACCTTAGCCAAGGGCACCCTCTGCCTCTCTGAGCCATGGCACCCTCCCTGGAGGTGCTGATAGGCTTCGTGGATTTGTGACCAGGGATGCTTGGGCCAGCCAGGACAAGACGTTAGAGGGGCCGCCATGTATTATCTTATTTCTTCCCCACAACAGCCCTCAGGGTGGGAGCTATGGTCCCCATGTTACAGATGGGGATGATTGTGGGGCAGGGCAGGTGCCCACTGAGACTCTTTCCAGTGGCACAGCTTGGGCCCCAGCACTGTCCACAGGCAAGCCGGGCTCTGGGGGCTGGTGCTGACCTGTAGCCTCAGGATGTGGTGACCGCCCTGCACCAGGCCTGCGGAAGGCTCTCTGGGCTTTGACACCCATCCATCTCTTTGCACCCCCGCCACCACTGCAGCCCCTCAAGACCCTGTCCCAAGAGCGGCCCCTGCCCAATATCTTCAACCTGTACACCATCCTCACGGTCCTACTCCAGTTCTGCGTGCACTTCCTGAGTCTCGTGTACCTGTACAGGGAGGCCCAGGCCCGGAGCCCTGAGAAGTGAGTACTGCCCCAGCAGGTATTGCAGGGGGCACCCAGAGCCGGCAGCATCCCTGTGGTGGGAGGTGGGAGGAGGATGCACTTGCAGAAGTCAGCCGGGGACAACCAGGGTCAGGCAAAGCCCTGGTTATGTGCAGGGGCTGCGGGAGCCATAAAAAGGCCCTGATCTCACGCTTCATATAGGCAGGAGCAGTTTGTGGACTTGTATAAAGAGTTTGAGCCAAGCCTGGTCAACAGCACCGTGTACATCATGGCCATGGCCATGCAGATGGCCACATTTGCCATCAACTACAAGGTGAGCCAAAGCCCCAGCCTGAGCATGTTCTACCCACCTGCTTAGCCCCCACAACACACAGCAGTCCATCCATCTGTCCCTGCAGGGCCCTCCCTTCATGGAGAGCCTGCCCGAGAACAGGCCTCTGGTGTGGAGCCTGGCCGTGTCTCTCCTAGCCATTGTGGGCCTGCTCCTTGGTTCCTCACCCGACTTCAACAGCCAGTTTGGCCTCGTGGACATCCCCGTGGAGGTGAGTAACCCTGTAGACGTGGCCCTGGGACACAGCCTGGGCTCATCAGTGGGCACCCAGCTGACTATCACTCCTTGCCCTGCAGTTCAAGCTGGTCATCGCCCAGGTCTTGATCTTTGACTTCTGCCTGGCACTCCTGGCTGACCGCATCCTGCAGTTCTTCCTAGGGACACCGAAGCTGAAAGTGCCTTCCTGAGACGACTGTGCCAGATTCTGTTGTTTGTCCTGCTGCCGCCAGGCAGGAGCATCATGTGGGCCCCGGGAGGGAACACTGCCCCCACAGCAAGGCTGGCCCAGCTTTGCCCACCAGACTGAGCTGGGACCACCCCCTCCACAATGGCTGTCCGCGGGCCTGGCTGGCAGACTAGCCCCCAGCCAGCATCTTTGGTAAATAAAGCAGCATACACAATTGTAAGAAGCCCTGCCTCCACCTCTGTCTGCACCGATCAAGGGGTCACCAGGAGGCTGGGTGGTCACCGAGGAAGGTCCTGGCATAATCCTAGAAGGCTGTGTGAGGTTGTTAATGATACTGCAACATAGCACTTGGGTGGGCTGATCTTGTAACACAGAGAGCTCTGCCTAATTCCAGGTTTAATAAGCACTCCCATACTTCTATGGTCTCAACTTCACATTTTGACACACACTTGGGCTGGTGGGGGGTGGTCTTAAGATGGGTGGCATTCCCACATCATTACAAATACTGACTCAGGTCACACTCGTTGGATACCTGAGGTCCTGAGCCACACAGGTGCTGTGCCATCTCAGAGCCAGGCTTTGACCTAGCAGCCTGGAAGGTGCTCAGCCCTCATACTGACACTACTAGGAGCCTTCTCAGCCTTCATACTGACACTACTTCTTTTCAAAGGCACTCACTCACTGTAACTGAAGTACGTCAGAGTATGTAGGCAGCATGAGAACTGAGAGTCACAGCCAGTCGGAGATTTGCCTTCTCAAGAGCCAAAACCTTTAGAAAGCAAAGTTATAAATAAAGTCATTTCCATCTAGAAAGTATGAGTAAAGGATAGAGATACATTTTTATAACTGACAAGTTGCATTGGACAACAGGCTACCAGACGCAGGTCAGCCTTCAGGGCAACCTTCCAAACCCAGTGCTCAGTGGGGAGCACTCAACCCTTTCCAGCGCAGACCTCTTGGTCATCCTCAGCAGCCCACCCCTGTCTGGCTTCCCCATCAAGTGGAATGTGGCCTGCAGTCCAAGGAAGGCCTTGAGAAGTGAGAGGGGCCAGCTAAGGATGTTCGTGAGCATCCTTAAAGGTGGGCCTTTAGTGCTGGCCAAGGTCTCCAGAGGGGTAGTGACCCCAGGTCCCACTCCTCAGAGGGGTTGCTGTGGTCATGTGGAATGTAGGGGGCAACAAATTCCTGATGCAATCTGAGATGACTTGGAGGGGAGCACTCTAGAATTGGGTTTGCCAGGGATGATTCTTTGGGGCCTCAGGTCAGGATCTATGTGCCCCCAGAGAGGTGTTAGTGGTGCTTTTGGCTGCACTGTAATCAAGAGCCTGATCTAGCATTGAAGGTCACCGGGGAGGTTCAGCTGGAATTAAAATTGGACAACAGGCCTGTACCAGGGGCTCCATGGCTCTGGTCGGGCGGAATAGGTTCAGGGGTCCAAGAGACCCCTTGGCAGGGCGGTCACTGGGCGTGTGGAAGGTTCGGGAACAGGTTGACTCTGGGATCACTCTGGGAAGAGTGTGCTGGTAAGGGAACCCTGGCTGGGATGGAGTCCTGGAGTGTCCAGGTCTGTGGCATTTCAGCCTGGAGTAGCCGCCCGGTAGGCACTGGCCCGACAGTATCTGGCGACTCGTCGGCCAGGCTGTGGTCTTTGCTTCCGGCCTTTGGGGGCGTGGCCTCCCGCTGAGGGCGTGGATGAGGCGGGGCCTCTGCAGGGCGGGGCGGGGCGATGCAGAAGTCAAGAGGCGTCGGCCCGGCAGGAAATCTGGGGCTAGGCCCCGCCGGCGCGCGCGATCTCATCCCAATCCCAGTCCCCGCCGAGCAGTCCCTGGGCCGGGCCAATGGACGCAGCAGAGCCGGGTAGGCGGTCCGGGATACGGGATCCGAGAGGGGCATCCCCCGGCCGTACCCCACTTGCTAAATTGAGGGACCACGGTTGTCTCTGTCTATAGAGCAGGAAGAGGAGTTCCTGAATGGGGAGGACATGGGAATTCTCCATTGTGGGGATCCCCTAATCCTAGAGGGGCCCGGGACACCAGTCTTTGACCCCCTCCCCCTACGGAGTCTTCACCCCGGATGCCTGGGGGAGAGGGCCCAGGAAGGGGAAGTGGCCGCTTCTGCTTCTGATATTTGTAATGGGGGCAGGGTGTCACAAGGCTGATGAAGAGGGCATCGCTTCAGGATCCCCACCGCGCTCCTCCATAGCCCAGGGAGAGGCGGTGCTGATCCGGACCCCCTAGAAGGGGGCGGGTGGGGTGTGCTGTGGCAGAAATGTGGCAAGGTCTGACTCGTGTTTGGGGTTGTCTTTTGTGTCTCTGCTGTGCATGTTGGGTGTCAGTCGGTCTTTACGTTTCTCCCAGTTTCAGTCTGCCTATGTGTGTTTCTGCCACAGCTCTCTTGCCTGTCTGTCCCACGTGTTATTTCCATCTGTCTGGCCTGAAATCCTTGTGGTTTCATTGTCAAGTCTGCTCTCTTCCCCTAGGGACAGTGTGGCTGCATCTGGGGCATCTGTTTTGTTGCTTTTCTTCTGAGCCCATGCATTTGTGGGTGTCTGCCTTCTGCGTTGGGTTGTCAGCCCCACCCAAGCCCAGCTCCCTCCATCCCATCCCACACTCCCCACAGAGTCAGAACTTTCTGTCTATATCGTTCCCCTCTCTCTGTCTCTCCACCCTCCAAACTGCCAGCCAAAGTGCTAAGAGTGGAGGGAGGCTTTGTGTGACACTCCCCTCCCCCAGGGCTACTCCCAGCTCCTGAGAGCAGGAAGAGGTACAGTGACATCTTCCGGAGCCTGGACAACCTTGAGATCTCACTGGGGAACGTGTGAGTCTGAGCCTGGGTCACCCCCAAATCCACTGGAAATCCCCAGAGTAGTCCTAGAACCCTCACGTATCCTTGTGACTCCTTGAAACATTTGATATCCCTATAATCCTACTCTATAGACTCCAAAGTTACTTGTAACCCTTCACATTCTGTCTCAAGTCCCATAAAAAAATCTCACCTGGTTCCCCGCGCCCGACCCCCACCCCCCGCCGCCGCCGCCAAAAACACATCCTTCAGAATTCCCAGATTCAAGCGATATCTCTGAGGTGATATTCCAGGACCATCCCACAAACTACTCTGTGGTCCCCAGCACCCCTAGGCAGACAGGCTGGGTAGAAGGTGATATCCTGACACCCTTACCTCCCAGGCCCCTTGAGATGCTGGCTGGAGACCCTGCGCTTTCAGAAGACCCAGAGCCTGACAAGACTCCCACAGCTACTGTAGTGAGTTGTGGGGCCTAGGGGGCAGGGAGGAGGGACCTCTGAGAGGAGGGGTTTTAGGGAGGTGGGCCCCTGCCTTTCAAGCACCTGAACGCTGTCTCCCTCCCCCTCAGACCAATGAAACCAGCCTTTGGAGTGGCCCCTCCCCAGAGGGTCCTGCACCCCTTACAGGTAGGGGGCTTTGAGGCCAGGGGTTGGGGGCAGAAAGAAGTTCTTCCCTCAACAAGTCATCGCTGCCTGTCTGTCCCCTGCACCTGGGACAGTACAGCACCCAGAACAGAGCTGAGCCCCTGCCTTCAGGGAGCCTCTAGTCTGGGTGAGGAATCATTGCAATCTGGGCAAGTCATCACAAAGGGGTATTTTGGGGGAGCTATTGGGTATAAAATAAAGGCCAGTGATCTGGTCTAGGGGCTCAAGGATGGTCAGAGCTCTATGTGAGGTCAGGGTTCAAAGGTCAGAGGTCCACCTATGTGCCCCAGGGGAAGAACTGGACTTGCGGCTCATTCGGACCAAGGGGGGTGTAGACGCAGCCCTGGAGTATGCCAAGACCTGGAGCCGCTATGCCAAGGAGCTGCTGGCCTGGACTGAGAAGAGAGCCAGCCTCGGTGAGGGCCCCTTTCACCCGGCCCCAGGCCCCAGGCAGCACCCGCACCCTACCGGACTCAGACCTCTGCTGTCTCCCTCCAGAGCTGGCATTTGCCAAAAGCATTATGAAGATTGCTGAGGCTGGTAAGGTGTCAATCCACCAGCAGGTAACCATGACCAGCCCCCCTCCAAGAGCCCAAGCCCTCCCGAACCCCAGCCCAACCCTCCTAGATCCTCAACATCCTCCACCACCTCCCCATCCCCCAGAGCCACATGCCACTTCAGTATATCTACACCCTGTTTCTGGAGCACGACCTCAGCCTGGGAGCCCTGGCTATAGAGACAGTGGCCCAGCAGAAAAGAGACTACTACCAGGTGAGAGAACCCTGTCGTTCACAACCACCCACCAGGAAGGCACTGTTACCATTAGTGCCGTTTGGCCAATGAGGAAGCTTAGGCCCCTGGATGCTAAGGAACTTACCCAAGGTTACCTAGCAGGGATTCAAACCAGGCTTCCTGTGCAATTGCAAAACTGTGCTTTTGCTTGTTGGTGGGGCACAGCGTGAGGTACTGAGTTTTCCGAGGAAGAGAGCCTTGGCATCTCTAAGTCCGGGCAGAAAAGGATGAGGGGACCACTAAGACTGTGGGGACACAAGGCTAGGGGAGGTCTGGATGAGAAGACCTCTGGGGAGTGCAGACCCAGAAAAGGGTTCTGAGGATGAAAGGCATATGGCTTCAGGGGATGGAAGTACCTGAAGCCCTGAAGCAGCATCCTCGCCTTCCATCCTTGCCAGCCCCTGGCTGCCAAGCGGACCGAAATTGAGAAGTGGCGGAAAGAGTTCAAGGAGCAGTGGATGAAAGAGCAGAAGCGGATGGTGAGGCTCAGGGTGGATGAGAGTGCGCTAGGGGAGGAGATGAAGGGGTGCTTACAGTGCTCCTGCCCCGCCCCCAGAACGAGGCGGTACAGGCGCTGCGGCGGGCCCAGCTCCAGTATATACAGCGCAGCGAGGACCTGCGGGTACGCTCCCAGGCATCCCCCGAGGACCCAGCCCCCCAGGCCTCTCCAGGACCCAGCAAGCAACAGGAGCGGCGGCGGCGCTCCCGAGAGGAGGCCCAGGCCAAGGTGGGACCTCACCCCTTTGCCCCCCGCAGTGCTTCGGTGCCCCCCACCTCTGCCCACGCTGTCCTGTCTCCCACATGCACCTCTGGCCTCGGTTTCTCCAGGTGCAGGAAGCCGAGGTACTATACCAGGCCTGTGTCCGTGAGGCCAACACGAGGCAGCAGGACTTAGAGGCTGCCAAGCAGCGGATCGTGTCTCATGTTCGCAAGCTGGTGCTGCAGGGGGATGAAGTGATGAGGCGGGTGAGACCCTTACCCTCACCTTAGCCCCCTCCTCGTTTTGGCTCCAGCAGAGCGGGTCTCCTCTCCCCCACCCCCATCCCTAAATTGCCTCCAGGATACTAGGACTTGTTCCATCCCCATAGATAGCCCAGTTCCTGCCCTCAGACCCTGACTGCACCTCTGCCTAGGCCCCACTCCCATGGGGTCCTGCCCCCAGGATGACCCAGCGCATCTCTGAGCAGGTCCCCACCCTAGCTGACTGCCCTTGTCCCTAAGCCACCTCCCCCACCCAACCTGCCCCCAAACCCTGACAATGCTGGTGCCTCTAAGGGTCAGCTCCCTGCCTCCACCTCCCTCCCCCTCTCCATCTCCACCTGGCAGGTGACCCTGGGACTCTTCGGGCTGCGGGGGGCACAAGCAGAGCGTGGTCCCCGTGCCTTCGCTGCCCTGGCAGAGTGCTGTGCACCCTTTGAACCCGGCCAGCGCTACCAGGAGTTCGTGCGGGCATTGCACCCAGAGGCCCCGCCGCCCCCACCGCCTGCCTTCTCTTTCCAGGAGTTCGTGCCTGCCCCGCACAGGTGGGCCCCTAGGAGCAGGGGCAGGGAGGAGCCCCAGAGACGTGGTGCCAGCCATTGGCATCATGGGGCTGAGAACTCAAAGCTTCAGTACTTGGATTTAGTACCCAAGGCTCATTTTTTTTGTGGGAGAGATGTCCCAGTCCTGGGAGAGCCAGGACTTTGAGGTTTGGCACTGGGCCGCGATGCTCATGCACATTAGAGCTTGCAGACCCAAATACTTGGAGTTGGATCCAAGACATGATCCCAGGGTGCTGTTACCTTGGCCAGTGTCCTAGTTCTGAGCCCTCAAATCTCTCCTCTCAGCTCCCCTCTAGACGCAAGGAAAAAGCCCTCCGGCCCCTCACCTCCACGGCTGGATGAGAGTGTGGCTGAGCAAGGCCCTTGGGAGGACACAGGCACAAGCTGGCAGGGTGAGTGCAGTGCAGGGTGGGCAGGAGTGGTGCCAGGGAAGAGGGTCTTCCTAACTGACTTGTCCCCTCCTAGGGACTCCAGGCCCCACTCCAGGCAGCGATGCGGACAGCATGGGCGGTGGCAGTGAGTCTCGGTCCCTGGACTCTCCTACTTCCAGCCCAGGTGGGGCCAGGACCTGGCCCTGACCCACTCCTGACCTGTGATCATCCTTCAGCCCCTGGCCAGGCTCTGCTCTTCAATCTCTGAACTATCCTTTGATCTCTGACCTACCTACACCCCTGACCTATTTCCTCAACCTCTGACCTGTCTGACCCCCATCTTCACCTCTGACCCTTTCTCCAAGGGCATCTGTGGGTGGTTCTGGAAGGCCTGAAAACTAGGAATGTCTCCTTAGCTTGGAGCCTCCTCATAACCCGTGTGACTCCCAACCTATGTGACCCTCTGATACCAGGTCCTGGCATGAGGCGGCTGGTGAAGGTCTCGTCCACAGGCACCGAGTCCTCGGACGACTTTGAGGAGCGAGACCCTGGTGAGGCTGGAAGCAGGTGGGGCGGGGCAGGGGCAGGTGGACCAGGCCCCTGACCCTATTTTCCCACAGATCTGGGAGATGGGCTCGAGAATGGGTCAGGCAGCCCCTTCAGGAAGTGGACACTGTCCAGCGCAGCCCAGACCCACCGACTACGGCGGCTGAGGGGCCCAGCCAAGTGCCGCGAGTGTGATGCCTTCATGGTCAGCGGGACCGAGTGTGAGGAGGTGTGGCCTGGGCCGATGACCCAATGCCCTCTGCTGCTGACCCCCATGACCTCCCTGACTCCATGCACCTCCATGACTTGATATTCCTATGACCTTCCTGTCCCTAGAAATAGCCTTGATCTAGCCTTGATGATTTCCCATAAGTTTCCCATTCTCTAAGGATCCTAACCTTCTCTTCCCCTGCTGACCATCAATGACCTCCCTGACCCTATAACCTTCTCCCCCAGTGCTTTCTGACCTGCCACAAGCGCTGCCTCGAGACTCTGCTCATCCTCTGTGGACACAAGCGGCTCCCAGCCCGGACATCCCTCTTTGGGGTCGACTTCCTGCAGCTGCCCAGGGACTTCCCAGAAGAGGTGCCCTTTGTAGTCACCAGGTGCACAGCCGAGATAGAACAGCGCGCACTGGGTGTGCAGGTGCCACCTTGACCCTTGACCTCTGACCATCCCCAGCTGTACCGAGCCCTCTCCATGGCTGGATAACGACCCAGGTATCCATTTCCCACCCTAACCTGCAGGGCATTTATCGGGTCAGTGGGTCCCGGGTTCGTGTGGAACGGCTGTGCCAGGCTTTCGAGAACGGCCGAGCATTGGTGGACCTGTCAGGAAACTCACCTCATGATGTCTCAAGTGTCCTCAAGCGATTCCTCCAGGAGGTAGGTGCTCAGAGGCCAGGGGGCAGGAGGCATGGCGGGCTTAGGCTAAGGAACCTCTGCAGCCAACCCACACTCATGTCCCCCATGCCGTTCCACCCCCAGCTCACTGACCCCGTGGTCCCCTTCCACTTCTACGGTGCCTTCATCTCTCTGGCTAAGGCCCTGCATGCAGACCCTGGGCACGACCCTGGGACCCCCAGTCCCAGCCCTGAGGTTATCCGCTTGCTGAAGACCCTCTTGGTGCAGCTGCCTGACTCTAACTACAACACCCTGCGGCACCTGGTGGCCCATCTGTTCAGGTGTGCACTATCACTGACCTTCTGACCTAAGGCATGGATCTGTGGCCTCTTCCCTGGGCATGTGACTATTGACCTATAACACTGACCCCTGACCTTTGCATGTATTTTCTGAGCCTTAATACATGACTCCTGACTTTGAGTACCTACCCTTGACTTCCGTTGCTGGGCATGTAGCTGCTGGTCTCAAATAGTGACCAGGACCACTGACCCATGACTTGCGCTAGCCTGACCTTCATGTCCTACCCAATGATTGTGCCCTCTGTGCCCTCTGTGCCCTTACCTTTCTCCTCACCCCGTCCCCAGGGTGGCAGCACAGTTCGAGGAAAACAAGATGTCTGCGAACAACTTGGGCATTGTGTTTGGGCCGACACTGCTGCGGCCACCAGATGGTCCTGGAGCAGCTGTCACCGACCCTGGCTCCTGCCTCCTGGACTTTGGGCACCAGGCCCAGCTTGTCGAGTTCCTCATCGTGCACTATGAGCAGATCTTCGGGATGGACGAGCTCCCCCTGGCCACTGAGCCCCTGCCTCAAGACCGGAGCCTGGCCCCTGGCTCCCTCACAACCAGCCCCCAGCCACCACCCCCATGCTTTGCCCCAGATCCCCTGCCCCCAGCCCTGACCTCAGACCCTGAGCCAGACCCAGAGTCCCAAAGTGCACTGGAGAAGCATCCCGAGGCCATGCTCCCCAAGGTAGGAACCCACTGGGCCCACAGATAGGAGGGGCTTTTCTTCATTTCATCCTCTCACTTTCTCCTGTCTTCCTTCCTTTCCCTTTAAAATTTCCTCTTTCATTCCTTCCTTATTTACCCTGTTCTTGTTCTAAAAGGAAGAGTGAGGAATGGAGTGGTGGGCAGTAATGGAGAAACAACAGGGTACAGCCTTGCAGAAGTAATAACATGATCATTCCTTCAGAATATGTATTGAACACCTACTGTGTGCCAAGCATTGTTCTAGGCATTACAGATATATTAGTGAGCAGAATATTCAAAGACCCCATTCTCTTGGTTCCCGCATTCTCCTGGGAAAGAAAGCAACAATAAACAATTAATATATAGAGTCAGTTATGTAGGATGTTACAAGGTGACAGGTACTATGGAGAAAAGAAACAGTAGCATACATAGGTAATAGCTATCAGGGCCACTGAGGCCGCGGCGAGAGTTGACAGGCAATTTGTAGCAGTAAGTAGGATGGTAGGGGTGGGTCTCATGGAGAAGGTGGATTTGAGCAAAGACTGGAAAGATGTGGAGGAGGAGTAAGCCACGTGGAGATCAGGAGACGTGTGTTCCAGGAAAACGGAAAAGCCAGTGCAACAGCTCTGGGGTGGGAGCATGCCTGCTGTGTGCAGGGCACGGCTTTATGCCGTAATGAGGGGAAGGTAGTTGGAAGTGAGGCGAAAGAGAAGCCTGTGGGCCACCACCTTACTTTGCACAGGTACTTTACAGGCTTACTGTCATCCTCGCCACAGCCCTGAGTGGTGGATACTTTTAGTGAAAAACATTTATACGTGAGACTCCAATGGGGGTTTCTCTGTCCCTCATTTCCTGCTACACCTACCATTCCTGAGTACACAGCATCCCAGAGCCGGCAAAGGGGCTTTTGGTGCACTGTGGGACTCTGAGCACTGGAATGGCTCAGAAAGTGCTCAGGACAGGATCTGACACAGAACAGCAGCTGCTATTAGCATTTAACTAAAGGCAGAACAGAGAGAATACACAGCTAAAATGTGGGCATAAGGTCACAGAGAACAGAGCAGGAAGGAGATTCCTATCCTAGTGTGGAGATGACAAAGTCACAACCCGGCCTGGCCTTTGGCTAAACAAGGGTGTTCCTGCCCTCATGGACCCCACAGTTGAGACTAATGCTGCTCTGCACAGCGGGACAAGCAGTGCCCGAATTAAGGGCATCATCTCTCCCTAGACACCAAAACTACAAAGGAAACTGCATGTCCAGGAACAAACCCTCAGTTCTCCAAAAGTCTCAGAGAACTGGGATTTTATTGTTAGGATCTTGGTCTTGGGTTTCTCTCTGCAGATTCCAACTCCACAGAGTGACCCAAGAGAGGAAGTGGCTGAAGACACCAAAGACGAGAGAGGGGAAGGTGAGTGTGTTGAGGAGTAACTCGGGTGTTCTGGGGGTGCCCCTGCCTGGGGTAGCTTGGCTGAGAGATGACTCCCAAGGGAATATCCAGAGGACTTAGGGGTGCTCAGCACTGACCATTCCATCCCACAGTGTCCAGCCAAGGCCCCGAGGACTCACTCCTGGGGACACAGTCCCGTGGCCACTTCAGCCGCCAGCCAGTGAAGTATCCCCGGGGCGGTGTGCGGCCTGTCACCCACCAGCTGTCCAGCTTGGCCCTGGTGGCTTCCAAATTGTGCGAGGAGACCCCTGTCACATCAGTGCCCCAAGGGAGCTTGCGGAGGAGGGGGCCCAACCCTACTACTGCCTCTCCAGAGGGCAGCCCCTTGCGCCGCACCCCGCTGCCCAAGCATTTTGAGATCACCCAGGAAACAGCCCGGCTGCTCTCCAAGCTGCAAGGCGAGCCTGTGCCCAAAGCCACTTGCTGCCCAGAGGAAGCCGAGGACCATCTCTGACTTTCCCAGCACTGACCAAGTGGCCCAAGACTGAGGAGATGGATCCATTTCTTCCTAGGAGTTCAATGTTGGGGGGTCTGGAGAGTTCTCATAAGGAAAAACTACATGGCCTAGGAGGAAACTAAAACATTTTTGGGGACAATGGATCAGAATCACCCCATGAGACGCAGGTCACTGCCAAACATCAGGGCCACTCAGGATCAGAGGTCACTCAGGGTCAATACTCAGGTTCAATACAGGTCACAGGATCCTTGGGGTCCACCCCAGTCTCAGACTCCTGGAACAGAGGTGCCTTTTGCTACTTTGGTTGTGGCCACTTCCCACTTCCCCACCTCTGCCTGCCTCCTTAGGCTAACCCCAAGTGACCAGCTCTTGGAGGTGCAGAGGGACAGGCCAGATGACATCCTGGTAGTGCGTGGAATCTGATGGCCTCTGAATAAACTGTCTTTATACTCTTGAGTGTCTGTCTTTGCCAGGTGAGGGCAGCATTCTCAGGCCCCATTTTACCCATCAGGGAAACGAACACCCCTTTTCTTTGAGTATCTACAGGCAGTCGGGGCTGGACCTGGGCACCGGGCTGAGTCACGCTGGCCTGGCCCTCCCAGAGCTCTGCGTCCCTGAGCCGGTCCTGCATAATCGAACAAAGAGAACAGAGTGCAGATAACCGGGACAATGGGGCTGTGTGCTCTGGGCCGTGGGAGCCCAAGGCCGCCACAGGCTTGGGCAAGCCAGGGGACAACGACGCCGGGGACGGGGGCAGGGCTGCGAGAAACTTGAATTCGGTGGGATGGTCAGCTGGGGTCACAGGTCTGCGAGTACTGGGAGGCAGCGGGGTGCAGTAGCTCGGCGCTGGCGAAGCCGAATGGGGCGGGGGTCCGGGCGGTGGGAGCCCAGTCGGATCAGGGCGTGGCTTGGAACTCGGAAGCGGATTGGACGCGAGAGAGCGGGGTGGGGCCGGGTCGGGGGTGCAGACCCTGGGACCACCAGAGGTGAGCCCGGGCGGCGTGAGGTCACGGTGGGAATTCTCCCGCTGCAAGTGACTTAGCTGTCCCGAAGGCCCGAAACTGCGGGCGCGTGAGGTGTGCGGGGACAGGGTGGTGGTCCCGCGCCGGAAGTGGAGAGGGGCGACCGAGGGGCCGCGAGGCAGGGAGGAAATAAGGGGGCTGTGGTTCCGGCGACCCTGCCCTAGCTCGGCCGCGGAGGCGGGGCTTCTCCAGGTGGCAGGGACAGGGCGGGGCGGGGCTGCTCCAGGTGGCGGAGGCGGGGCGCTAGCGACCCGCGGATAGGGAGCGGCGGGGCGGGACCCCGCCTCCCGCTCTCTTTGCCGCCTGCGCTAGGCGCACCCAGATTCTCCCGCAGCAGTTGCTGAGCCATGGGTCTCCCGCCCACCCTGAACTCCCGCGAGGCCGCCCCGTCTGCAGCGTGACGGGCGGCCCAGGTGAGGCCCGCACGGACGGGGGCGGGTGGGTGCGGGTGCCGGGGAGGGCGCGGCACGTGCCCACGGGGCCCAAGCGCCACGCCCTCCTCCCCTCCCCCTCTCCCGGTCCTCTCTTAGCGTGGCGGCTGCAGGAGGCCCCGCCAGCCACCGCCTCCCTGACTGCCCTCTTTGTTGCGGAGGCCACCGGGGTCCTCCATCCCACCCGGTACGGCCCGATTCCCCGCTCGTTTCAGGAGCGCTCGAGCCCAAATCCCTCAGCCCAACTTCTGGGGCTGTCTCGCAGCCCACCCCGGTCTCCTCAGCCACTTCCACGCCCCAGCACTGACCGCTTGCAGGGGCCCAGCAGTGACCCCACCCTGCGCACACGTGCCCCCTGGGCTCTGCTTTCTGCAGTGACTCAGACACCGAACTGACCTTCCCCTACTTTCACAGCTCACACCCCTTCGTCCTGCCCTCACCGCCCCTGCCACCACCACAGATTGGACTCAGATTGGCAGTACATGAGCAGGCGGGTTTTGTTTTAGGTTAAAAAAGGAGTACTAACTGGAAAATAAAAATAAATAAATAAATAAGCCCAGCCAGTCATTTGATTTGGGAGCTATCTTTGTAAGAGTCTTACTAGTAAGTAAGCGACAGCTGTCTCGCCCTCTCCCCAATTCATGGAGCCCCTCTCCACTTCCAGGTCACCTTGGTCCCTACTCCCACCACTTTGCCCTGAGGCATTTGAATTTGAGACCCTTGCCCTTCCTGTGCTGATCCTCCGCTCCGGATGCTGCTCCTTCTGACAGGTGCTGCCTGCATCATTGACCTTTTCTTCTGTGCCCCCAGATGGTCACCATGGGCCAGTGTTACTACAACAAGACCATCGGCTTCTTCTACAACAACAGTGGCAAGGAGCTCAGCTTCCACTGGCGGCCCAAAGATGTGGTTGTGGTGGCGCTGGGGCTAACTGTCAGTGTGCTGGTGCTGCTGACTAACCTGCTGGTCATCGCAGCCATCGCCTCCAACCGGCGCTTCCACCAGCCCATTTACTACCTGCTTGGCAACCTGGCTGCAGCCGACCTCTTTGCCGGCGTAGCCTACCTCTTCCTTATGTTCCACACTGGCCCACGCACAGCCCGGCTCTCACTCCAGGGCTGGTTCGTCCGGCAGGGCCTGCTGGACACAAGCCTGACAGCATCAGTGGCCACACTGCTGGCCATCGCTGTGGAGCGGCACCGCAGTGTGATGGCCATGCAACTGCACAGTCGCTTGCCCCGCAGCCGTGTGGTCTTGCTCATTGTGGGTGTATGGGTGGCCGCGCTGGGCCTGGGGCTGCTGCCCGCCCACTCCTGGCACTGCCTCTGTGCCCTGGACAAATGCTCACGCATGGCCCCCCTGCTCAGCCGCTCCTACCTGGCCGTCTGGGCCCTGTCCAGCCTGCTCGTCTTCCTGCTCATGGTGGCAGTCTACACCCACATTTTCTTCTACGTGCGGCGGCGAGTGCAGCGCATGGCAGAGCACGTCAGCTGTCACCCCCGCTACCGCGAGACCACGCTCAGCCTGGTCAAGACTGTTGTCATCATCCTGGGTGAGTGGGACACCACTTTCCCCCCGACTCCTCCAAGAGCTGATAGAGCATGATGGGAGATGATTTGGGTGGGAAATCTTCTCCAAGGAGGTGATATCTGAGCAGAGACCTGAATGCTGGCAAAGGGAAGAGAGCCCCAGGCAGCGCCCGGCCAGCACCTCCAGAGGTGAGAGGTGGTCAGCATGGCCTCACAAAGCCCAGATAGGAGTCTGATTTTGTTCTGAGGTCAGTGGGAAGCCCTTATGAGTTTTTAGCAGGGAGTAACGGTCACTCTGGCTGTTGAAATTTAGGATGATCTATGTGGGGGAGGTGGCAAGAGGCCCTCCCATTAGGATATACCCCCCCACCCCAAGAATATGGAGCAACTCTTCCCAACGATCCCCTCCCCCCTCGAGTAACTGGCCTGTCCCACGGTGATCTCCTTTCCCCCATAGAACAAATCTCCATGTAGAAACCTACAGGGCTCTAGCCACGGTGTACCAATTAAGAAAGGTGTCCCTTCTAGCAGACAAATGAGAAAGGTGTCCCCTCTTAGCAATTCTGTCCCATCATGCTGCCAAGGCAGCAAGGTAGGCTGCCGTGGCACTGCGAACCACAACCGTTGTCCAAGTTCTCGACAACCTCCCGCCAGCCCTGAGCTCAGAACTTTGTGTGGCAGGCCCCCCAACAGCTGGCCCTGCTCACCTCAGGTTCCATCCCACAGGGGCATTTGTTGTCTGCTGGACACCGGGTCAGGTGGTGCTGCTCCTGGATGGTCTGGACTGCAAGTCTTGCAACGTCCTGGCTGTGGAGAAGTATTTCCTACTCTTGGCCGAGGCCAACTCACTGGTCAATGCCGTGGTGTACTCATGCCGCGATGCTGAGATGCGCCGCACCTTCCGCCGCCTCCTCTGCTGTCTGTGCCTCCGCCGGTCCACCCACAAGTCTGCCCGCTACACACCCTCTGCCCGGACAGGTGCCAGCACTAGCATCATGCTCCCTGAGAATGGCCACCCCCTGATGGACTCTACCCTTTATAGCAAGAACCAGATTACACCCCTGATGACTTGTGGATGTGCCTGGCTCAACAATGTGAGGGATAGAATTAAAAGCAGATCCTTGGTCTGGATGGCATGCCACCACTTCCAGGCCTCCTCAGACACACAAGCTCTGCCTGCTCCAGGGCCTGGGGATGTAGGATCATCTCCAGGTGCCCGGGAGAGTGTCAGATGGGGTGCAGGGATTTGGCTCTTCAATCATCTCAGGTTCAGGGGTTTTTAACAGACATTTTTCTGTTTTTACGGCACATCCCTGGTAAATTCTGTGGACTGCTTCCTTGTCTGTGGTCATGTGGGTGTTAAAGGTGGGAGACATGAGGACTCTCTCGGGACACGCTGATGAGGACAGACCATGGATGCACCATCTGCCTGAGACTGATTCTGCAGGGGCACAGACTGAGGGGTGCTGAGTGGGAGCCCAGTAAGGTTTGTGGCCCCTTACAGCCTCTGGGGCTTTCCTGTCCGTGTAGACTTGAGGGTGTCCATGGGAAAGGCATGTTAAGGAGTAAACCTTTTTTTCTCTGAGGTCTCCAAAGCACTTTCTGTCATCAAGTCAGCCTGCCGCTGTGTCCCAGAATTGTCCATCTCAGCTTTAGCTGGGTAATGATCCTTCAATATGGCATCTCCTCAGGCCTATTCTCATTCCCCTTTAGTCTCTGGCTGGCTGTTACTCCATCTGGAGTCTTGCTCCTGTTCCCTCTTGCCTGTCTTCACGTGTTCCCACCCCTCCATCTTGCTGCCTGCCTGTCTCCATCTGGAGCCCAGAGTAGTTTGTGGTCCAGGCGAGTGCCCTCTCTCCCACCTGCCCTTTTGTCCGAGTCCAGGTTGTTAACAGTCAGCTGTGTCTATCCCACTGCACGCTACACACCTATGGGCCAGGGGTAATGGGGTCCATGGGACAGGGTGCAAAATATGAGTGTTGCCATTTCTCAAGCTCTTCTGATGTTGCCTGGCACACTGATAAGCACGTAAGGTACATTATTTAACCACCTGCAATCATTACACGTTTCATCTGAGGACCGTGGTTCAGAGTTTGAGATCTGACTCATGGTTACATGGCTTCAAAAGGGCACAGAGATGCATCGAGGGACTAAAGAGGCCCTTGGTGGAATGACTTCAGACTCCCACAGAGAGCAGATTTGATCACAAACTCAACCTGGTTTTCCTTCCTCACCCCACGGCTCCCCAAGGCCTCAGCCGTGCCATACCTATGATGATGAACCCTCTCTTAGATGTTCATAGAGGTACCCTGCTAGGCATGGTGTAGACCAGGATCTGTATTCTCTGCTTCCACCTGAGGAGGAGACAGGGTTACATCCCTGCTTCCGGTACACACACGGAATAACAGCTGAATTTGAACCCGGGCCTCCCATCAGAGGCCAAATTCTTAAACTTAAAAAGATACATTGCCAAAGAACCAAAAACATGTAGGGCCTTCTATATTAAATGGGGCTGGGCTTCCCTCTGGGAAAACCATCTGCCCTAAGGCAGCTCTATGAGGAGATAAGAATGAACTGGGATACTGGGTATTCCAGGGTCCAAAGTGGGTTGCATGGCTCTTAGGATCTGAGGCCTGAATCTCCAGAGGTGATGACCCAGGCCAGAAGCTTGCACCATGTGCCCAGTCACATGCCTGTGACCAGGGTCCAAAGTGGGTTGCATGGCTCTTAGGATCCGAGGCCTGAATCTCCAGAGGTGATGACCCAGCCAGAAGCTTGTACCATGTGCCCAGTCACATGCCTGTGGAAGATGCAGCCCCTGCTTCCATGGAACTCTGGGCTTGTTGAACAGACATGTCACTTTGGGAGCCAAGGCAGCTAATCAATTTCTCTGGCCTCCAAAAGGCAGCTCTGTTTCATCTGCTCTGAGCTGGCTGCTCTTGCAATCAGCATGCTCCAGGATGTAACTCACACTCCTTGAACCTCCTTCGGGATTTTATCCCATCACGTTTTTCACTCTTGTAGGTTTCTCTACCAGGTGACCAAATTTTTGTCTCTGCTGGTCCTTGAAGCTTTCAAACACCTACTCCCCTACCCCATTGTCTGAAGGACACCAAAGTTCCCCACAATTTTCAGGCCTTCTATGCAAGTGTCATGCTAGCAGCTAACCTTTTTACACAGCATCCTCTATCTGTGGTGCCCATATGTTCTAGTACTGTTACCGCAGTCAAGTGTAGCATTTCCTTCAGGGAGCTTTTGAAGTTCTTACAGTGGCCCATGTCACTCATTTCCATTCCCTGATGTCTTTTTTGGAGTCCCCCAATCAAATCACACCAGATGGTTGCTGCATTTCCTCTCCAGCAGCAATGGGAAGAAAGACCCTGCCCTGAAGGGTTGGCAGCCAGGCTGAGGGCTAACAAGCTCCAGGCAGTCCCATGACTTTGGAGGAGTCATTCACGTCCAGTCTGTTCCTTTTCTCTCTCATGAAGATCTGTTGTCTTGGAGAACACGACAGGGTAGGTTTTCTGGAAGCATCCACAGGTGCTAGGGTTTTCTAGGCCTGGAATGCTGCAAAGCAAGAGAATGAATAAAGGAGGAAGGGGTTAAGTTCAAGTCAGATCTTGAAAGGTGGATAGAACTGACTTCTGCAGTCGAGAAAATCACTCAGTTCTAACATCCCAGCCACCATCACCACAAACCCGTATCCTCATGGAAAGCTTCCAGGGAAGAGCCAGGAGGCTGGGAGCCCTAGTGACTTTGGGGGACCGGGCCTTCTGGAGATGAATGGAGTGTGTTGATGGGGTTTTGAGAGCCAAGGGATGTTTTATAAGGAAGGGGTGGCTCTGAGGAAGAGTGGGCTGCTCTGAGAATGGGGACTCAGGAGATGTGTGGGTCCCTGAGGATTGAAGGGCTTAGATACGGGGGCCCAGAAGAAGAGTGGGAACTCTGAGGAAAAGGAGTAAGGCCTCTGGGCAGGAGGTGTGAGAGGCGGAGACGTGGGGGTGGGGGTCTCTGAAGCCGGGCGGAGCCGGCGTCACCCGCTCTTGAGCTGGAGGAGGGTTGGGCGGGAAGCTCCGACGCAACTCCTAACCGAGCCTTGGGCCGTTGAGCCGGGTTGTTAGGGGCGTGTCCAGGGGCGGGGCCGCGGCGGTGGGGGCGGGCCCA
>NW_006429864.1:2301215-2310232 GCF_000325575.1 Pteropus alecto | reverse complement strand
GGGGCCACCCAAAGTGGCGGCCGTGAAAGGGGCGGGCCGAGGGGCCAGGGCCCGGGCAGCTCTGGGTGTGAAGCTGAGGAGGGGGCAGGGCGACAGCGTGGGGTGCGCCTCTGAGCCGGGAGGGCAGACATGGGAGGCTTGAGGAGGACGACGAAGGGATTTATGGAGTTAAAAT
Source organism: Pteropus alecto (assembly GCF_000325575.1). Classification (NCBI taxonomy): domain Eukaryota; kingdom Metazoa; phylum Chordata; class Mammalia; order Chiroptera; family Pteropodidae; genus Pteropus; species Pteropus alecto. The sequence goes on along the minus strand of NW_006429864.1, from coordinate 2,310,057 downwards.
GGAACAGATTGAAAGGGTCATGGGCTGAGCAGTGGCTGGTGGGTTTTAGGAGCTCGTTCTGGGGTGAGACGGTTAGGTTTAAGGGGAGTTTATCGGTGGGGAGGTTTATGGTGAAAGGTGATTTCCGGGTTTATGGAATATAAAGGGTTAAGAGGAGTGTGGGGGCTTGTAAACGGATTAGTGGAATTCATAATGGGAAGTTTTGAGGGCAGATAATGGAGAATGTGAGTTGTGGGGAATGGTACCTGGGAATGAAGAGATGGGCGATTCGGTGTGGGAACCATCAGAAGTGGTTAGTGGGGAAGCTGTGAAGAAGCGAAGGACCCCTTTTTTTGTTGTTAATTAGGCAAATATCTTTTAGACACTATATTCAGAGCACCGAGCTGGATGCTGACATTGTCCCTGTTCTCAAGCTCATGGTTTGAGGGAGAGAACCTGAGTGCAAAAAACTAAGCATCAACTGTGAGAAAACCTGTAAAGAAAGGGATGGCACGCTGCAGGAAACCAGGTGGAGAGAGCACAGTACCTTCAAAGGCCCTGGAGGTGGGAAACAGCGGAAAGAAAGCAGAGCCAGGGACTGAAATTCCCGAGTTGAGAGCTTGGGCAAAGGCTGGAACTGGGTCACACGGGGCCTACAAGTCTCAGTTGCCCTGGGAAAATCACAGCAGTTTTAAGACCACTGCCCCACTTACCTCCATCCACCACTGTCATTCAGCCATGATGGGTAAAATCGGCTTCACAAGGCAGCCCTTGTCATTGGGGCCTGCTCAAATTATTAGAAAATAGGAAAGGACTGAAGTCCTTTTGAAGGATGAGGCCTCGTTGAATGGGGCCTGTTTCGGGGAGAATGATGGTCTGTGAGGGTAGGACCATGGTCTGGTCGCGTGGACTGTAGTCCCTAGAGTCCTCTACAAAGCCAATTGAACAGCAGCCCCAGGAAAGAAGAGGCGGAGTAAAAGGTGGACGTAGCATTCATTTTGTTCTTCAATCTTTCTTTCCTTTGATTCTTCTGGAATGTCAACTTTTTCTGCAGTTTCATAACCTCTCCCCGAAAGTTAGGGGGAGTGTCATCCCACCATCACCATGTTCATTCTACTTCTGGGAGCATGCTAGGTGCTAGGGAAACCAAGATGGCTAAGGTATTTGTTCTCTGCCCTCTTGGAGCTCATTGAGAAGCAGGGTGTGTGGGAGACTAATTTATAAATAGTTGTCATATCAAGAGTATGCTGAGAAGAGGTAACTCCCTGCACGGAAGAGCTGGACTGGGAGAGGGTGTCTTTGTGTGATGCCCTGTTCACTAGACTGGTCCGAAAGCAGGGTCTTTGTTGTACTTTCCTGTGTACAGTGGCACCCAGCATGCATGTAGTTTTGTGGCACTTAGATTCTAGAAGAGTTAGCAGGAAATAGGTTCTTCATACCCAGGAACCACAGAAGCAGTGCTCTTGGGTTTGTGGAGCTACCCATGATCCTTCTGTCCTAGGCAGAGAGTCACTTGAGCTCTGCCCAGCTGTGACCTTCCTCAGGCACTTGTCACCCCAGCACAGCCCCAAGGCTGCTGTTTTTTCTTGTAGCAATCTCTGAGACTCCCCTAGATAGGCTTTAGAATAAAGTGCAGTCAGTCACCTCTTCCTTGCTCTTCTTGAAGGCAGCACTTTTTCTTTTAAGGCTAAGAAATTGAGTAGTGGAGCTTTGCATGCTGACAACAAGGCTGTTAGATAGCTGGTTCTTGGTTTCTTTCTGCAGTAGAAAGACCCCCTAGGACTTTTATTTTGAGACTTGGAAGCTTAGAATCTGCCCCTCTTCTTTAGAGGTAGCCTTTAGAAGAACTCAGAGTCCCCTAAGCCCAGACAACAGTCTTTAGTCCTCAGGTGGGCCCTTTGCTCCACTCTGGAGCAAACAGCTTGGGTGGGTCTTTTCCTCACAGTAAACTGTGCAGCCTGGTAGATTATCAACCCAGAAGGTTGTGCCAGCTGACTGGGTGAGGCCTTCTCACAGTGTGCCTGCTGACCCCTTCGTAGTCCCTGTAGCTCACCTGGCTAGCAAGAATTAGCTGTGAGGCCCTCTCAACCTGTTTTGTCCCCTTAAGTATGTTTAAAGAAGGAGAGCACACCTGCTCTCCTTAAACCTAGATTGTTCTCTTTCTACGCTATGAAAGTGCTTGTGCATAATTTATTTTGTCGTTATAACTAAGTAGTCTTGGGATAGCGAACTGTGTATTGTTTTTCCTTTTGATTATCCAGATAGTGGAGGGATATCGGGAACTGTAGGATGTACCATCTTAGTTTAGATTCAGCCCAAGTCAGCTGGAGACTTCCTGTGTGAGGGGTGACCTATCTCCTTGAATGATCTTGTGACCTTCTTAGCCTACACCCTGAGCTATTCCTAGGGAAGGGATAGTTCCCCGTCTTCTGATTTGAACCTTTCACTGATCACGTTCTCATTCATTTTTTGTATGGGATCAGTAAGGCAGAAATTTTAATCTTATTTGCCAAGGATTGTCTGAATATTTTACTCTATCATGCATAGCTTTATTTGTTCGTAACAATAAATTTTATAGCACTTTACAGTTTACATAGGTTATTTCATTTGCATCTCTTCGCTACCTTTCTGAGGGGTTTAGGAGGGTTATCAGACTAGGGTTGAGGGCTCCTCCGTTAGGATTGTCAGGCTCCAGAGTTCTTCCTCTCAGGGTCCTTAGCCAGTGGTTGAGTCATGGGCCCTTTTGAAAATCAGTTGCAGGCTCTGGGTCCTCCTCCACACCCCAAACTGTGTGCTCATTCATCACACCCTTGGGGATCCTCAAGCCTCAGATGCCCTGGAGCCTAGAAACAGCCAATCATCAGAGGCTGGTGGACTCCTCTATTGTCCAGTAATGAGATTCCTAAGAAGCCAGTATGAAAACTCTAGAGCTAGGAATGGCTGAGTGGTGAGTTTTGGAAACCTGATCAAAAAATGAAGCAGAAATGGTCAGCAATGTCATCCTGGAGACCCAGGCTCCATACCTGATGTTCTGGTAGAAGCAGCTGAAGAGGACTGTCCCTTCTTCCAGTCATTCTGCATGTTGGAACGACAGGTGGGTTGTGTTGCAGCACTGGCAGATTTGGCAGTCGAGGTCGCTTCTTGACCCTTTGCAGGTGCATGCACATACGTTAGAGAGCTGCACAGTCCAATGTGGTAGTCATTCACCATGTGTCTTCCTAAATTTAAATAAATAGACATTCAATTCTTCAATTGCACTAGTTGCATTTCAAGTGCTCAAGAGGATACCACATTAGCTCAGATAGAGAACATTTCCATCATCACAGAAAATTCTCCTGGACAGTGGTGCCCTAGAACAGTGCTTCTTAGGCTCTGCATGCAGCAAATGTCTGTGGGATTCTTACTGCAGCTCAAGTTGTGATGTGGTAAGTCTGGGTGTGGGGGTAAAGAGTCTGCATTTTTAACAACCTCCCAAGAGTACCAATGCTGCGGATCCCAGACAACACTTGGAGAGGTCAGGCTCTCGGGAGTGCAGATGGTAGCATCCTGTTTTTCAGTGTTCATAAAACTGTTTGGCTAATGGATGGTTAATCTACAAATGAAAATTATTTTTGAGCCTAAGTTGTATTTGTGGGCACAATGGATTTTAAATTAATCACAGGAGTCACATAATTAGCATTATTTTTCCTGCTTAATATAGCAAGAAAAGTAGAAATGAAATTCAGAGAATAGTTTATTTTTTTTTCCTCTAAATGAAAAAAAAAAACATGAGGCCCTGTTGTTTCAGGGTCTTTTTATATTTTCAGGAAATCGGGTTTTAGAGGTTCCAGGGTGATTTCCATATTTCCTTTGTATAGTCTAGAAAACCACAATTTAAACTTATGTTGTTTGTAGATCTTGAGTATAATAGGAAATGACCATTGGGGAATGGTAATGAGATTTAGGGCAAAAAAAACTTTACATATAGCGGATAAAAGTATGTCGGAGAATGGTCACTGTTACACGTTTTAGGAGCAAGCAATATGGTATGTGGAGTGGTGTGCCTGAAACTATAAAGAGTAGAAATTGGCTTTTAGGCAACATTACAGGTACTACGTTTAGGGCTTTGATAGCATTTCTTAGGAAGAAAATTCTCTGGACTTTTTTTTATTTGATTTTTACATACATGACTTTCTGAGTATTTTCTACCAGTAGAAATTTGCGTGACTTTCTAGTGTTTCTGCAGATTGACTTTGCTTATAATATGGATTAAATTCTTAATTATTAGAGATGGTGTAATTTTGACTGTCCTTAGAACTTACCCAAAATGGCAAAGCATAAACCGTCCACTGAATGGTGTGCCCCTCATCTCAGTGCCTCAGGAATACTAAATAAGGGGACATAGACCTTTAGAAGTGCACGTTAATGCTTGTCAGCCTCAGCTTTCAGCACATCGTTCAAAGAATGCAAGAGGTCAGAGGAGGAATTTATGGTTTGGAATTTCCCAAAGCCAGACGGCATTAGCATGAGGGACTCTCTTAGTTCAAACCTGGGAGGTAGAATTTGCGTTGAAGTTTTCTTTTCCATCATCCTTAAAGGAGCTTCATTAGAGACCAGTCGACAGAGTGTCTGCAGTCATTGTTCTTAGCCCGCTTGTAGGTTTTGGTTTTGAGCTTTGATTGACATGCTTAGCTTGGCTTGGTCTCGTGCCAGAGGAAAGTCTTGATGTCCTTGGTGCCCTTCAAGTTGAGTTTTGTTTTAAAATGATTTCCCAAAGCTATCTAAAATCTAGGATCACAGCAAAATTCCTCTGAAGTGGCTTCATTAGTAAGTAAAGCATTGTGCAAAAAGTTTCAGAAAAATTGCACAAATGAGCAAGTAGCACTCATTTCTGTGACAGTTACCTTTGAGTCCCTTTGAGTACAAACCTCCCAGTAACCCAGAAAGTCGGCATTTTTCACTGAGTCTCTAGATGAGGAACTGGTCCCCAGGGAGTAAGGACTTGCCATAGGTCAGACAGCTCAGGGGTGGCTGGGTGGAGATTTGGCAGTGTTCTTTTGAGCTCTGGTGCTGACCTGCTGCCCCCTCCTTTTCCCAGAATATGACACCATTTGAGCTCCCTAGAATATGACATCCCTTCCTGCTTCATGTGCTGTATAGTCAGGCAGTTGGGCTTATAAGGCTTCAGAGGAGCAGAGAGAGGGTGATAAAGAATTAGCCAAGGCGAGGGAGACAACCCTTCAACAAGACGAGAGCTTGTGGAGCAGGGACGATGGGACCCTGGAATTCAACTGAAGTCAGCTTGAGGCACAGGAGCACGCCCCAAGGAGGTGACTGATCTGGATGTGAGGCTTTTTGCCCTGCAGAGAAAGTGGGCATGGCATTCTAGGCTAGGGGCAAGCATGTGTGCAGGGAAGGCTCAGAGCAGGAAAGCATGCAGTATGGTTCCATCAGGCTGAGTGGAAGGCATGGCCTTGGAAGCGGGTTGCGGGTAAGCTGCCTGCCTGCTTTAGCTGCTGTTCAATCGAGCATAGCCTTGAAGTCTTTTCCAAGCAAGGAATGACCATGTCGTTCGTTCTGTTCTGTGTTCCTTCTCAGAGTATTCTGACTTAAGGGATTTGCTTTGGATCAAAAGAAATAGTCATCGCATGTCCTTCCCTGACCACAGCTGGGAGAGTCTGTGCTTTTTAAGACTGAGAGTGTGATTAGAATGGGTTCATCTGCATAATCTGGGTCAATCTCCCCATCTCAAAATCTTTAACCTTAATCACACCTGCAGAGTATTTTCTCTTGTAAGGCAACATATTCATGGTTCCAAGGATTAGCATGTGGACATCTTTGGGGGATGTTCTTCTGCCAACCACAGTTCTCACTCAGGGCGAACAAAAGCCAGGTTTCCCTGACACACAAGGCTCTTTCAGTCGGCCCCATTTGTCTCTCTCACTTCACCACGTGGCTCCCTCACTCAGCTCTTACCCTACAGCATCCTGGGTTTCTTAAAAAGCCACTGTATTCTCACTCAGGGCCTTTGCACTGGCTGTTTCCTCTGCCTAAATTATTACTCTCTTCAGCCCTTTTTCTGCCTGACTTCTTGTCATTCTGATCTCAGCTTTGATGTCACCTCAGAGACATAAACTCCAGTAAACCTTCTAGCTATTACTCTAGTTTAAATCGTCATAAAACACCTGCCATGGCTCATGGTTTTCTTGCTTGTGTGTGTGTTTGGCGCTTGTTACCCCCTCCATCTTAACTGCTACATCAGTGCAAACCTCGTGTGTCTGTGTCTCTACAACTAAATGGTATGAGGCATGTAGTAGATGCTCAGTAAACACCTGCGAAGCTAGCATCTCACGGCACTGTGGTGGGATGGCTAGGGTTTCTGCTTCTGCACCAAAGTGCCGCCAAGAGCAGTGGAGTGAGTACAGCTTTCAGATCACTGGACCTTGAAATTTCATAGTTCTTGATGAATTATTTGCATTATTTTTAATTCTACATATAAAGGGAAATGTTTTGAATATTTGTATATTCTACTTAAACTGCACAAATTCAATTCATATGAATTTCTATGGTACCGTACCTCCGTAAGGGATTTTCAGCAGAACCAACTGGGTCAGTATGAAGGATCTTTACTCTGGTGGACAGGATAATGGTTCTCTTTCTTACATGCTCCTCTGTCACCTGTCTTTCAGAAAGCATGCTCTGAATTGCCATCGGATGAAGCCTGCTCTCTTCAGTGTGCTCTGCGAGATCAAGGAAAAGACAGGTAACCCATTGAGAAGATACCTCCTGTGTGGAACCAGGACCGAGACAACCGCATGCCTCTGGTCCTGGCTCAGCCCTAGCGTGCATCGCGAGCCACTGTGCCCATCACATCCTTCTCTGGCAGCAGATGGTTCATTTCTGTCTTTCCAGAGCCCTGCTTTCTGGTGTATCACATCCATTTCTTTTGCAGTTTATAACTGGAGCAATACTGTTACCGCTGAGTAACAAGCAGCTGCATTTGTCTTAAGCAGGACCTAAGAGGTGCTGTGATATTCAGTTATTTTGGAAAAGGGAAAGATGATAGAAAAGTAGAATAATAACAGTTTTGTATTTTTAAGCATCCAAAGTAATTACTGTGGAAGGCTACTGCAAATCCTTTGTTTAAAAGAAAAAGAAAGAAAGAAAAACCCACATAACTTTTTATTTTGAATTAGTTTCACATTTGCAGAAAAGTTGAAAAAAGTAGTGCAGAGTTCCCCTCCACCCTGCTCTGAGCTTCCATCAAGGTTAGTGCGTCAGAACTGTAGTGCAATGACAGAAACCAGGAAGTTAACCTTGGCACGGTGCTCTTTCACCACTGATCAGCAGGCTTTATTGGATTTCCCCGGGTTTTGCCCTAATGCCCTTTTTCTGGCCCAGGCTCCCACGTTGCATTTAGCCATCCTGTCTTCTTAGTCTCCTTCGATCTGTGACGGTGCCCCAGTCTTTCCTCGTCGTCTGTGACCCACACTCTATTGCTGAGAACTGCTCAGTCGTTTCGTAGGGTGTCCCTCAGTGCGGTTTGTCCATTGCTTCCTCACGACTAGACTGAGGCAGTGTGTCTTTGGCGGGAATCCTACAGAAGCAACGTTGTGTTCTTTTCAGTGCGTTGTGTTGGAGGTACATGCTGTTGATATTTCCTTTCACTGGTGGTGCTGACCTTGATCACTTGGTCAAGGTTAATAACAACTGGAAGAGAGTTTACAAGAGAATCCACCAAATAAGATGAAGATATCATTGAAACCAGAGGTCATCAACAGAAAGGTTGTCACTTGATTTCTTAGAGTGAGCTGGTCTCTTGAGGTCAATTATTTGAATTTTGTATGTCACTTTGGAGCATGGCACTTCAGATATCCTGGGGCTCATGGAAAGTGTGTATGTGGTACAAAAGTGTGTTTCTTTCTGAACATGGTTTTGGGACGAGATTAGCGTGTACTCGACATGGACAGTAGCCAAAAGCAGCCATAGCGTCTGAATTCTGTTTCATCTCTGCATGACTAAATCTGGCATGTGACTGAACCTTTCTTTGTCCTCAGGCCTCCTCTGTAAATAGGGGACAGTGATAACACTTAGCTCATGATTACTGAGGACCATGTGAGTTCAGACATCTAAGGCTGTGGGTACGGCGCCAGCCTCCAGTAGTTATCTGGTGCCTAAAAGAGAAATTCAATTTTAAACCTACATTTAAGTTTCACCCAAATGCTATAACAATGTGATATTCTTTTTGTTTCCTAACGTTTGAGTTTTTTTCATTGTGGTAAAATTTACCACTTTAACCATTTTTAAGTGTACCATCCATTTCCAGAACTTCTCATCTTCCTAAACTGAAACTCTGTCCCCACTAAACAACAACTCTCCGTTTCTCCTCTGCCAGCTCCTGGCACCCACCATTCCACTTTCTGTCTTTATGATTTTGACCACTCTCAGTACTTCATATAAGTGGAATTGTACAATGTTTGTCCCTTTGTTTCTGGCTTACCTCACTCAGCATAATGTCTTCAAGATTCATCCATTTGTAGCATCTGTCAGTTTCATTCCTTTTTAAAGCCGAATAACATTCCATTGTGTGGACGGACCGCATTTTGCTTATCCATCATCTGTTGTAGAACATTTGGATTGTTTTCCACTTTTCGGCTGATGTGAATAATGCTGCTGTCAACATGCATGTACAGGTGTTTTCAGGTTCCTGCTTTCAGTTCTTTAGGGTATACACCCAGGAGTGAGATTGCTGGGTCATATGGTAATTCTCTTTAACTTTTTGAGGAACCGCAAGACTGTATTCTGCGGCGGCTGCACCGTTTTACAGTCATATTAGCAGTGCATGAAGGTTCCAGTTTCTCCACATGCTCAGCAACACTTGTTA
>NW_006429864.1:2277478-2299810 GCF_000325575.1 Pteropus alecto | reverse complement strand
GGAGCCCTGGCTCTATTCAGAGTGGATCTTGGCCTTACATACGCTCGTTGCTATTGAGATATTACTTCTCTGATCACTCTCAGAGGACAGAGTGAAAGAATATTTATGGGTGATACGTATGTGTGCATACACACACAAATTCACATCTACTTTTTCTATATCTGTACACATTGAAAAGTACAAGTTCGTTCCAATATCTTTAATTCTAGTTCAACGCCACGGGTTCATTCTGTTTTTCTCTCTCCAGATTTGTAACTCCTTTCTCTGATAGTAAGAACCCTGCTCCCATTAGCCTCAGTACTTTTATTTATTTAATTGGTCGTCCCTCCTGCAACGGTGTATGCCCAGTCTTCCTCCCCCATCCCCTCTTCACTCCCTCGGCTCCCGAGCCCTGCTGCTGACAGCTCCCGTGTGATGCCCTTCTCACCTTTCTTGGGCTGCAACACCCCAGGGCTAGGTCACCCTCCTCCAGACACCCCCTTGCCCTGCCAGGCTGTAAGGTACCCCCCTCGCTCAGGTGCCTCACAGGAGTTTGAACGTCTAATGGTCTGTCTAATCTCTTCCTTATTTAAATCACAGAGAGCAGATATTATGGCTTCCAGCAAATGGAAGCACAAAGGTCGGGCTTTTGTGGGGTTTAAACAAGTTTGCCTGCAACCCCCACAGCACTCCCTTCGGTGTTTGTCTGAACTGGGTAAGCAACATTCCGGCAGCTGAATGAGTGATACACCCAAGAGCCCTGTGGGCTGAGGGAGACTTCCCACTGGGGACGTGCCAGCCAGGGTGTGTCCAGTGTGTCCATCTGGAAACGGTGGCTCCGTAGTACCGCTGAATTATGCGATGTCGATCACCCTAATAGAATGCCCTTCAGCCTTGGGTCACCTTGCCTGTCTGTCCCTCTTAGGCTCTTGGTTTCATCCTCTCCACTGGCACCTGTGGACAGAGCCAAGGAGACGCCTCTCTGCCCATGTCTGACTTGAAGCAATGCTTCTAAAGTGTCCCCAGTAAGTCTGGATGTGTTGTGCATTTTGGGGAGATGACTGTTATCAAGTTAAGGAGTGTTCATTCTATTCCTGCTCTGCTAAGGGTTTTTATCATTAATGTTTTAATCTTTTTCTTTTTGCATCTTTGGAGTTACAGTTTTTCTCTAGGTTACTGTGGCGATTTACACTGATAGATTTTGATTTACACTGATTTCCATTTACATTGATGATTTACACTGATGGATTTGAAAGCATCAGTGTGCTGAGATAAATCCTCTTGGTTATGATTCATGTATTTGTGCACATACACGCATAGATGCTGCCAACTTTGGTGTGCTGGTCATTTATTGAGCTGTTTCGAGCTCTGCATGAATGAGACTGGGCCGTGACTTTCTCATAGAGCATGTGTCTCGAGCTCTCTGTATGATGAGTGGGTGGCTTTTATTGAATCTCTTCTCTAAAGTGTTTTGGTGAAAGGACTCTCTCTTTGTTGAGGACCTGATAGTGCTGGTCAAAAAAAATGTCCTGGTGGCCCTTGGAGAGAGGTTTCTTAGCATAAGTCCTATTTCTGGAGCATGATTTTACAAGGCCAGGTATGTTGAGGAGCTGGGGCAATGGCAGGGGGCAAGATCGCCACGGTCCCTAGTGAGCAGGGCAGCCCCACACAGCAGTGACAGATGGATGTGTGCCTCCGGGTCCATGGCGGGGGTCTGGAGGCATTTCTGGGCCCCCGAGCAATGATCTGAGGGTTTTTCACAGCAGCAGCAGCTCCCAGGTACCGAGGCACATCTGTGGCAGGGGCACTGCGCCCCAGCTTCCCTGGTGATCTCATCAAATCCTTATGTGTGGGATTCCCAACTCAGAGATGGAGGAAGTAAGGCTCAGAAACTGCCCAGCAGGAGTAACAACTAGCACAAGGTCTGGATCAGCTGGTTTCTCTGACAGGAAGCCTCTGATCTGTAGTCCCTGCCAACTCCTGGAGCCCCCTGGGGAGCATGGGGCTACTAGACATAGTGTCATGGCTCTCAGGTGAGTCTGGAGTTGGTTTGGGAGACCTCTGGCCTTTCAGATAAAATGACTCTGCTAGGAAAAGACTCCTGGGTCCCATACACATGCTCCAGTGATATCCATCTCAAGAGAGGGACCTGGGGGACACCCAAGTGATAGAGACAATAGAATCAGAAAGAGCAACCGCAGGCCATCGAGACCTTCCCTATAGCTGGAGTTCTTTTTTTTTTTTTTCCTTAAACAGTTGGAGTCCATGTAAAGAAGGTTATTTACCTCCTGCCACCCCTTTCCACGTCCTCTGATGTCAGAGGCATTGTTTAGGGAGGACGCACCCTCGTAAAAGAGAGCGATGGTGGTTCTTGGGTTTAGTCCTTTGCCAGAATCCTGTACAATTACCTAACTACCTTTGCTTCTTTAACTATAAGAGATCCTGGAGCTGGGGAAGCGTAGCTCAAGTTTGAGAATGAGGACAGGAAAGGTTAGCCTCGGCACAAGTCACGGTGACCACACTGGGTTCACCCCCGAGGCCCCGTTCCTGCCAAGATTTAGCCCCCAAAGCCCCTGCTTATGTCCAGCCTTAGTTGGCGCTCACCAAGTGATCAAAAAAAGCATCAAAAAGTTTCTAAAAGCAAGAAGCCCCCAAGCTTTTCTTCCCGATGATTCGTCCCATCTGTGCCTGCGCAGATGCTGGTGCTCTGGACTCCAGACTGGCACTAGGCACAGGCGTGCGGGCAGATGGACGTGGGGCGGGCGTCACCATCATTGGTTGTAGGTGCTCAGCCTGAACTCGAGACCCCGGGGCTGGGGACCCTGTACCTGAGGTCCCAGCAGCAGGCTCAGACTTCCTGTCGCCAGAGGCCCCTTAAAGGAGTTCGGTCACCTTTCACTCAGCTTCGACTCCTTTCTGTTTCACGTTCCCACAGCTTAATCCCTCTTAGGTGCTGGGTGGTGGAGGCCCTTCTGCAAGGGCAAGGGGGTTCCCCAGCCTGGGGACCCAGGACCCGCTAGGCGGGGAAACGGGGGCAGGGAGGGAAGAAGGGAGGTGAGCATTTTGCTGAGTCCCACACCCTGGCGGGCTCCAAACCAGGCCTGTCCTGTGTCATCTTAATGAAAAAAAAACGGAACCTCTGAAAATATTAGAATGATTGATTTTTAGGGCCTAGCTGAGGGCTGTAACCCAAGAGAAGAGCTCGAAGTAGCCTTGAAATAGTGCTCTGACTTCGGAAAAGTGGGCGCGCTCGTATAGGCAGAGGAGTAAGCAAAAATTATGCCTGGTGCATCAGAAGTTTCTTTTAGGGTATATACGGTTTAATGATGCACAGTTTTACACCAAATGGAAGGAATGTATAGAAAAGATAAGGTTGAGTTGCTATGCCCCCTGGCGTCAGGAAATTTTAATTAGGGTCTGGAAACAAATTACTTCCATATTCTTTGAGGTGATTTTTATCAGGATTTAGAAAAAACAGGCACTGTTTTCTATAATCATTGATTTTCAGTGTTGAAACTGTGTAAGTCTATACGTGATTATCCCCCATGGTTTGAGCCTTAGTAAGACATTTTAGGAAAGCTCTTGGTTACTGATTAAGTAAACACCCTCTCCTTTCTTCAGTCCCATCCCCAGCCAAGGGCTGCAGATGATGCGTTTATGGTCACTTGGTCAGAAAGTGGCCTTTCAGAGGGGCCAGTTGGCATCTGACATGTCTGGCACTCGGCCAGGAGTTTAGACTCCCTCCTGGGGAGTTGGGGTTCCTGGAGGGGCTCCACGCAGCCTCACACCCTGGCACAGAGGAAGCTGAAGCACAGTCCTGCTGCTAAGCTTGAGCACTCCCGACCCAATGGGGTGAGAGGACAGGTGGCTGTCGGCGCAAAGGAGGCCTTTCCTCTGAGCCTTTCTTCCCCGCCAAAAAGCCATGCCTTTGTTCCGTGAGGAGAGAAAATTGAAAACGACTTGGGGTCATGTTCCCGTCTCAGTCTGCTCGGGCTGCCGTAGCAAAATACCACAGACTGGGCGGCTTGTACAACAGACATTTATTTCCTCACAGTTGTGGAGACTGGGATTCCAAGATCGAGGAGCCAGCCACAGTCCTACAGATCAGGGCCCCAGACTTATGACTTTATTTGACTCTAATAACCTTCTCTTAGGCCCTGTCTCCACATACAGTCTTGTTGGGGATTTAGGGCTTCTACATGTGAATTTGGGAGGGGACACAATTCAGTCCATAGTAGTACCGTATCGTGTCTTACAAAAAACATAATATGTTCATATTCACAATTTTATTTTACTTTACTGTTTGGTTTACTGGGGTTTTTATCACCTTCACTAAGTCGGGACTAGGAGAAAATCTGGCAGTGTTGGGGAGATGCCTCTGTTTTAATTCCACCTCTTTCAAGTGCCTCCAACAGTTGGTGTCCCTGAGCTGAGCTCCTGGTCCCTGAGGCCTCCTGCCCACCAGTCAGGGGCCCCGGGGGAGCTGAGGAGCACAAACAGAGATGTTCTTGAACAGCCAACCGGAAATGAGCTTGTAATTGAAGGTAACAAGTGTCTAATGACCAAAATTAGGCCAGCGACAGTGTACTGGGAGGACAGTTGCACTGTGCTGAGGGAGATGCTTGGGAGGGGCAGTTGTCAGAGGGCAGAGGACACTTGGCAGGCAGGTAAAGTGAAGCCCAAACACACGTGCTTGGCGTGGCTTCATCCACAGTTGTGACTGGTAGTGGTGACCAAGACTCAGAATAACTTATTTTTTTTGGTAAGTTTGCTTTTACTCATACATGTCCATGTTGCAAAAATATACAGTCTTAAGGAAATCAAACTTGTAACATGTGACTGCTTGTCGTACCAGCCCATAAGCTCAGTTAACACTGCGAGGTGTGACGGGCATGTCGTCTCCTTATTCAAGGACATCTGGGCAGTTTCTGTTTTTCAGTTATGATCCATGTGGTCATGTACGTCCTATAAATGCAGCATTCTCAGGGGCCAGTGTTTCTGTGGGATAAATTCTCAGGACAGGAGTTTGGAGATCAAAGGACATGCACTTTCAGCGTGAAGCAGCATTTCAAACCCCCCTCCAAAAAAGGCTGCATCAGCACGTACCCCTGGAAGAGAAATTTAAAAAGCCTCAGGTGTACTCTTCATTATTTGAGAGTTTTTCATTTCGAGAGCAGTAAGTTCCTTGTTGTTTTGGTCCCTGGCTTGTGATGGAGTCTCAGATACTTGCTATTGCATAAATAAAAGAATGAGAGGAAGATACCATGCCCCACAGCAGCCCAGCGTCACATGTATACACACGCATGAACACACCTGCCCCACACACCCCTTCACTAAGCTGTGTGTTCCAACCTTAACCACTACTTTTCCTAATTCAGTTGAAGCTGTACTGGAAGGTGTGGAGGTGGCCTCGCCACCCCTGGGTGCCAGGGCATGCTGGAGGCCCTGCAGGGGGAGAGTAGGAACTGCCTGTCCCTCTTGGCCCACTCCTGACCCGCATCCTGGGCTCAGGGAGGGGCCGCCAAATCAGCCTGGGACAGGAGCAGAGCATCGGAGGGCCGAGCAGGGCCCAGCAGAGGGAATGTTCCTGAAGGTGGGTTTGGAAGGATGTCAGTCGTGACCCTGAGTGCCATTTCGGGCTCCAGGCTTTACCTGTGGGTACCAGAGAGATTCTGGTCTTTGAACAGAAGACTCGTGTGGGAGCCAGCGTTGGGAGGTGGAGGCAGGTGTGAACCATGGGTCGGAGCGGGGGAGAGGGTTTTCCTCTGCGGGGCACAGAGGGCAGGAGAGGGGGCCCAGCAGGGCTCAGGAATGGAGGAGCTGAGTGGCAGGTTGGCTGTGAAGATGTGAGGAGTAAGATGGGAAAACGGAGACGGGGAGGAGGGCGACTGGGAGAGAGGAGGGAGGGGCCTTCCCGGTCCTCCGGTCCTCCGTTCAGGTGCCCGGCTGCTGAGGCTGCCTGCTGGAGTCTGCAGGGACCAACCACATGGGGGTGTGCACAGCCTGCGGGGGCGGTCCTGGCTCATGGGAACTAAAGTTTACATCTGGTGCTGCTTAAAGATCAAGTAAGGTAGTGAGAGAGTTGGGTCTCTGAACTGGAAGGCCACAGGCAGCTGACGAAAGGGGCACTTTTCCTTCAGTCCTTTCAGAAAGAGCCACGTGGCAACCCAGTGAGACTGGGTGGCGAGGGTCCCTACATGTGAGGAAATTTCCTACGAGGATTTCTTCTGGGCTTCAATTTTCACTCATGAGTTTTTGGCAGAAAAGGTAAATCTGTTCTGTGGGGAAACAAGAAAGGGACAAATGATTAATGAGTATCTATGATGCGATTAAACTCAGTTTTTATCTGAGCACTTAAGTCGGTTAGTAGCTTATAGTATTAAGAGAGACCGTTTCTGAGAAAACACTTTAAACTTTGTTTTTCTGGAAAGTCAGAACGAGATGGACATCATCGCTCCTTCCCGGTCCCCTGCCTCCATCCGCTCAGGGACTGCCCCACCCCAATCTTCCACCTGTCCCTTTCTCTGCGGACATTGCTTCTATCACTGAAAAAGCAAGCACAACACGGGACCACGCTTCTCGGACCTGGCCCTCATTCTGTAGCCCTGCAGCAGCCTCTCTGGCCCCCGCCGCCTGGCCCGGCTCCCACCCTCCTCTCGCCGGGCTCTACCCAGCAGACCCTGCCATCGCTCTTGCAGAAGTTACTGACACTGTCCCGATGACTAAGCCCATGTTTCACTTCTCTGTGACCACTTCTGTTTTTCCTTCAACCTGATTATTCTCTCTATCTCCTCCTTTGCCTGTTCCTTAAATGTTGGTTTTCTGGCACTCATAGGGGGTGTGGCCTTCTTCCCAGAAGTGTAGCCGCAGGTACAGGTAGATGTATACAGATTTCTCAAAAACACCACATGCAGATAACACGTGAATACCTACCTGCCTGCTGCCCAAACTTGTTAGCTCCACCATGACTGCCAGTGAGCAGCTGCCTTGCGGCCACCTGGACGCCCCTGCTCAGCCGGGTCAAGGACCAGCCTGCAGCGCCTTTTCATTGCCCACCTGCTGCTCTGTGTGCTGTGTTTGGGAGAACGCCATGCCACACGGGGCAAATGTGGGGGTCTCCCTGGCTGCTTCCTTTCTTTCAAGCCCACACCCAGTGGTCTCAGTTCCTGGGGACTGTCCCGGCCACCCCATAGCTGACCTGCATCCACCCACATAGTGGCAGCTCTCCCCACTGCCTCTCCTGCCTGTCTAGCCATGTCCTTGAGCAGGTCAACCTCTCAGCCTCTCTGGGATGGCTTTTCCAGGTTGCAGGGCCATTGTCTCATTTCTCTGCTTTATATCTCAGTCAGTTCATTTTTTCTGGTACCTCTTGAGTCAGGCTCTTCCTCACTGACTTCGTAACAGCCCTCCTTCACACTCACAGCAGGTGCAGCAGACACATACGAGCGCATACGAGCCCAGCCCTGTGCCAGTGCCAGGCTGCTGGTCGTCTTTGTAGCCACGCCCATGCTGGGCAAGCGTCTGTCGGAGTGTGCCCTCCCCTCTCCTCAAGGGACACAGTGCAGGGCTTCAGGCCTCTCCAGTGCTGGGCGCTGCCTCGGCCCTGCCCAGCCCCCCTGTGTGGACCCAGCTGTGGGCTGGGAGTTTTGCCCTCACGGTTTGCACTGAGCTGGCATCTGTCTGTCCCCTCAGACCGCAGTCCCGACTGTAGTTCCTGATTCAGTGTCACGGTGGGTAACTCAGTGTCTGTTACCAGATAAAAGGAAGTCCTCCTGCCCCGTGAGGGTTCTGCGAGGAGCGTTCAGACGTGGTGCCAGTGCTGGTGACCGGCTGCGGTCATTTGGGCTCAGACAGCGGACACTGACTCGGCCCGGTCTCTCTTACCCAGCGTTAAGCATCCGTGGCATTGCGGAAGAGGGTCTCCCCGACGCTCGGCTCATGAGGCTGGATAACATGCTGCTGGCCGAGGGCGTGTCCAGGCCGGAGAAGCGAGGAAGAGGAGCGGCAGCGGCGGCTGGCACAGCAACACCAGGTGGCTGTCCAAATGGCAATGGCCTTGAGCACTCTGACTACAGGGCCAAGCTGTCCCAGATCCGACAGATTTACCACTCTGAGCTAGAGAAATATGAACAGGTGATCTTTCTGCATGGAAGAGTTTCTATCATGTGAATGCACATTTGTCAAAGCAAAACATGGACCGCTAACCGCCTTTCTTTTGTGGCACAGACCAGAGAGTTCACGCGCTTGGTCTCACGGCAAAGGTGCCGGTTTTACTGAAGCCCTTTGCATTCACTTCTCCATAGCCAGTCTCTGTGGGAGCCGAGGGGGTTGGCAGGTGGCTGGTCCCCGCGGAGCCGCGAGCCAGCCTGCTGGGTAGTCACAGGCTGGCGTGTGTGTCCCTGCCCCAGGCCTGCCATGAGTTCACCACGCACGTCACTAATCTTCTCCGGGAGCAAAGCAGGATAAGGCCCGTCCTGCCCGAGGAGATGGAACGCATGGTTGGCATCATTCACAGCAAGTTCAGTGCCATCCAGATGCAGCTGAAGCAGAGCACCTGTGAGGCTGTGATGACCCTGCGCTCGCGGCTCCTCGATGCCAGGTCAGGCCCTGCCCACCACTCACAGCCCCAGGGTCAGCTCTTAGGAAGAGGCGCGAGTCGGTGCCGGCTTAGGTTTAAGTTTGCTTGGTGGCCTCGGGGCTCATCCAGGGGTCTGGCCGTGGCTGCGGGTGTGGCCCTCACACAGCCTCTTGGAAGGCGATTGGAAGTGTTGGCTGCTGTTTTTCTAACCTCTGTAATCATACATGGGGATGAGGGGACGTTGGTGGAGTCCCAGCATGTGGACACTGGCTGAGATTGTCTGTCTTTGCAGGCGTAAGAGGCGGAATTTCAGCAAGCAGGCCACAGAAGTGCTGAATGAGTACTTTTATTCTCATTTGAGCAACCCTTACCCCAGCGAGGAAGTGAAGCAAGAGCTGGCCAGGAAAGGCGGCATCACAGTCTCCCAGGTGACGGGCCTCTCCCGCGTGCTCCCCTGAACCCAGAAGGGGAGGAAGGCTAAGGCCTGTGAGGAGGGCACTCAGGGACGTTCACTAAATGTGTGGAGCAGGAGCCAAGTGTCCAGGCCTGGAGTCGGCCTGGCTGGGCTCGCATCCCGGCTCTGTGCTTTGGGATTCAGGATTCAGGCTCCGTCCTTTGGGATTCAGACACGTGCACCCACCAGGCATGGGGAGCCCTGGGGCTATGCTGGTAGAGTGTAGCTTGTGGTACTGGGTGAATTGGAGTATTTACAATGTAATATTTTTGTATCAGGAATGTGCTGTGTTGCATGAGAGAGGTGAGGTTATAAGTTTAGGAGAAGAAAAATTTGGGAGCAAGATTAGGACTTAAAATGATGAACCAGCTCTCAAGAGAAAGCGCTCCTTCAGACGGGGAATGCTAGTGCAGATGGGAGATGGGACCTGGACAACCTTGGGTGACCCCATTAGTCTTCTCAGTGGAATTGGGGGCGAGGGAGGAGGAGCTAAGGTAAGAGTCTAAGAAACATTTCAGAAAAAGTTTTGAAGTGGGAACGATGAGTACAGGCAGCCCACCAGCTTGAGGCGGGGGTCTCGGTTCGGCAGCCCCTGCTTCTGGCAGCCAGGATGGCTGGTATTGATGCTGCCTCATACTGGCTCACTGAAGCACCCCCCTCCTCGCACTGTCCAGTTGGAGGAACTGAGTTTCCAGCCTAGTCCGGTGGCCTCCAGTGCCTATGCCCTTAGCCACTACCCTCTGCTCCAGCCCAGGCCAAGTCCAGCTGTGACTTCTCGATGATGGCTTGCAGGTGTCCCAGTCCCATCTTACTTTACTCACCCAGAACTGCTGTGGTGTCCTCAGCACCAAGGCCAGAGCTTAAGCAAGGGGCCAAGCCTCGGGCTCCAAGGCCCCAAAAGAAGCGTGAAGCGTGGCAACTTGTTTGCCACCACGAGCAGTTGTCTGAAGAACAGGCGAGTTCACTTCAGGGCCTGGTACCCCTGCAGAGCAGATGGGTCTTGGGTCTGAGACTTCACCTGAGGAAAGGGTTCATTGCAGACAAAATTTTGAGAAGCACCGGTCACATTTCAGTGACTCCCCCTCCGTGGCCAGGCCCTGAAATCTCCACCCACCAGCAGCAGAATTCTGTGCTGGAAGTTTCTTCTCGCTTTGCTGGGTCTACCAGGTCTCAGGGCAGCTTGAAATGGCTGACAATCAGTTGAGGGCGGGTTCCGAATATGGGGTACAGATGCATGAAGTGGGGTTCACCTAAGGAGAATGTAGTGAGGAAGGAGAGCACCATTAGGGCAAAGGGTGTCACAGATGAGGTCACAGACATTTTCGGGACAGAATCAGCTGCAGGTCCAGATGAGGAGGCCCAAGGGAGAAAGGGGAAGGAGAGTTAAGCCAGTGGGTGGCGGAGGGCAGTGGGGAACCTGGGTCGCTGCAGCTGGCTTGGCTACAGGGACAAGGCAGGGAGTGGCTGGTGGCTCCGAGCCATAGTCGGGGAGAGGGTATCTGGGAGCCCGCGCGGCACCCATACCTGTGTGAGGTGCCATGTTGGGGCGCTCCCCATGGAGAAGGGGGACCCTGGCTGGGGCCAGCTCTCCCCAACCACTGGACCCCCTCATCTGCCTAGGAAGAGGGCCAGCCTCCTCCCAGTCCCACCCACACAGAAAGTTTGCTCTTTGTCCCTCTAAAATGCCAGTTGAGTCCAACAGAAAACTGCTTGCTGCCATTTGCCTGCAAACTTAGTTCCACGGAGACGTTTGGCACATTCCTTGAAGATAAGTGGGAACCAAAAGGAGGGTAGGGTCACTGTGTGCGGAGCTCGCACTCGGGTGCCCTTCCCTTTCGTGATTAACACTGAGAGGAGGATGTGGGGACTTTAAAGAGGAAAGGTTGTCCACAGTCTGGCACCGTAACTCAGAAGTTTATTTCTGTTCATTTAACTGTGCGCACATCCCACTGTGGGTGCAGCTGCTCCACTTCGGGGTGTCGAGGTGTTTCCATTTGTGCACATCTCCACCCTCAAAGGCAGGCACTGGCATAGATGCTACCCAGACAATTCCTCCCCTAGGGGACATTTTCATTGTCACAACTGAGGGGGCCAGGGATGCTGCTCAGTACCCAACAGTGCCCAGGACAGCCTCCCCCAGAGAGCCGCCTTGGGGGGAACCCCTGGAGGGTCTCCTCCATGTGCCAAGACCGCGGGCTTGTAGGAAGAGTGCAATGACCCCCCAAGCTGGCTCTGAGCGCTGAACACAGGCACGGGTGCAAAGGCACTTAGCTCAGTGCTCGCAGGCATGTGTCCCCAGCTCTGGCTCTCCCTAAAGAAGAATCCAGAATCCAGTCTGCTGCCTGCCCTGCGGTGAGTGGACACTCATCTCTGCGCGTGTCACAGACGTGCCCGTTTCCCCTCCAGCAGCACCTGGCTCCTGGGCAGCACAGTTCCTCCCTCCCTCGTAAGACACATCAGCTCCAGGGTGTTCTCAGCACACTGCGGACATTTCCCCGGGTCTGTGGTTCAGTCAGCACCACCTTCTCCGTCTCGGCCTCTCACACCTCCCCGTGGCCACGCGTTGTCACTCAGATGTTCTTCCAGGGCGGTAGAAACAGGAGCACCTCAGGGAGCCTGTCGTGTACACGTCATCTCGTCACTGGGTCAGCTCTTCCGGCAGCTTCTGTCTGTATGTCCACAGGTCTCCAACTGGTTCGGCAACAAAAGAATCCGGTATAAAAAGAACATGGGGAAGTTTCAAGAAGAAGCCAGCATTTACACAGCTAACACGGTGGCGGACACCACCGAAGGTGGGGGCCCGAGGAGCCAGCCCAGCTGCCCATCCACACCCAGCTTCGGTGAGTGAGGCCGCCAGCCCGGGCCGTAGTGCCCCTGCAGCCAGGCCCGCGGAGCTGCGAGTGCGGCGTGGGCGACAGCGCTCACGGCCCCTCCGGACTGGCCACGATGCGCCACTTTCCTTATTTAAACCGTGAGGTTTCTGTTCGCAGTGGCCGTGACCCCAGTCATGTCAGTGGATCCCGTCAGGCTGTGCCAGTGTCCCCACCCCAGGCTGGTGTCCGTGGTCAAGGCCTCTTCCTGACGAGGGGCCAGCAGATCCCACTTGAGGAGTTGCTGCAGCTTTTGGGGCTGGGACATTTGTCCTGATTCCTCCTACCTCTCCCAGGATCCTCTGGACACTTCCCACTGACCAGTGCCAGGGACGCGCTCCTCACCCTGCAGACGCTGGCCTCTCCCCGCCCTACCCCTGGAGGAGGCAGCCTGTGGTCTCAGGTGAGTCTCAGGGCATAATCCTAAGGATGCCCTCAGGGTCCCAGAGTCGGTGTCGGGGTGGAGACGTGGAGCCCTGTGGGTGGCTGGTTCTCGGAACCGACCATCTTGTCAGCCACCTCGTGGCCTCGCAAGCCTCCCCCAACCAAGGTCCTGGCAACGAGGCGGACCTGTTGGGCACTCCATCCATTGTCATGATGACTGCAGGTTGGCGGAACCACCTGGGGGCACAGCTTACTCTGCAAAGACCTACGCTGCTGCCCCCCAGCCCCCGCAGGACTCAGTAACTCTAGCAGCTGCTGAGTGGTGAATGTGAAGCCCCAAGACATGGCTCTAGCTGTTGAGAGGAAGGACCCTGCCTCCTGGGGAAGAGTCTGTACCCCATGGGGAAGAATGGGGGTGAGCAGATGAGGCCCTGACACCCTAGAGACATTTAGGCAGCCCTGCTGGGCTCAGACTCATGCCCTGCAGTGCCTGGGCTTTGCCAGGCTATCCGCCCCCTCTGCTCGTGCCCAGCTGGGCCACAGTGAAGATCTACTTTGGCGACTGGGAAGAAAATGAGTCAGGGATCTGGGACATCCCAGAATGCTCCCTCTGGAACTTCTTCGGGGTATTAGGAAGTGTGCTGAGCCAGCTAGGATTGGGGGGCCCCATCACTCTCATCCCTGGGGCCTTCCCAGCCTCCCACTGTGGTTAAGGGGCCCGACCCCACATGCGGGGTCATCCCCAGAAGGCTGCACAGGCACAGGTGTGATGTGTGTCCATGGGAGGCGGGCCGAGGCCTTACACAGCCCACCCGTTTGCCTGACATGGGTGTTTCCTGCTGTGCCACAGCCAGCCCTCCACCGATTTACCCCCAGACCTAAGCAGAGGCACAGGGGAGGCTGCCTCCTGGTGCCTTCAGCAAGGTGGTGCATGTCATATCACCATGGCAACCATGCTGCTCACAACAAACACGTGGGCAGAGCAGGGAGCTTGGTGCTTGGGCCAAGCTCAGCACCTCTGTGGGTGCAAGTGTATGAGAGTCAACTGGAGTGAGTATCCCAGCGGGGACCCTGGCAGACAGGGCCTGCCCTTAACCTTGGGACCATTACCCAGGAGGCCAGGTCCCCACAGGGTTTTCCCAGACCGTGACCACATAGTAATGGGAATGTCGGGGTTCTGGTGCAGATGCCACACCCTGTGAGCTCCCTGCCTGTGCCACCCGTTTCCCACCCAACTTGCAGCGCGGTCCCCTGCACTGGGCAGGCACAGGTGCTCTTTCAAAGAGCAGGTCTCACCACCTCCACCCTGGGTGCCTGAGGAATGTGGCTCCCAGTCACACCCTCAGGCACCAGCCTGTCCCTTCCCGGTCCCCTTACCACTCACGTCCACCTTCCCGGAGCGCAGGTCTGCAGATGTCCATCTGAGGCCAGTGTGTGTCCCCCTGAGGCCAGTGCCTTTGTCCCAGCTGCTCTCAGACTGACAGGTGGAGCAGCGCCGACCTGTTGGTGTCTCCATGCCATGTACTGAGGCAGCCCCCAAAGGAAATCTGTTGATACGTTTGCCCGACACTGTCCTCTGAGGTGCAAGCACCATAGCAGCTATTTGGGACACATGGGAGGAAATAGCTGGACGGGGGTGGGGGGCGCCTAGCAGGTTGGACGGGGGCCAGCGGGAGGGCTCAGCCTGTGAAGGAAAGTACAAGAAAGGAAGGTGAAGAGGCTCACGCAGCGGGCGCTGTCCAGTGACAGTAGCACTGGTCTCCAGCTGAGTCAGGAGAGGCTGAACCCTCGGGTCACGTGGAGGGTGTGACACCTGGGCACCTGGAACGGTTGGCTCAGGAGCCGACACCAGAGCCTGAGTTGGGGAGGGGACAAGCAGTCCTGCTCTCATGGGCTGCAAACAGGACTCGCCGCAGAGCAAACTGCCCGAGAAGAGCCATTTTCAATAGTGTTTTCCACTCTGGGGGGTCCTGTGGACGAACACCTCAGAATCACGTGTGCCCAATACATGTCTGCGGGGCAGAGGGAGCCCCTGAGCATTGGGCCAGGTTTCTGAGCCTCTTCCCATGATGTGTTAGGGACGGGACCATCATCAGCTCCAGGCCTAACTGGGTCTCCCTCACCCTCAGACTGCGTAGAAACCCCAGCTGTACTGAGATGTCACATCAGTCCTTCGCCAGAGCCCCATGGGGTGACCCATCGGGTCCAATTTCCCCCATGTCACAGATCAGTCAGTGAGGCCAGCTGTCTCACCCCTCTGTCCCATCTCTGTCTCCTGACTCCTCTTCATGGTTCTTGGAGAAATGGGGGTAAGATGGGCCATCAGTCTCATGGTTGTCCCTCTGATGCTCTGTTGCTATCTCCTCAGTCCAGGGGCAGCTGGCAGGGGACCACCCCCCCGGTGTCGACTTCTCCATCTGCTGGATATCCCAGCAGTGCCAACTCACATGCATCTAATTAAGTTTTGGGGACGAGCAGAAAAGCAAACAGTGTGACCTGCCGTGGTTTGCCGGCATTGGTGTTTTTACTGCACGTTGCAGCTCATTACCTCAGAAAACTCAGAACTGACAGCAGAACGGACTCCCTGAGCCACTGCCCAGGACACCATGCCATTTCTTGCTTGTCAGATGGGATTCGAAGCGGGATGAGACACTACTCATTTTCCCAACTTTTTTTTTAACAGTAATTTTATGGCAAGACTATGAATTGTCTCTTCTAGGACTTGTCACAAATTTTCCCATTAAAATTTTTGACTTTAATTTCAATATTATTCACCATCAGATTTGTTTCTGGTAATGGCTGACAGTGCGGGCGCAGGGTCGTACGGGCGCAGACAAGCGAGTTGTGATCCCGTTCATGCATTTGTCCATTTGTGTGTGGACTCACCTGGACACTGCCTGCCATTGGATCATTTCACACGGTTTTGATTTAAGTCTGTCATGGGCTCAGAATTTTCCTGGGGAATGGTTTGGCTTTTTTTCCCTGTTAATACAAGTTCTGCCATTTTCAGTTGAAATGTTACTAAAGACCATGACCGGGCGTTCTCAAGGGAAATGACACTTGCACCATAGAGGCTGTTGCCAGAGCCCCGTGGTGGCTTCACCTTTGGCTCACACACGCCCTCTGGTGGCCATTGTGTGAATGCAGATCGTGGTTCGGCCGCTGACTTCAAGCTGATCTCCTCAAGGGTTTTCAGGAAACACCCCTAAGTCAAATTCTGCACAAAAAGGCTCATTTTGCTAACATTTAGTATCACACTATGCAAAAATGCCTAAAATGTGGCAGCATGACAGTAATCAAGCTGTAAAGATTACAGGAACACAAAGGAGTCACCCCAGCACCCCCGAGCCTTGCCCTGCTAGCATGCAGCCTCTGTGAGACAGTTTGGGGCTTGGAGGCTTCCTGACCCCCAGTTAGAGGGACTAGCAGAGCCAGGGCTGTGAGCCTGAAGGCAGTGCTGGTGGGATTGCTCATAAGTACAGTTGCTCAATACAGCAGTTTTCTAGGATCTATTTAAAATGTACACATACACACCCTTTCCCTCACCAATCCCTCCTTCTAGGAATTTTTCTGCAGATACATGGATATGAGTGCAAAATGAAGCATTTCTTACCACATTTTGTGCAAATCAAAAACAAAAGTCAGTTGGGGACCGTTTAAATCAATGGCCACCCAGCCACACAGTGGAAGACTATACAACTGGTAAAAAGGCTGAGGGGGCTTTCCTCTACAACATTAGTGTTAAGAGTAGGGAGGGTGACACTTTGTGTACATTTATTTAAATTGGGGGGAGGGGCCTTTATCCAAATGTATCCGGAAGAAAACACCGCTCACAGCTGTGGCCTCCAGGGAGGGAACCAGGGGTCAGGGGGGTTGGCGGGAGACCGTCCATCTCTTGTTTCTTTTCGGGCAGTTTGTATTTTAAAAATCCCTGAAGAGGCTGATGTAAGGAGGGAAGCCAGAGCCCTTGAGACTTCGATCACTCCCCTCAGCCAGTCCTGCTCATTATCCCCCCACCAACCTGAAGCTTGGAAGTGGGTGATCAGGGGTTTCACTAGGAATCGGAGGAGACAGATGTGGGTGGGGTGAGAGGTTCAGCCGCTGTCCCAGCACCAGCCACCAGGGGCCGCTGTGGCCCATGTCTTGCAGAAAGCACAGAGCGGGAAGTCTGAGTCCTGAAGACCCTCCTCTTCTGGGCTGGGGCCCCAGGGATGTAAGATCCCCTCACCTTGTGGCTATGGGGTTCAACGGCTGATCCATGTAAAGGACCAGGCTCAAGGCAGGAAACGGGGACCTCTGTCATTACTATTATACTCAACGTATCCCTTGGCAATGCATCTAACAACCTTCACCGGGGACCCAGGCCCCCTCAAGTGATGTTTGCATATAATTTGCATGATCTTTGAATTTAAACTGTTGTATTTGTGTATTGTTTGCATGTCATTTGCATGGCTTTTTATAGATTTATCTTCCTTTTGTGAGCCAGTTTGGTGGGAGACAGACTGGGAAGCCAGGTCCTGGGTATCTCTGGGATGTGGGTGGACATCGTAGACCCCACCTCCAGGTTCTGTGAAATCACATCTCCACTTGCCTGGTCTGAAGCCCTAGGAAAGCACACTCTCTCCTCTTAGGGCCACACATTCACTGAGGTAGAGGCCACCGAAACTCGGGCAGGGTTCTAAGCAGCAGGACACAAGACCAACTGGGAAGTTCTCCAGTCATGGGGGCTACTCTGAGGGGTCTTGGCCTGGGCCTCTTGGGTTAAGTGCAGGTTCTGGCCAGGTGTCTGGGCAGGAAGGCCACTTATATTCTCCCTGATCCACACGTCTTAACCTCACTGCTCCCACCAGAAAGAAATACTTTCATCATGCTAATTAGCAAGGTGTCTGGGGTTGATTGGCAATAAAAAAGACTGAGTTTTAGGTTAGAGTTTTTCAAGTGGTGGCCAAATACCTGGAATATGTGGTCCTGACTGGGGTAACGGCCTCTGCCTGGCGTGGATCCCACACATGATGCCCATCACCTGGGGCAGGGTGCTGGGCTGTCAGATCCTTCGGAGTCCTTATCTTGGAATAGCGCGAATTTGGGAAGAGGATGGTGCTTTCCATCTCTAAAAGTGCACCCAAATCTGTAGGAGGACCTGAATTTTAAAGTAAATTAGACACAGGATCAATTTACTTCAAATCCAGAGGACCTGAATTTTAAAGTAAATTAGACATGGGATCATCTTGTCCCCATTTCGTCGACGGGGACACCAGGACAGGAAGATAAAAGGCCTGTCCTCTGACTGAAATATGCAACACTGAAGGGGCTCCCACTGGCCCTTGATGGCACCAGTTGATGCGAGAATCACCAGAAGGCACCAAACACAGCGAGGGAAAAGTTCAAAGAGGGAGTTGGTACGTTCCACGCACCTCTCTCAACCAAAGAATCCGAGAAACCAAGATACAAGGAGAGAACCTTGGGGGTTGGGGGTTGCAGGCCCTTTCCCCGCATTCTGGATTCCTCAGCCCCCTACCCTTCCCACCTACCTGCGGCCCTTACAGACTCTTAGCACCTCCTCCAGCTCCTGACCCTGGTCCAGCCTCCTGGCCAGGGCCTCCTTACACAAGGGCACCTGTCAGGAGGGGCCAGACCCCCACCAGAGGCCAGCCTAGACTGCCAGGGCCCAAATTCAAGTCCTGCCTCTGCATCCCATGTGTTGCCCTTCCTGAGCCTCAGTTTCCCCCTCTGAAGCGGAAATAAAAGTTCTGCCTGTAGGGTTTGGTGGGAATCTCATAAGTATATCCCCTCAAAGTGCTGAGGATGTTGTCCTTGCTTGTGGAGAGTCGGGGGCTGTGTTGTGCCCATTCTGCCAAGGGGAAACCAAATCAGGAAGACAGGAGAGCAGCCTTGCTCAGGCTGCCACACTTCCTGTGACAGGGCCAGAGGTGGACCAGACCTTACTCCCTGCCGGTTCTCCACTGGGCCACCAGGGGGCGATCTTACAATGATCCAGGCTTGTTTACTTGGCCCTGTTTTCACTTCCCTCTGAATCCATCACCTCTCCCGCCAGGCCCTACAGAATCCCTCTTTTACATCATCTCTCTCATCACTGGCCACTCACGACTCCTCCCATAAGTACATTCCCACCTCAGGGCCTTTGTATTTGTCATTTCCTCTGCCTAAGTGCCCTCTCTTCCCTTCTTAGTCTAGCTAACTACCCTAGCCACCCCAGACCATCTCCTCTGCTCCCAGCTCACTCCCCAACAGCCCTTCTTCCCAAGCCCTGACCCCTCCCCAGCTTTTTTCTCCCCTGAGCCATCTCTTCCTTACTGTCCAGCCAGCATCCTGGGACCTCAGCCAAGGGTTAGGGGTGCCTGAGGGACTGGGGACATTTCACCTGCCTGGCACCTCGTTCTCTTCTGGAGTAAAAATGAGGCAACTCTGGCAGCTATGGGCTTGGGCTGTGTGTCCCTAGAGAGGAATTGCCCCACCTCTGGTTCTCAGCCTTATACCTACCTGCCTGAGCAATGAGGATTTTCTAGACCAAAGCGAGTCCTGGGGAGGGTTAACAGATGAGGAGAGCTGTGGTCTGGGGGTGATGGTGTGTCTGAGATCTCAGATGCCCCACGTTGGTTGTCAAAGTGTCCCTCGAAGCTTCTAGTTTAATTTCGTGGTCCCTCCTGGAGCAGGCAGGCAGGCACGTGTTCTCCACCTGGACCCTGCCCCTCACTTGATCTACCACCTCACTGGGACCCCAGTTGATACCCCAGACTCCTGACCCTGACTGGCCTCTCCCCTCATCTGACATCTGATCCTGCCCAGCCCTGGCTCGACGCCTCATTAGGAGCTTTGGCTCCACCCCAGATCCTGGCCCCACCCCTTCTCACCTGAAGTTCCTGCACTTGTGACTGCTGCTTCCTCCCTGGGCCTTCTCTATCTCCAGGAAGTCCACCTGGGATGGGAAGGGTCAGAAATTGGAGTTCTGTCCCTGATGAGGTTGGCTGCTGTCCCTGGGCCCCGGACCCCTCCCCAGTCCCTGGGGTCAGAAGGGCTCAGGTCCAGACAGCTTTCAGGGTTCCCTCCAACCCTCTCTGCACCTCAGTCTTTCACTTGGAGAATGGCCACAACCGTCCACCCTCCCAAGGCCCCCGATAAGGATGTGATCCCCAAAATAGGAGCTTTGAGGCTTTCCACATGGGAATTTGGAGGCTCCCCATGCCCAACCACTAATAGAAGTTTTCAGACCCTCTGGGCCAGTGCATGGGAAGATTTAGAGGGCTCCCCAAGTCTAGGTTGCAGAGGTATGTTCCGGCCCAAGTTAGGTGGGCTGTGGCAACTTCAAGGTCCCACACATCAGCTTTCAACATGGAAATTCCAAGAGCCCCTTCATCAGTGCCTGGTGAGGCCCCATAGCCAATCCCTAGTAAAGATTTCACAGGACTTCAGGAGGCATCTCAAGGTCGGTCACACCAGAGCCCTGGAGGAAGTCTGGAGGTCCTCAGACCCTGGTGGGGAAATTACAACCCTGATTTAGGTGCTTTGGGAGTTTTACTGTCCCTTACCCAACACCACTGCAAAGCCCTTGGGAGAGGCAGTAGCTGCCTGGGACACCCAAGTTCCAATCCCTGTGCCTCTCCTGTGTGTTACTGAGTACCTCCTGCATGACAGCCAGCATCTATCAAGACCTGAAGAAGAGAGACCGTTGTTGGTCCAATCCTCAGGAAGAACATTGAGACTGTGAGGTTGACTGGGGGCAGAACCTGGGTTTGACAAGAGGCTAGATTTTTGTGCTCAGAGGTCTCTGTGGTGACCCAGCAACGTTCACCTAGTGTTTCTGACCCAACTGAGGAACCATGGGAGCCATAGAAGGTGTGGGAGCAGGGGAATGACCAGATCTTATGGGAAGCCAGAGATACTCAGGCCCACCAGTGCGGCTCAGGCTGCAGCTCCCCCTTTGTCCTCCAGGGGCTGCCCCAGCCTAAAAGACAAAGCCCTTATCCTGGCACCAGCAGGGAGCTGAATCCTATTTCCAGAATCTGCCCCTGCTACCCCGGGACACCAAGTGAACCCTTCGAGCCTCAGTTTCCCCATTTGTAGAGTGGAGCAGTAACAGGAACAGCCTCACTGGGAGGGGTCAGAGAAGAGATGCAAGTAAAGTGCTTCAGTGTCCAGTAGGTGCCCAATGGGTACGTGGGCGACCTGCCCAGCCACGGCTCAGGGCAGGCGGACAGACAGTGCTAAAACATGGCCACAGGATGAGGAGCACATTCTGGGGAGAGAGACTTGGTTACCTGTGGGACATGCTGAACCCAAAGGGCCTGAAAAGGTCCAGAGGCCCAGAAGGGGATCGGACCCACGGAGGGGTGTGGGATGGGGGGTACTCAGACTGCCCTGACCTCCCTCCATGTGGCCAAGGGAGCCAAAACCTCCTGTGGGGAATCAGCCCAATCATAGGCTCTTGGCTGCTAAGTAAGACAGCTGTAAAAGGGGTGAGCTCCCCATTGTCAGGCGCATGCAAGCAGATAAGGGATCTCCCAACAGCAGTCTGGCCAGGGGGCCAAGCCAAGAGGACACACTAAGAGTCATGTCACAGCCTGACACAGGAGGCTTGAGAGTGGCACTGCCCAGAGGCTGGATTCCTTGGTCAGACAACAGGTTCCAAAGAGTTAGAGAACGGACATTCCTCAGCTCCAGGCGCTGGGCAGGCCACTTCTGCCTGGTGAAATGTAAGCTGGGCCTGGCTCCGTGGACTGCGTGTTTTTCCAGTGGCTTCTTCAGCCACGGCCTGACCACAACCTAGATTCCGCTGGGTTGGCCATTTCCAAGTGTTTGTTTTCAACTGGGCCAGACAGCGGATGCAGGCTAAGGCCAGGGGCTCGAGCCTTCCAGAAGGCCTGGAGAAGAACCCCCAGGCCCCCACTTAGACCTCCCTCTGCGTGGAAGCCCCTCATTGAGTTCATTCAGTCCAATGAGAAGGGATGGGAGACAATCTTGCTGACAAAGCTCAGGGGGAACTTGTGTGTCCCATGAGGAGGGGTCTCCTTCCCCAGCCAGGACCCCAGGTGCAAAGACACGACACTGCGCAAAGCTGACTTATTTAAGCCTTACCGTTCTGTCCTTCAGACTTTAGGGTTAGCCTGCCAAGTCGGTAGCCACAATTTCAGGTCGGAGACCAGAGTTGTTGAACCCTCCTTAGGCAATGTACTTCCTTCTCTGAGCCTCGGTTTCCTCAGCTGTAAAATGGGGATGATAATGAACCTGCCTTAAAGGGTTGTTGACAGGATCCAACCTAGTGCATATCAGGTGCTTCATAAACCTGAGGTCTGTTCTATCCCTCCTGGCTGGGTCTGGCTCTGCCTCACCCATCTGACTGAAAGTCCCCCGAGGGCAGAGGCTGGGTCCTCAGCAGGAGGTAGTGAATTTGGATTTGTCTGATTGTGACCCTCCCCTGCTCAAAATTCTCACAGACAAAATGTAAATTGTAACACCAGCTTTTGAGAACTTTGGACATCTGATCTTGGTTTGACAAACTCCTATCCATTCTTCAAAGCCCATATTAAATGCCCTCTCCTGCAGAAAGCCTTCCCTGGGCCCTCCTCGGGGTTTTCCCAGCCCCTGGCCCTCCCACTGGCCCACATCTGACCCCACAGACTCGAGTATCTGTGCCCGGTTCTGCCTTGCTCTTCAGAATGGGGCTCTGTGAGTGCCAGTCCGGAGCTGAGCCTGTATGTGACTGAGCATATCTATACCCAAAGGTCTGCATGTAGACATCGCATGAGAGCACATGTATGCACATGTGTCTGTCTGTCCCTGTCCCTGTGCTGGGCTCCAGGATGGGCAGACAGGCCAACTCCCCCCAGATCACCCGAGCTTGGTGTCTTCAAGAGAGTAGGCTGAGCAAGGCCCTTTTATGAGGGAGCCTGGCTCGGCTGGGAAGAACTGGGGGTGTGAGCAGCCAGCCTCAGCTTCTACCATTAAAGCTGAAGCTCCTCCATCTGAGGCAAGGGGGAGCTGGGGCCCCGAGAGGAGCTGAGTCCTGAGTGGGAGCTCTGCCCCACCCCCGCCTTGGTGGAGGCCCTGCG
>NW_006429864.1:2270144-2277422 GCF_000325575.1 Pteropus alecto | reverse complement strand
AGGAAGGGATTCAGGACTTCCCAGGAAATGAGGCTGGGATGTCGACGCCCACCTCCCAGCCTCCAGCCCAGGCCCACACCCTCACCAGGGCCCTGAGAAGGTGGGATGTGCACGTGCGCCTGGCTATGGCCCGGTGTGCTTGGAGGGACTCAATTGGGGGGGGTCGTGGAGGGCTAGAATTGGCCCTGACTAGGGCAGTCTGAGCGTCTGGGCGTCAGAGGGTCCTCAAGTGTGGGAGGAAGCGGGGTGACTGGGTGTGTCGATGCACCATGCTGCTGAGTGACCCTGCAGCACGGGCCTGCATGTCACGGCGTGTCTGCCTGTGTGATTGGGAAAGGCATGGCAGCATCCAGTGTGTCTGGTGTGTCCAGCACATTGGGCAAGTCCAGCCACGTGCACCCTGGGCGGGGTGACTGAGTAGCAGTGTAGCCACAAGAAGGTGACTCCGGTGGTTTGGAAGGGAGTGTCTCACTAGGGAGGACCGGGACAGGGTGTGACAAGGACAGTGTGACCTCGGAATGTTGACAAGGGTGCCTGGTTCCATGTGCCACATCCATTGTGCTGCACGGAGGCTGTGACCCTGGGTAGGGCAGCATCTGTTCCCCCCACATCCACCCCAATATGTCCGTTTCTCCTGTTTCTTCATCCCAGCTTCCCCTCCCTCCTGCCAGCCCAGACCCCCGCCCCAGGCCCTGGGGTCTGGCCGCAGCTCCTGCCCTGGGAGTGGCCAAGACGGCCACCTACACTGCTTCCGCTGCCATCACCCTACCTCTGTTTCCGCCATTAACACCGAGCATTTCCCCGACCTGACTGAAGCCAGGTCTCCCCGCCAGGCTGGCTCCAGTCTTTGGGGTCTGAGACTGGATCATACCCAACTCCGAGAGCTGATGAGAGACACAGATGGGGCTGGGGAAGTGGTGGGTGGCCGAGCCAGGTCCACGAGGCCCCGATGGGGGAGCCAGCGATGTTCAGCCAGGACAGGAGGCAGCCGGAGGGAAGGGGGCATTGGGCCGCCACATGTGAGGGGGCAGATCCCAGTCCCGTAGAATAAACACTCTGCGACAAGCAGAATGCCACGCCAGCTCAGGGGAGTCTTTGCTGAGACGTTGTGTAAACTTCCCCTGCTCTGGCACCTTCCGTGGCTCCCCATCACCCACCAGAGACAACTCAGGTTCTTCACTTAGCATTCAAAGCCCTGTTCACCTCCCTGTGTGTCTCGCTTCTGCTATTGCTCTTCACACCCACCTAAGGGTTTTCCCCTCCAGCCTTCGTATACACCTTCCCAGCTACTTGGAATGCCCTTGCTGCCCAGCCACCTGGCAAACTTCTACATATCCTTCAAGACCCAATACCTATGTCCCCTTCTTTGGGAAACATTGCACTATCCCCCAGCCCAATTTCCCTATTTGCTGTGTGACCCTGGGCAAGTCCCTTCAGCGCAAGATGGGGGAAAGGGGGGAGGGGTGTGAAAATCACTCTCCCTAAAAGCATATTTTGAACCCCGATACAATAAATACACATTACATGCTCTTAGTGAGTTAGACCTTGGGGGAGCAGAGAGGGCTTGCATCTAGTCAGTGCTCAATGTGTGTTCATTTTTATCTTCCTCTTCCTGGATTCTGTGGTTTTAAGACTCTCTTGTTTTAAGCATTGTTCCAAGATTTTCTCCCACTCACGGTGCTAGGAATTTTAAGAACCCCTGGTTCTAAAATTATAAAAGTCTAAAATGCTGTGCGTGGGACCAAGGGCCTCCTTGTGCCCTGAGCTGACCCCAGGATGGCTGGAGCTGGGGTCTCTGGGGGGCCTCATTCCCCCTTCCCCCCAGGCCAATGGGTGTGGTCTGGCAGCCCCGGGTATGGGGCGAGAGATGGATTTACCAGGAGGCTGATGGCCAACTTTCCAGGAGGGGTGGGGTGGACTCCTGGCTCGCTGCTAGAATGGGTTCACAAGGCAGTGTCAAGAAGCACGGGGCTAAGAGCTCAGGAGAACGGCTTCTTTCTCTTGGAGCCTCAGTTTCCTCATCTGGAAATTGGAGCCAGGAGTTGCCCTTTGAAGAGTTTTTTTTTTGAACTGGGCTATAGTCCCTGCCCGGTGCCAAGCGTTTGTTTGGGCTGTGCCCTCTGCCTGGAATGCCGTCCCTGATCCACTCTCTCTAGGAGCCCCTGCTCACTCCTGGTCCAGCCACAGCAGCTAGGAAGGGGGCTTCAGGATGACGCCCACCCCTAGAGGAGCCAGCCGTCTGCCCCAAACCCGTCTGCCGCAGGCCTGGCAGTGGCCACAGCCCCAACACTTTCTCAGTGAAAGGTATTTGGCCATGGAGCCTGACACCTCATCACCCTCGGCCTGAAAGCCAACTTCGCCTGTCAGCTGCAAGGGGAGCCCCCGCTCCTGCTGCTGCCCAGGACCCCAGCAGACAGCCCTGAGTGGGGTCTGGGGCAGGCTGGCTCAGAGTTGGGTCACCTTGTATGGGGGGCCTGTCCCTCTGAGCCTCCTTGTCAGTTGGGAGTATAGACACAGTAAGGTCTGGATAAATTCACATGCATCCTGGCTCCCCAAGGGCATCTCCCCTCTCTTGTCCACCACAGCCTATCCAGGGTGAGGCTGGGGTGCCAGCACTGGGGCCTCCCACACCTTGAATCCAGCAAAGCCCCAGGGCCTACCCTCAGAGACTAGGGCTGATGCCCTTGGGTTTGCCATCTTCTCCCTGACACTCCGGGCCCCCAAGTGTACCCCCTGGGCAGGGGATGGTGTTCCCATGAAGAGAATGGCCTAAGCAGAGGCGTGAGGTCCAGAGAGGTTGGGAGTTATCAGAGTCATCAGATGGAGAAGAGCTGGCAGGCCATGTGGGCTGAGCGCTGACTGCACAGGTGCGTTGGGGCCTGCATGTGAGCCTATCTCCCCAAGACTGGACCTCTCCAAGCCCCTAGTGTTGGCACAGGGCTGACACTTCTAAATGCTGGACAGGCAGAGGTGGGGTGGGTGGGAGGGGGTGGAAGCAGGCAGGTGGCCGAGTGGATGGGTGAGTAGTAGAAGGGGAAGTGGGCGAGTGGGTGTGCAGAAAGACCAAGCATGCCCTGAGCTAAGTAAATGCCTTGCACACCCACTCCCTGGTGCCACCACTTCCCCAGGGTGATCAGCCAGGCACAATGCCTCCTATCCCAGGTACCCAGCAATGCCACTTTGATGCCTTCCAGAGGCCAATGTCTCCAGGCTGAGGGAGTCTCATTTATGGACTCAGGAGCCAATTGGCCCACCCAGGGAATACATACCCTCCCCCACCCCCCGCCCCGCATCTGGAATTCACTCCAGGGCCCAGGCAGCCCTTTGCCTCTCCTTTTGAGTGTGTGGTCAGAACAGCACCTGCCCCATGGGGTATCAAGAGGACTTGCCTGGCCACATGCACAAAACAGGAGCAAGTGATGGTTCCCCCTCCTCCAGACTGAGGGTCCTAACAAGGTCAGAAGGCCCAGGACCATGGCCTTGGGCAGCCCAATCATCATTTGGCCAAGGCATGGGCAGGTGTCAGCTGGGTGGGGCCTAGGGTGGGGCAGCTGTGGATCCAGCTGAGGAAATCCACAGTGGCCTCAATTCCTGCCACCTAGGACATGCACCCTTGCCATGGCCCCTCCCTGCCCACTGAAGCCCTTAGGCACACGGCCAGGCAGGAGGCACTGCCCGCAGCCAGGCACTGAGGAGGCCAGGATAGCAGTTGCTACTGTGTTCAGCGGTCAGGGCTGCACAGGCTCCGCACTGCCCGCAGCCAGGCACTGAGGAGGCCAGGATGGATAGCAGTTGCTACTGCGTTCAGCGGTCAGGGCTGCACAGGCTCTGGCCACTCACGACTCGGTTCTGCACACACGTGTCACAGACACTTCTGCTTGCCTCAGCTGGGGCCCACACCTCTGCAAAAGGCACATCGGGGCCTTGTGAGGGCC
This sequence comes from Pteropus alecto, assembly GCF_000325575.1. Lineage (NCBI taxonomy): Eukaryota > Metazoa > Chordata > Mammalia > Chiroptera > Pteropodidae > Pteropus > Pteropus alecto. Next base: position 2,273,487 of record NW_006429864.1, on the reverse strand, counting down.
CTTGAGCTGCTTGCACATGAGTGTCCATGTGTGTTTGGAGCCTGTTTCTGCCAAGGTGTGTTTGGGTCAGTAGTTGCAGCCTCCATCATTCGCTCCCCAAGACTGACACGATGAGTTGAAAATGAAGCATCTTTAATCGATTCCCTGCCCTGACTTCTCGGAGGTTTCTAAGCACCAAATGTGAGAATTGTGCTGCCCAGCCCCAGAGACAAGACGCCCCTTCCGCAGGCCTTCACTGGGCCTGAACCCACCACTCACCCCCATGACCAGCCCCACAGGCTTTGTCTCAATAAATAACCCCAAGAATAAAGCTTGGGGCAGATGACCCAATAAAGCACCCAGATCAGCGACACACAGGGGCCTTTAGGCCAAAGGTCAGAAATCCCAAGGGGCATAATATTTGAATTCAGGATCTAAATACAATTGAAATCATAGCTAGCATGTGAGCTGGGAGTGATACCCTCCAGCCTCAGCAGTCTCCCAGGATGCTGGCTCCCACAGCCAGGACAAACTCGAACTCCATTTAATGTCACACAGCAATAGTCGCCTGCCTGGCATTTCCACCATCGGACTTGACTGGGCTGGTGCGGGGGACATTTGGAGAAGGGGGTGAGACTTCCTGGAAATAGAGGAGTCTGGAGCAAGGCAGAGGAGCAAGGCTGGGGACCAGATCACTGCCAGGCTCTGCCCCGGCGGGCACGGAGGGGACCCACCACACCTTGAGCCTGTGCCTGGGCCACCTCACTCATCTCCCTGCGGATGTCACCAAGTGCTGTTGCTGGGGACTCCAGCAGCCTCTGGAAGAGGCTGGGCCGGCTAGCAGATGGCTCTCTGCACTGGAAGGTGACAGCTGTGCCCGCGTCAGCCTTCATCTCCCTAGAGAAACCATCAGAGGAGCCATCAAAGCAGCGGCCAATGGCGATCTCCTTGGCCAGCCTTGGGCTCTGGTCAGTGACCGTATAGACACCGTAGTTGTGACCCAGAGGGTCCAGCGGGGCCAGCATGGCAAAGGCAGCCGGGTCATCCGTGGGGGCAGGTGGGGGGTGCCGGGTCAAGTAATCTCGCAGGAGCCCATTGACAGCCACGCGACGACAGCTGCCCTGGGGCATGATTGTCACCAGCGTCCTGTCCACCTGTCGCTGGTCGAACAGCATTCCGCTGCACTTGAACTCCACGCAGGCAGCAGAAGTTCCAGGGCGCTGGGGGTCTCGGACACTGCGGGCATCCCGCAGCCCGTAGAGCTGGCCCTGGGTACGTGGATGGCTGCCCCCGGCGTTGTGGGAGCGGACCATGTACTCTTGCGGACCTTGGATCTTCACTTTGAGGAAGCAGGCCCGGAATTCCTGCGGGTTAGGCCACCAAGCCAGGAGATCTCCGGTCCAGGAGGCCGGCGCACCCTCACGGAAGGGGACCACGTTGTACTCATACTTGTCCGCCTCTACGCGCGCGAAGCGAAAGTGGCTGGCGTTCACTGGAGCCTCCTGGCATGCCCGCAGGCTGCGCCATGGGTACACAGGGCCATTGCCCTCGGCGGGGTCGCCAGACCTGGGTTTAGCAAGGTTGATATGGAAGCCATTGCGTTTGAGGGCAGGGTCATCGTGGTCGGTGCGGCGGTACCCCAGCTTGTCCAGGTAGGGCTGGGACACGCCCACAGTGGCCGGAAGAGGGCGCGGCCGTGAGGGGGCGGGCTCCAGCTCCTCTCCGCCCAAGGTGGCTGTGACCAGGGCCGTGTAGGCATCGGGCCTGTCCGCGTCGCAGAAGGCAGGGAGGCAGGCGCCGTTGGGGCCGGTGACTGAGCTGTCGAACCGGCCCCAGGCACGCGGATTGGCCGAGAACCCAGGTGCGGGCTCCAGGTTGACCAGAGTGACCACCACGCCCTCCACCTGCTCACTGGGCACGAACTTGTCATTGGCGTAGGCGCGCACCTTCACAAAGCAACGGCGGCGCTCAGGCACGTCCAAGTTGAATAGACGCCGCTCTCGGATCTCCACGTTGCCCACCAGGAAGACCCGCTCCTCCCTGCGAACCCTTGAGGCTGCCGATCCCTCTCTCTGGAAGCCACTCTCCTCCTCCCACAAGCCCGTGTCAGGGTTCAGCGACCACAGCTTGAGAGCCTCCATGTGGCCCGCCATGCGGATCTGGCCGGCAGCCACACGCACAGACACGGGCCCGGTCTGCAGCTGTTCAGCGGAGCCGGCGGCCCGGAGGTCCACCGCAAACATGCCATAGGTGCGCAGCGGGGCCAGCTCGCCATCACTGTCCACGAAGCGCAGGTCACTGGGGGCGGCGGCCGCCGACGTGAGATCTCGGGGGTCCACAAAGGTCACCCGGGCTTCCACAGGCCCTGCATAGGGTTCTCCGTCCGCTCTGCGGAAGACTCCAGGAGGGAGGACCAGCTCTCCCAAAGGGAGCTCCTCTTCCAGCTCCCCCAGGGGGAGCGTGTTGCTCTGGCTGGCATCTAAGATGATGGGGGCTTTCTTCCGCATAGCCTTGACCTCGTGGTACACACCAGCACCTCGAGGGTCAAAAGGCAAGACCTTGACAGTGTCCATGAACTCGCCGCTGGGATCCACAAAAGTCACTACCAGCCTCTGGGTAGAGGGCAGCACCTCAATAGTGAAGTCACCCTGGTAGGAGGTGAATCCGATGGGCTCCCGGCCCAGCAGGATCTGGGCAAAGCGCAGGGGCTCCCCTGAGTCGGCAGCCACCACGCGTCCCCGGACCAGCCCTCTAGGGGGCAGACATTTCTGGCAGCCACATTCTGCCACCAACTTGACAGGGAGGACATAGGTGGAGCAGTGGATCTCCCTGCTCTCCAAGCGGCGCACGGAGCAGCAGCGGGAGCCTGCATCCCCACACCGGGTACTTGAGCCTACAGGGCTGGGGCAGAGGGTGCCAGGGCAGAGGCCCACATCCAGGTAGGCGGGGCCACTGCCGGGCTGACCGCAGTCATCTGGGAGTTTGATCAGGTGCTCAAGAGGCCGGGGGTTGCAGGCGGGCTGTCCCGGGGCTGGGGAGCAAGAAATCAGCCAGATAAGGGTAAGGGGGAGGACTCTATCGGAGACCAAGGGCGGGAGCCTGGGCTGGGGTCAGGGGCTCAGTGAGGGCCTGGGATTGGACTCAGCAAGGTCAAAGATCAGTCTGACATTGGGGCTCCATTTGGGGTTGAGTTAGAACTTGCTCAGGGTGGGCGGGGGAGGTGGGAGAGGGTGCTCACCAAGCACAGTGAGCCGGGCGATACCAGAGCGTACAGCGCCTGCGTCATTCCATGCTTTGCAGTGGTAGGTGCCTGCCTGGTCTGGGCGCAGCCCCCGCAGCTCCAGGTGGGCCCCATACCTGTATT
>NW_006429864.1:2245080-2270129 GCF_000325575.1 Pteropus alecto | reverse complement strand
TCAGCAGGGTCCCATTGTGGAACCTGGATGGAGGTTGGGCAACACCAAGAAGGCCTTCAGCTAGGAGCACAGCTGCCCTCACCCCCACTACATGCAGCACAGGGAGGGTGCAGAGAAGTTCTCTCCAGGTCATTGAAGCACCACATCACAGGAAATCCAATCCAGCCCCAAAGCTGGCACGAGGCCTTTGAGCATGGGTCGGGGCACTCACCAGGAGTATTTCTTAGGTGTAGGGGTGCCTGAAGCTTTGCAACAGAAAGTCACATTCTGGCCGGCCTCTCGCACTCGGGACTCGGGGTGCTTCAGCAGGTAGGGCTTCTCTGGGGACAAAGGCAGCAGAAGTCAGGGCATTGCCACATCCCAGCTTCTCCCAATGACCATGTCCAAAGAGCAAGGCCCCTTCTCTCATTTCCCATTCCCCTGACTCAGTTGACCCCAAATCTGCTAAAGATAGTGTCCCATCTTAATGCTTCCCTCCGCAACTCCACATCTCACCTTGCACCTTCAATGACTGCGTCACATCTCATTTCTTTACCCAGTGGCCTTGCTCTATCACATCGCCCTGATCTCAAGTGTTTGGCATCACCCAGAACTTCCTCCCCAGTTCCTTGACCCCCTCACCCACTTTACCACAAGGCACTTACCCAACTTATCAAGAACAATAGTGACCACAGCAGACATAGAGCTGTTGGCCTGGGCCTGGGCCATGCCAGCAGAGAAGCCATCCATTTGGGCACTGACGTTGGCCCGGCTGCCGGCACAGACTCCAGACATCTGGAAGGATCCATGGGCATCGCTGGTGGCCACAGGACCAGGCCAGTCTCTCAGGGAGACTCTGGCTCCTGGCAGTGGTCGGCCAGATGGGGTGACCACTGAGCCCAGGAGGACATGGTTGGGGCATCCACACATGTTGGGGCTACACCCTGGGGGACAGAGGGAGGCAGAGAGGAAGCGGAACCTACTCATCGAAGGTGCCTCAACATGACCCTGCTTGGCACAACCTCTAATGCAAGAGGGAACATGGGGCCGAGTGGTCAGGGCTAAGCACGGAGAGGGACCTGGGGTCCAGAGAGGTGAGGAGATAAGAAGTGAAGTTGCCCTGGAGGAGGCAACAGGAGTGGTGACTCTCACAGGACGGAGAGACTCCTTCCAGCATAAGAGAAATGTCCAGGCCGGGGCTGGGGGCCCAGCAAGGGGCTGGATCTTGGGCCCAGAACATCTCCCTCCCCTCCCAACCCGTGGTTTCTCTACAAAATGGAAAATTCCATTGGAAACTTCGGGGCAGAGGCGCCGCCGCGGGGAGGGCAGAGCCAGGCGGGGTAGGGTGGGGACCCCACCACCCCATTGGCCATGGTGCTCCCCCACCCTGCCGCGCGGGCTCTGCCGGCACAGTATCCAGACCGTGTTTGTGGAGCCCGGGCCGAATAGGAATTTCCAGTCGCCTCCTGGATGGCCTGGCGTCTGGCCCTGGGAGAGCCTGGGTATCGTGTCTGCCAAGGTGTGAGCGCGTGTCCGCGTGGGCGCAGGGAATGGGCAGGGGCTGCGAATGCCGCATGTGTGCACCCCAGGTGCGTGAGCCCAGTTCTGTGCGTGTCCGCGTCCACTGGGACATCCGCACACTAGGCGTGCGCACAGGAAAAGCTCCTCAGATCTGCCCATGTCTGAACACTACCGCCAGAGCGTCCACCCGTCCAGATGTACACATTCACCAATGCTCCTCGAGAGGTGGGGCCCAAAAGAGAAGGAAGAGCCAATCTCCTTTGAACTAAGTTCGGGCCCTCCAGCCCCAACCCCTGCACCCAGGCTCCGCCTTTTGTCCATGCCCCGCCCACAAGGCTCCATTCCCAACTAGCCCCGCCTTTCTAGGTTCGTCGCTCAACTGGCCCCGCCCCTCCTACCTGGACATCGAGGCCGCACACACTTCTGTGCCTCCAGGGGGCGTCCGGGACATGTATTTCCAGCGGAGCTTGAGCAGCGGCGGCGGCGCAAGCGACGGCCTGGCCCGCAGCTCCCTGAACAGGGACCCCACGGGCCCCACGCTCCCCACGAGGCCTCTGCGGGGAGGACGGGTGGGTGGATGGTTAGGCGGCTGCCCATCCTAAGGAATATGCCTCCTGGAAGTTTGGTGACAGTGGAGGACTGAAGGACGCCCCCGCCACATGTATCCATAGGCAGGTACTACAAAGAGAAGTCCTGTCCACTGCTTCCATCAGTGCTCCCCTAGGAGTACCGATCGAAGGTGCAGTTGAGGTACCAACTAAGCTCCTCGAGGTTAGCCTGCAGTTCTGCCTGCGCCCCTCACATTTGAAGCTCAAAACAAGCCCCCACAGAACGCAATTGAAATGATCATAACTGAGGGCAACGGGAGGTAGATGAGCTCCGGAGGCCCCTTTTTGCCCCCCACCTAAACTCCCAGATATTCCCAGCCCCTCCTTTCCAAAGCCCCGCCCCCACCCGGGCCTGCCCTCTGCTTGGACTCCGACTCTTTCTAGCCACGCCCACACGCACACGCGTTCTCCCTAGCACCACCTATTCAGGCCCCACCCACCTAGGAGAGTTTCCCGCCTCTCACAACCCCTCCTACCCTACGCAGGCCCCGCCCCCTCTGGTCCCCGCCCTCACCTAGCGGGCAGCGGAAGCGCACGTGGTAGTTGGAGCAGCGGCGGCCGCGTGGCTGCTCGCGGTTGAGGCACCAGAAACCGCGCGTGGGATTCAAATGCACACGCTCGCCAACGGTGGACGGCAGGGCCCAGTCCGTGGTGCGCGCCTCCAGTGCCAGCGGCCGTGGGCACACCCGCGCCGGCCCATAATAGAAGCGGATGGCGGCCAGGCTCTCGAAGTCGCCGTCGCCGCCCGGGTGGTCCACGTTGAACCAGGACGTCCACTCGCTGGCCTCTGTGGGCACCGCACAAGCTGGGACCCGGGCCGCAGCCTGTCGGGCCCCATCTGCGTGGTACGGGCCTTACATGCTAAGCCAAGCCCTCCTCCCGGCCACCGCAATGAGCAAGGGCTACCCCAGCCTGCCAAAGCTCTGCCCTAATCCAGAGCCCTCAAGGGCAGAAGGAGCTGTGAAGGGGTCACCGGGAGGTGACCTCCCCTTGACTAGCCCTATGTCTGCTGACCATTGCCTGAACTGTCACATCAGTGCACGTAGAGATCTTTCCACTGTCTCACCTGCCCCCACCCTGAGAATTCAGAACCTTTGAGATGTGAGAAGCCAGACTGACACCAGCTCTAGCTGTGGCTTTCTGCTGCTTGGCAGCTCACTGTTTGCACCAGCTGGGGCCTTGCTCACTGCCCAGTGAACCCACCACAGGCTGAAACTACCATAGGCAGAAGGGGATGGCCTCTCATATCAACCCCCCAGGGGGAGCCCGTTCCTTATCGGATTTAAGAGCAAGTCAAATAGGACCTCCTTAGTCCAAAAACTAGAGACCCAGGTTCCAGATCTCCAGCTTCCCTGGATGGCCTGGGCAGGTGGTCCCACCACCCCACCACTACCTCTTCTTGGTTTCCTCCTTGACAGCCTGGACTCTCACCTCTCTGCTTCTAAAACTTAGACCTCTTGGGGCACTACTTCCAGGGGCTGTCATGTCCAAAAACCAGAACAGTACCGATTCTTCACCTAGCTTGTGTCCCCTCCCCATGTGACCCCCACCAGCCAGAGCTCACACCACAGTCCACAGCAGAGCCAGGACTTTGACCCAGGCCGACTCACCTTCCCAGTCCTCCAGGACTGGTGAGGACTGGCCAAGGCCCAGCAATGGATCTTCAAGACCCCACGCAGTTGCCGTGGGCTCCTCAATGGGGGTGGTGCCTGTGGAAGGAGTGAGGACAGGGGGAAGGGGTGCTCATGGAAACCCCTGTGAGCTCCTTTTATGCAAGGTACTGCCATGACTACCCCCATTTTGCAGAAAACTGAGGCTCTTGGAAGCCAGAGCCCAGTTCTGGCTGACCCCAAGGACTGCAGTGCCCCCTCCTCCAAGAAGCCTCCCTGTGACCCCACAGCCCCAACCCTCACTCAGACCCAGCCCCAATTCCATGGGCCGTGGAAGTTGTCCACCCTGCTCTCCAGACCCAGTTCTCCCCCTAAATGTGCTGTGCCCTCAGGTCGTATTCCCCTTCGTTCATTTGCCTGCTGGAAGTCCCTCCCTCAGTCTACCTTTCATCCCTGCACTTGAGGCCCACACTGCCAGCAGGAGGTCTTTGGAATCGAGCCTGGCTTCTTTGGCTTCCAGTTGTCTGAGATAGTTGGGCTAGGCAATGACCTCAGACAAGTCCCTCCCCGCCTGAAGCCTCAGTCTCCTCATCTGAGAAGTGGGCCCAGTTCTCCGCTCCACTGAGTCTTCCAGAGATGGGACTTTCTTTTTAGAGCGGGAGATGTGTGGTAGAGAAAAGGAGTTAGGTGAGAGGGGCCGGGATGGAATGATTCAGGGGCCGGACGTTGGGGCTGAGATAGGTACCCCACCATCCGAAGGAACCCAGAAGAGCCATCCGTATTCCGAGTGCCCCTACAGTTTCTTCCAGGAAGAAAGAGCGTGGACGAGGTCCTGTCCCCTCGGCCTCCCCGGGACCCCTCACTCCCCGCATCCCCGGGCTGGCAAAGGAGACCCAGGCCAGGGAAAGTGAGCAGTCCCTTGGTTCTCTCCTGGCGGCTGCATGCCAGCCCCACTGCCAGACTTTCGGGAGCCTAGGGGGCTGGGTTGGGGCCTGGGGGCGCCTCACCTCGGGCCCCCACCAGGTGCGCGGCGGCGACACAGAGGCAGAGCAGTGGCGGCAGTGACGCCATGGCCGAGTCCGAGCCTCCGAGGGAGAGTCCCAGTTCTGAGGCGCGCTCAGGTCGGACTCCCGCAGGTCTGGCGGCCGGTGCGGGTGGGGCTGAGGATGGAAGCGGGACGAGACCGCTGGCCCCGCCTCGCCCAGGCCCCGCCCCGTCCAGGCAAAGCTCCTCGGCCCTGGGTGACTTGAATGTGTAAGCAACCTCTCTAGGTCTCCCCCTTTGATGCATCCTGCTGTGCCTCCGCGCGGAGGCTGGCCTGCGTCCCCCAGTTGCCGGCTGGAAATCCCTCCTTCAACCCACCCTCCATCCTTCACGTTGGGTCCCAAGCTGCCTGTGGGAAGCGCCTCTTGGACTCGAGCTTGAAGTTGCCCGAACCTTCACGCTTTAGGCATTGCCGGCTGGAAATCCCTCCTTCAACCCACCCTCCGTTCTTCACGTTGGATCCCAAGCTGCCTGTGGGAAGCGCCTCTTGGACTGGATGGAGCTTGAAGCTGCCCGAACCTTCACGCTTTAGGCGGCCAGAAATCTTCCATCGAATCGAACTTTGACCCTATGGCCTTAGGCCACCCGAGCAGGCAGAAGTCCCACCCTGAATCTGGCCTCCGTAGAGAGAAGTCCCAATATGCATCTGCCCTCCCTCCCGCCTTGGGCCGCTGGGCGACCCGTGGGAAGTCCCTTCCCGAGTCTGCCCACCCGCCCGCACAGAGGAGGCGAGGCCAGGCGGTGGTGGGACATCTGTTTATTGGCGAGCGTCCAAGCCACGTGGGTGCCGGGTGCGGTTACAGTGCCGCCACGCAGTCGGTGCCAGTGTACCCAGGCAGGCGCAGAGCGAACTTTCGGCGCACGTCGTCGGGCACGAACCTGCCGGCCACAAAGTGGTGGCGCCCAGAGAAGCGGCCAGCGCAGCGCTTGGGCGCCGCCAGCGATACCAGCACGTCAGGTCGCAGCCCATCTTCAGTGTCGCCGCCGGTCTCCGCATCCCAGCCTGAGGGAGGAGGGGCGGGAGCGGGGGCGATTGGGAGCTGGGCGCGGTGCTCGCCCTCAGAGGAGAGAGTACTGCCACCCTACTACCCACTTAACCTTCCCCATCAGACCCAGCCTCTGCTCTCTGTCACGTGAGTCTTGGTCAGACCTACCTCCCCATAAAACTAAGCTTTCACCCTCAATCCAATCTCTTTCCCCTCCTTGGAGATGTTTCCCTCTCCATCAGACCAGAGCCTCTGCCCTAATACTTTTCTGCCCCTCCTCCCATCCTGCTACCCAATATTCCTCCATCTGCCTTCAGACTACATATATCATTTCCACCTGCTGCCCCTTCGCAATCAGACCCATGCTTCTGCCGGTGTCTGTCTCTGTCCCTCCTTCCCTATCAATCCTGAGCTTCCCCACTTACACTAGCATCTCATTCCACCCTGACGCCCAGCCAGCCTCCCCGCTCTGACTAGATGCCCATTCAGAGGACAGACTTGCCTCCATCCTCAGACAAGTCTTCCCCATCAGACCTGTCTTCTTGCCTCAGGTTCTTGCCTCTGACAGGAAGTGCCCCGTCCCCCACCCAACCTGAGCACCCATCCTCCTCTGACTAGACACTCTTCCCTCTGACCTGACATCCCTGCCTTCAGGCTAGATCTTGCCTCTTGACTTTGCAGGACCCTACCACTTCCTTCACTGGGCCATAGGCTCTGCCACTTCTCAAATGACCCTCCACCTTCAGATTAGGGGTCTTGCCTTCTCTCCTGCCTCTGACTGGAGTCTGGGGCCACTAACTAAAAGCCTCCTCCCTCTGACTTTATTTCTTCCTTTGGCGACCCTGGCCTCCACCCTCAGACCAGACAGCCCACCTCCTCATAGCCAACATCGCTTTTCCCCAGCTCTGTGGCATCTTACTGAGATGGCCCTGGGTCTTACAAGACAAGGGACATCCCCACGAGTCCAGCCACCCCCTGTAGAGGGTCCGGCTGGCCAGCAACTGTTTGTTCCGTCTGCCCATGGCCTAATGGCTCCAACAGGCATGGGGCGACAGCCAGGCCGGGCGAGGCTTTTGCCGGGTGAGCTCACGTCTGCCCAGGCGACTGGGCCAGGGTGGGCAGCGGGCACACTGGGCTGGGTATAGCGGGGGGAGGGGACGCAGGGTTACTTGGGCTACAGCCCTGGTCTTACCCATCTGAGGGATGGATGTACCCTCTGCCACACCCAGAGTGCACAATCCATCCATGATGGGGAAACTGAGGTCCAGAGCAGGCAAGCCAGGGCAGGAGCTAGAGCACAAGGGCCCTTCCCCAGGTCCCCCAGTCCCTGCACATCCCCCCTATGCCTGGCATGCCTGAGGGAATGTCCAGGCTCACAAGGGGGATGGACAGCAGCTTGAGTGTGGCCAGCGCACGTGTGCAGGGGACTCCGACTTCACAGGGCTCCACGCCAGGGCCCAGCACAGCATCCACCACCAGCCCGTATGCGTCATTGATGAGCTGGACCTGGGAGGGCAGGCAGGGTCAGGGGTGACCTTAGGACACCATCCCCCACCTGCCCCTCAGTGGTTGCTGAGCACTGACCTCTGTGGGCAGAAAGGATAGGAAAGGGATGTCTATCTTCTCGCACTGGGTAGTCAGGTCCCGGTGCAGTGGGTCCAGTGAGCGTGTGGGGTAGAAGATGGTCGGTTCATACTCCTGGGGAGGGAGGCAGGAAGGGGTCAGTGTGGAGGGTGGCCAGCCAGCCTCCCCCAGGCTCTGCCAAGATCCCAGATCTGGCACCAGGCAGCAGACCCTGCCTGGGGCAAGCACTGGGCATATTCTGTAACTTGTCCAGCCTCTACGTTCCCTTGGGACACTACAAAGAGGAAGAATCGATTTCTGTGAGGTTGGGGTGGGGGCGTAACCCTGGGAGGCAAAGGGGGTCCTTACTACTCACAAACACCCGCAGGTGCCGGGCACAGACCAGCCCCACAGCCCCGTTCTGCTCCGGGCCACACACAACCAGCACTGTCCTCTGCTTCCGGGAGAGGGCAGACAAGGGAAACACCTAGAAGGAGACACAGTGAAGGCAAAGGCATGGTGCTTGGAATTCTTCCTTGCTCATGTGGGGAAACTGAGGCCCCAGGCAGTGGAAAGGACAGGGCTTGGGCCTGGAGGCAATAGGATAGGGACAGAAGGAAGAGTGTTCTGGGCAAAGGGCAGGGCCTCTTGGGGCCTCAGTTTCCTCCTTGGAGACACAGAGTCCTTGCCTCAGGCTCTGCCAAGAGGGAATGGGAAAACGTGCCTCCTGCCACCACCAGGCGCCAGGACTGTGGTTTGTTTATTCTCGGCCTGAGTTGCAGACATTCCTCCACCTTTTTCCACTGCAGTGGCTGCCCTTCCCCCACCCACTTTCCAGGCCTTGGAGGGAGGGGAGTACTTTTCCAACCTGCCATGCCCTGTCCCTCTCCGCCTGTCTCTCTCCATCAGCCTGTCTTCACTTCTGTCTTTATGTATCTTTCAAACTCTCTGTGTCTCTCCCCATCTGTCTCTCTCTATCTGGTTTGTCTCTGTCTCTGTGTCTCTTTGTCTCAGTCTCTATCTCTCAGACTCTCTGTCTCTGTAGGACCATGCATCTCTCTCTCCTTAACACAGGAGTTAAGCATGCTGGTGTTCGAATCCCAACCTGCTCTGACTCTGAGTGGCCTCGACCCTGCTCTCCTCCCTCAGCCTCAGCTTGCTTCTATCGAATAGGAGTGACAATGGCTCTGACAGGCCTCTGGGGACTCTCCCTAGCCCCAGAGTGGCTCTGGGGGGCCCAGCCATACTCTAACCTCCAACCACACAGAAGTAAAATTATTTCATTTTTGAGTCTCCTTCCCAAGGTCTCAGTGAGGCCCTGACTGTGCCTGCGACTCACCACGCCACACTCAGAGTCAGGGAGGGTGACATCATCTGGCTGGCTAAGATCAAGGGGCTTCTAGATGGACTTGGGGCAAAAACCCGATGATTGGTCACCGGGAGCTGGGCAAAGCTTTATTACACTGGCTTTGCTTCTGTGGCTTAGATTTTCACCATTTCCTTCTTCTTTGGGCACCTCACTCAGGATATGTTTCATTTAGAAATAAGAACATTTATGTAAAAAAAAATTGAGTCCACATAAAGAAAGATATTGAGCATTTTTTTTTTTTTTAAGTATACAGTGATAATATGAAGAGATGGGGAGGAAGAGGAGGAGAAGCATTACATGCTGGAACCCTAATTCTATCAGGCACTTTTCTAAGTTATTTACGTTTATTAAATGATGTTAGTTTTATTACCCTTGTTCAGGGGTAACAGGGGGCAAAGTACAATAGTAGTATCATCATTGCTTTTACTCTCGAGTCCTTTGCAGGAATCTAGAGGGTGGGGGGTTTGCCCCAGACCAGACACTGCTACGCTTCCCATCCCTTGGAACCCTGCTTAGGCCCCTCCCTGCCTCTGAGCCTCTGTTTCCCACCTGTGGCACAGGGTTGTTTGGGGGTGCTTGGACTGCAGGAACCAATGTTCCCCATGCCCAAGACCCAGGAGGTGGCAGAGGTAGGCAGTCACATCTGTACCTCAAGGGCCCCAGACCCCACCCTGCAGCACTTCGGTTTCTGCATTCCAGCCTCTGTCTCTAGGGATCCTGACCTCTGCCCTGACCCTGACACCCTAGGTCTTGGGTCCCTGCCTGGCCTGGCCCAGTGACGAGCCTCTCTGGGCCTCGGTTTCCTCATTTGAGTGATGGGCTGGGGTGGCCCCAAGCAAAAAGGAGCTTCTTGAGGGCCGCACATCCACGGGGTTCATGCAGCTAGGCCAAGGGCTGGCCATCTGGCTGGGGTCAAGGCTGAGGGTCTGGGATTATGTACCTTGGTCACAGCCACGGCACTAGCATGACCGCACATCTCCACCAACTGCTGTCGCCCAAAGCGATAATCCTCCAGAAGCTCCCGCTCCAGGGCGGCTGCCTCCTCGGTGCTGAATAGAATAGGGAGAGATGCTCAGAGTCATTGAGAAACAGAGACTGACACCTAGAGACAGAGGCTTGGATGGAACCAGAAATATTCTACCACCATTCCAAGCCAGTCCCTGACGTCACCCCGGACCCTGTTTCCCGGTCTGAAGCGCACATGGTTGGATGGAACCAGGCAGGCAGAGGGAGGTTTGAGACGAAGCCTGAGGTGAGGGCGCCCTCTGGTGGTCGAGGAAACGCGCGGTGGCGCATGTTGGTTCAACTGCCCCAAAGCGTGAGATACTGAGCAGGAACGAGACGCCCCCAGGCCCCAAGGTGGGAGGAACCCAGAAGGAGGAATGGGGCATGAAGAACTTCTTTGGGGGCTATGGATGGATTTCAAGCAGAGGAAACCACTGTTTGAGCTCTAGGACACTGGAGGGGGCTGACTGGACTCGGGGTACATGGGGGAGGTGAGTTGTGAAGGCTGCAGAAGAATTTGATGGCTCAACTTAGGGAGGCGGATGTGGGGTCTGCAGCTATGAGACCCACTGGCGACCCCTCCTCAAAGGCAGTGGTACAATTCAGATAATTGTGCCCAGAGAGATGCCAACCCACTGAGGGGAAGCCCTGCCACTGCCTTGCTGAGTGACTGGGGTCTGTTTCATCTTTCTGAGCCTTGCTCCTTTCTTTGCAAAAGTAAAGGCAGGATGAGCTAGACGATTTTTCGGGGCCCCATTCAAAATGCAAATGTGGGGGGCCCTTGTTAAAAAATTAAGAATTTCAAGATGGTGATAGAGCATTATACCAAGCACCAGACCTTTCTAAGTTGGCTTAGGGGCCTTCCAAGGGGCCTGGGCTTAGTGGTCGCAGAGAGGGAGAATTGGTTTTGAAGATCAGGTGTTCCTCACTCCAGAATCAGGGGTTGGGCAGCTGGGCAGGGTCTATGGCCTGATGCCATTTCCCCCCAAACAGGACCCAGTCCTATTGGGAAACAGCACCTACCCCCAGTTCAGCAGACTCTAGAGAGGGTAATAATAATAGAGCCAGGCCCAGAAGAGTTGGAAGAACATCCAACAACTCAGAGAAGCCAAGTGGCTTGCCCAGGGTCATGCAGAAAGTGAGTGGGAAAACCCAGACTTCCACGCTTGGTGTCTGTCTCCAGAGCCACAAATGGTGTGTAAGCAAAACAGCAGAGGCAGACCTACAGATGGCAGAGGTTTGTTGGGATGAATCCTAGGTTCCCTCCTTTGATTTTGTGAGCAGGAAAACACAAACTCCTGGCCAATTTTGCAGGGTGACCAGGCCAGGCAGCAGGAGGGGTGGAAGTGGAGAACGAGGACTGCTGTGGGATGGGGAGTCAGGGAGGGCCTCCTGGAGGAACTGGCCTGGAGCACTACGGGAGGTAATCCAGGTGGCAAGAACAGTGAGGGCTAACGCCTTGCAGTGAAACAAATTTGGCAGGTTCAAGGGACAGAATGGAGACTAGTATGGCTGGAGCAGAGTGAGCAAGACTGAGATACTGGGTCAGGAACACAATTTGGGGGCTCACAGATGGGGGAGATAAAGGTTGAGGGCAAGGAGGCCACATGCCCCAAGATCACAGCAATCACAGCCATATTCAACCCTGAGCTTGTGTTTGGCCAATGTGGGATGAGGTTGAAGTACAAAGTGGGGAGATCTCCCTACCTCCTGCAGGCTGGCCTGGCTCCCGGGAGGGTCATTTGGGAATGTGGTTTATTTCTCCACAGCTCTGATTGCAGCTCCCACAGGAGGATGGAGGGGGAAATGAGGGTGGAAGAACCATCCTTTCCTCCTCTTCCTCGGTCCAAAAGCTCTGGTCTCAGGTAACCACTTAGAACATTATCTTCCTGCCTAACTGGTCAATAGGGTGATAACGGGAACTCCATGGAAAGAGGGTGGTCCAGGCTAGGAGCCTGTGGTGGTGGCTTTGGGTATGGTATGGGGACAGGGCAGAGATGTTGTAGGACTGGGGAATTATGAGGGTGCCTCTTGCTTCACTCAACATTAGCTTCCAGATGAGAGGCGCTGAGGCCCAGGATTTGTCCCAGAAGGGCTGAGGGGACCTGGTTTCAAAGGGAACTGGGCTTGATGCTCCCAAAATACTTCCAGTAAAAGACTATTTTGGAGGCCAGGGTGCCCATACCAGACCCAGACCTTCCCTGGGCTCTCAGCTCCGTCTGCTTCTCTTCATCCTCATACTTCTTGATGCCAGCCCTCCATCATTGCTCACCTGACTGTCTACAGCGATCTCATACCACCTCCTCCCCCCAACTCCACAACACAAGTAATGGAGGCATTGAAAACTTGAATAGATCACATCACCATGTTGAAAACCTTAAGGCTCCGCAGTATTCAGAGAATACTCAAATTCCTTATCACGCCTACACACCCCCATTATGTCTCCAGCCTCAATGCCTTCTCTTCCCTTGTTTACTGTGTTCCACTCCTATCCACCCCACAGAGCCCCATCACTCTTCAGTGGTGTTTGAGGCCCTAAACAACTGGCCCACTGTCCCCCATGCTGGATAATGTCATAGCTCAGCTTCTAAAACATTATTCTCCCCCTGCCTAGGATGTGCTGGGTATTTACGCTGAATCTGGACATCAGCCAGTCACTGGACAATTTCTGCCCTGAGAGGAGAGGCTGATTGGACAGTGGATAGAAGTGGCCAGACAAAAGGCTGTTAGATGAATCTGGTTTGCAGAGAGGTCCATAGCCCTGCTTAGGGTCCAATGTCACACAGGATGACTCAGGACGAGGTAGGAGATAGCCACAATTGCCAGCTCCAGACCCCAAATTCATCAACCCTGTGGCAGGTGGCCCATGTGTTCAAGAATCACCCTAGCTCTAGCTCAGGCAGTGGCTTCCCTCCCTAGGCCTGTTTCCTTCTCTGAACAAGGTGATAGTAGCAGGTGACCCACCAAGGGCTGTGTGAGCGTTTGAGGACCTGAGAGTAAAAGAGTTCAGATGGGGAAGGAGGAATAGAGGCTCCAGAGTCCCTGGGACATGCAAAGGGTAAGTGGGCCTTGGTTGGGGTAAGGGATGATGGGGGAGTGAGTACTCATGCTGAGGAATCATCCAAGAAGCCCGGCTGCCGCGGATGCAGTTTCCCTGGCAACGTAGGTTCAGAGGCGTCGGCAGCGCATAGTCTGTCCAGTGAAATGCCCAGTGGGCCTCGGATTTCTGGGGCCCTCCCTGGCCATGCCTCTGCTCTCATTCCCCCTCCCAGCCATGCCTCTGCCTCTGGTCCCCTGGGTCGCATCGCTGCCATGGAGTCCCCGGCATCCCCTTCCCGGCTGACCTGAGGAAACGTCGCTCCTCCGGCACCTCCGCCAAATCCGGGCCAGCCGCGCCACTCATGGCCAGGGAGAGCAGCTGCGCACAGTGCGGGGTGGGTGGGTGAGGGTGCCCCACCGATGCCTTTTAAGTGCATCCCTGTATAAGCCACACCTCCTCCCCGCCCACCGTTCATGCTCGCCCTTTAGTGCGAGGAGCGGGGCTGCAGCTGGGATGCAGGGAAGCCCGGAGACGCTAACACTGGTAGGAAAAGGAAGTCTGGAGCGGAAGCGATAGGTTCCGCCTCTGCTGCCCCACCCCTCTGCCCTGGTACACTCCTCTCCAAGCCCCTAACCACCCTTGTGCCCGGCCTGGAGGGCCGCAGAATATGCATGATTCCACTAGAGGTAGGAGAGTCCAAGCGTGTTTGGGAGTAGAGGCTGCTGGTGGATCCAGGGATAGCCTCTGGGTGTTTTTCCAGGCCACCCTGCTTGGCATTTTCTGTAGAACCAACGCGGTGCCCCTCCTCCCCTGCGCGCGGCCAAGTCACTCAGTCCATGACACAGGCTAGCAGGTCTCCAGGGCTTTTATTTTCTTTTGTGGGGAGGGAGTGGGGTCGAAGGGGGCCCCTACGAGTACCAGATGAAGCCGTAGGTGGCATTGAGAATCTCCTCATTTGTGCGCAGTCCATAGAGCTCGCCCATCATGGGGGTCACCCAGCGTGTTGTGTGGAACACAGATTCACCCACCTGAGGAGACAGTGGATATAGGTGGGGGTGCTGCTCTGTCCCCTTATCAAGGAGAATCTTACAGAGGCACAGGGAAGGAGTGGATAAACTTCAGCCCCTCTCCTCACCCCATCCACCCCTCAGGCCCAGCACCTAGCGGGACACACACACGACTGACTGACCACCCCTGCTGGCCATTTTGTCAGAAGCGGCTGCCTTCCTTTCCTCACACCCAGCATCCACTACCCCTCTCTGCCCCAGGCTTTCTGTGGGAAGCTGTACTTATCAGTGCCTGCTGGGGACCCACCTTCCAGTCAGGCACATCCTTCATGATGATGGCCTCCTCCTCCAGGTTCTCCCGAAGCATCCGCAGGACCCTGCGAGGATGGAGTGGGAAGTGGGGGACAGGCCTGAACGCGCCTGCCTAATACACCTGCCAGACCCGTCCCTGCTCCACCCCAATCACGTCCTGCTGCTTCAACCCTGCACAAATTAACCCCTTCTTTTCCTCTCCCTAGCAAACTCTTGCTGTCCTCCTGCCCCAGCCCCAACATCCCGCCCCCTCTTGCAGGAAGCCTTCCTAGTTTTCCTCCTTGGGTCTCCACTTTATGTGTAGTGCCCTCTTCAAGGGCTGACAGCAGTTCCATGTGCAAGGACGCAGCTGCCAGTCCCTATGTACATTCTGGCTATGTCCTGTGCTGTAAGCTGGGGTACTCAGGCCTATGACCTCCTGACCCTGGCCCTGGCAGCCCCACCTCCGGTCCTTCTCTGCCTGCAACAGTGGCATCAGTGCGATACGGGCTTCAAAGTCCTCGATCTGCAGGCGCCTGTGAAATCCCAAAACCAATACTTGGATCAGACTATGGGGGGCAGACAATGCAGCCCCTGGACATTCAGGATGATACATGGGGATGGGGGGTCAGGTGGAGAGGCGAGTGAGCAGGGCAGACCTTGGGCAGTGGGCTCTGCCCACCAGGAGACTGAGATGGGGGTGCCTAGCTGGCACAGGCATTGGTCCACAAGACTGCTGGCTTCACACTTTCTTTTCAATTAAAAACTGTTTTAATCCTAAAAATAGCCCAAGCCTGACAGCTTCAGAGAAGGGAGGTGGGGTATTCATGATCCAGCTCCTTTCTTCTCACTGCTTTTCAGCATCTTCCAACTCACCAGCCTTGTCCATGCTGGGGGATGGTGGAAATGGAGCCATGTCGTGGCCTAGGGAGTAGCCTCTGGCTCTGTCCCCTCATCAAGGGGAATCTTACAGAGGCACAGGGAAGGAGTGGATAAACTTCAGCCCCTCTCTCCCCACCTCGTCCACCAGGCAGCTGCCTTTACCACAGCCACACACACTATGGGCACTACCATCTCTCCCTCGGAGTTTGGGCCTGGCCTCACCCGTCCAGCGTAGGGTCCCTAGCATTCAGCACCCACCAGGTGCTCCTGAGTTCACTTGACAATGTGGAGTGCCTTCCCTGAGCTGAGCCTTCTCCAGCACCACCCTCAGGGACTCTTGGCCTCATGGCAGGGGGCAAGAGGGTGGGGGAGGGAGGTGCTAAGAACACATGTCACAGATGGGACAGGGTAGAGGGGCCCAGCTAATTGGGGACCAATTAGAAGGAGCCACCTGGCACGGAATCAGGCAAGCTCAGAAGTGGCTGAGATCTGAACTGAGAGCACCACAGGCCTTGGTCCCTCAGGCCGCACATGGCTGGCAATGCCATTGTCTTATGTGATCAGCTCTCTAATCAGCTTTCTATGGTCATTGCCTGGTCACCCTGGACAAAAACCTACTAAGAGAACAAGTTCCAGGCCTGCCCCTCCACCTCTACCTGATGGGCTGTCACAACCTGGACCCTTACATCCTCAGTGGCAGAGGCCGAGGGGTGCCCAGTGAACACCTGGAGGCAAGCTCCTCACTTATTAGTCAATCCTCGATGGTAAACCCCAGAAATGGACTTGCTGGGTCCCCCAGGCCTGGAAGGTTGACAAGGGGCCCCGATGTACACCAAGTCCATGGGCACGTGCCCACCCTCATCTGTGTGGGGCCTACCTGCGTTCACGGTTCCATCTCATCATGCTCCAGTACCCGAAAAGCAAGGTCCCGATGCCCACGGCAAACATGCTGTAGCCTGTGGGGAGAGGAGTGCTGGCTCGGCACCTGCACACGGCACAGGCCACCCTTGTTTTTTCTCAAGAAGCATAATCCATTCGCTGTGCAAATACTCCAGAAATATGGACAAGGGAGAAGGTGAGAGCCCCCGTGACCCACTCCCAGAGATGGCTCACATTTCTTCAGACTATGTTTTTTTTATCTCTGTGGAATGTCCACCGGCCCCCTTCCTTGGACATTTCCTTCTTTGCAGCTGCAGATCACTCTCTATCACGTTCGTCAACTCTGCAAGCAGGGGACACCAGGCTACCTCAGCTTCTCTCTCACAGGCAAGGCCCTTGTGGATATAATACTTCTGCCCCCATGCCAGTTTCTGTAAGGTATAGGCCAGGCAGGGACTGCAGAAGGGCCCATGAGTCTAGAGGTTTATGGCTGGGTGCCCTGGCCCCACCATCTTCTAGAAGGTTGTCTGGTTCCCAGTTGGCCATTCCTCACAAGGAAGGTAGGTGTCCATGGCTGGGTCCCAGCCCCATGGTGGTTCCTGGCTGCTTGGGCCACCTCCTTGTGTGCTGCCCACAGGGAGATGGACAGGGCTGCCAGAGGCAAGCAGTACCCTGCAGGGGCTGCCTACTGCCCCCTGGGTTCCTGGGGTGTTGCTGCTCCTGGCCCAGCAGGGTGAACCCAAGCCCTGCCCCCACTCACCCAGACCCCAGGGTACAGGCTGCCATAAATATTTACTGAGCACCAGAAGGCATCCAAGCTGTAATCCTGACTGACAGGTTGTGGACCTGCTGGGATCTTCAGGGAGGCCCGGCCATCTGGGGCCTGGCTCACCCTGCACCCTCTCATCTTTTCTGGTTTCTTCTCTGGCTAGGCCTTGTGGTTGCTGTGATGAATGCATAAGCTCAGCCAGGTCAACCTCTAGTTAACACTCAGTAAAAAAAAAACGGTAAATGATGGGTGAGGCCACTCCCTGGGCCTTGTAAGGGGACAAAGTGGGGGCTCTTTCTTCTTCAGCTCAGCTCCTGCATGAGGCTCATCAGGCACCTCTGCTGGACCTGGAGATAAATGAGAAACTGGTTCTATTTTTCCCCTTTTAGTTCAACCTGTTGAAAACACCAGCTCAGGGTAAGACAGTTCTACATTACAGGAACCGATCAGTGAGGGCACCCTGGTTCCTGTGCTGAGAGGCAGGACCTCTCCTGAGAGGCTTAAGTGCCCAGTAACCCTCCCACCACACCAAATGATTGGCCACCTGTGCTAGGCATTTCATCAGAGCTGCCTCATTCTTTTCAATAGTTGCAGAAAGACCCAGGAGCCTCCTCTTTTGACCTAGCCCCAGGGGACAGACCTGGGCTGTCTGTGTGAAAATCCCTTGCCATCATCACACCAGGCACCCAAGTGTGGGCCATCTGTAAGATAAATTCCAGGACTAAGGCAGCCTTTACAATTATGCAGCTCTAACTCATTTCTTTCTCACTGCTGGCTTCAAGGCCAAGACCCCAGGCCATCAGGGATGTCTGTGTCTCTGGATCTGCCAGTATGGTGGAGGAGGCTGAGGAACGGCATATCCAGAAGGGTGTGTGGGCCATGCATTAAGAAGACCTAAATACATGTATCAAAAACAGGAATAAAGAATGGTAACAATTACTTTCCTATCAATGGTAACAATTACTTTCCTATCAAACAGGAATAAAGAATGGTAACAATTATTTTCCTATCAACCCCAAATGGAAAAGAATTAAATTAAATGCTCCAACTAAAAGAGTGGATGAATGGAAAGGAAAACAAGACCCCTAATTGTAGCCAATAAGAGACTCACTTCAGATTAAAAGACAGACTAAAAGGGGATGGAAAAAGATATTGCTTTGATGGACCTAGAAGGTATTTAAGTCAGACAGAGAAAGATAAACACTATATGATTTCACTTATATGCAGAATATAAGGAATAAAAAGACTTAATCAAAAAGAGACTCACAAATATAGTGGACAATTTGGTGATGGACAGAGGGGAGGGGAGTTTGGGGGGATGTGAGAATGGAGTGAAGGATTAAAGAAGTACAAATTAATAGCTGATGGGTGGATACGGGGACGGGGAGCACAGCATAGGGAATGCAATCAGAATGAATACGTTGGCTAGGTGGAGGGTGAGAGGAGGGAGGGAGCAATTGGAGGGGGGACCGTTTTACGAACTGTACAGACATCTAACCAATGTACTGTATACTTGAAACTAATTGAAATTTAAAAATAAAGGAATAAATATTGATGACAAAGAAAAAAAAAACATTAAAAGAAAGACCTAAACAAATGTAAACTGTTCATGGGATCATAACATTGTTCAGATGGCAACACTCTCCAAATTGAGGTAGATTCAATGCAGTGCCCATCAAAATCCCAACCTTCTCCCCCACAGTCCCATTGAAACTGACAAGATGATAAAATTCATATGGAAATCCAAGGGACCAGAATAGCCAAAACCACTTTGAAAAAGAAGAACAAAGTTGGAGGACTTGCACTTCACAATTTCAAAACTTATCACACAGCTGTGTGTACAAGACAGCGTGGCACTGGCATTAGCATAGACATGTACATCGATGGAACAGAGCTGAGAGTCCAGAAATAAACCATTTATGGTCAATTGATTTTGGACAAGGGTGCCAAGACAATTCAATGGGGAAAGAATAGTCTTTTCAGCAAATTAGACAACTGGATAGCCACATACAAAAGAATAAAATGTGCTCCTTCCTTCCCCCTTCCACAGAAATTAATACAAAATAGATTTTATCTCAATGTAAGAGCTAAAACTATAAAACTCTTAGAAAACAGAGGAATCAGTCTCTGTAACTGTGGATGAGGCAATGGTTTCTTAGATATGACACCAGAAGCACAAAAGAAAAAATAGATGAATTGGACTTCACTAAAAAACTTTTGTGCTACAAATGATACCACCATTGAGCTGAAAAGACAACCTACAAAATGGGGCTTCTTTTTGGGTGATGAAAGTGTTGCAAATTTAGATCACTGAGATGGCTGCACGACTGTGAATAGACTAAAAACCAGTGATTTGTAAACATGAAATAGGTGAATTGTATGGTATGGAATCTCAATAAATGTTAAAGACACAAGAAAAAGAAGAAAGCACCACATACTTGGGGCAGGAGAGTACAGAGAGGAACTGAGTGTGAGAGATGAGGAGAGGTGGGGATGGCAGTCACTCTGGGAGCAGTGTGGATTAAAGACAGCCTGAGCCCGCTTGACATGTGCTGGAATGCTGGTAGTGTGTGGTCCAGAGAGAGAAGGGCAGCTGGTGCCAGGCTTGGAGCCACATAAGACCAGGGGAAGGTAGGACTGATGGGGAGAGGGGCACTGTAGACCAGGGCTCAAAAGAGGTAAGGCTGGCGGAGGGCCAGGAGGAAGAGGATGAGGGCAGGGTACAGGATACAGCACAGGGCCTTTGCACTTACTGTTTCCCTCTGCCTGGGGGACTTCTCAGAGAGGTACCTCTAGCCTACCCTGGCTAAAGCAGGCCCCAGTTAGCTGAGGCCTCACTACTTGCCAAAACAGGAAATTCTGGCATGATGTGTCTATCTCCTCAGCTAGACAGCGAGCTCCCTGAGACAGGGTCCACAATCATGTGCACATTCGACAATTAATTACTGAATGAATGCAGATAATAAACAAAGACCACACCACCAAAAGAGATACCTTCCTCACCTTTCAGCAGCCAGGAAAGACTGGGGTGGGTTTGTATGTACTACGATGAAAGTTAGTGTAAAGGGGGGCGATTAGGAGATCCAATCCTAGGCATTGGTATTTAGGGCCCATGGGAGGCACAGCTGTGTCATGAACAAGAAGAGAGCTGGGATAAAAGGCATGTTTGTGACTTAAAAATAAAAAGAGAGATGCTGACTGGGGGTTGCCCAGGGAGGCCTGAGGGCTGGAATCCTTCTGCAGCCTGGATACAGGTCACATAGGTGTATATGTGTAAACGGACTTCATGCAGCACACCTGAGTGGTGCAATGGCCTGGGTATTAAGTTGTATTTTGAGAAAAGAGACTCAGATCACTTATTTTCCTTCAATCATCTCTAGGATGAGTTGAGTGGTCAAGTGGTGCCACATCTAGCTTGTAGCTTGTTCCTGTATGGCCCTCAGCCTAAGAACACTTTTAGGTCTGTAAACAGTTGTAAAAAAGCAGCAGCAGTGGACAGAAATTATCTGGCCATCAAAGCATAAAATATTTATCTGACCCTTTACAGAAAAAGTTTGCCAACCTTAGTTCTTGGATACAAAAGAGGCCAGAAGGGAAGGAGGAGGATTTAAGTTCTCACTTGACATTAACTTTACTGCTGTCTGAATTGCTACTTTTTTTTTTTTACCATGCCTATGAATTTTTTTAAACATGCACAGATTTTAAATGTAAAGTTTGATGATTTATAGCAAATGTATTGACCCTTGTTTTAAATTTCTTTGCATTTCTGTTAATCATGGGTGCCTTTCACTTTTTTACATTTTTCTGTGATGAAGCAGTAACAAACTTTAAAACGTTACTTAAAACATTGGATAAATTTAAGAACGCATATTCTTGGGACATATTGCAGGTGGGGGCCGTCAGCGAGGAACCACCGCATAGAACATCTTTTAAATTTCCTCGGCGTTCTGGGTTTTGGCCCTAGCTTTGCTCTGGGTGGGCCTGGCGGGTGAGGTCGCAGCCTCTCTTACTTTCCCCAACTGTGAGAGGAAGCGTGGCCGAGGATTAGGGGCGCAAGCTATACTAATCTCGGTTTAATCTATTGTGAAATGGAAAAAATTAACGGGACTGACTCCTGGACTGTTATCAGAGAAAGTAAGGGCTTAGTAAACGCTCGACAAATTATAGCAGTTATCGTTACCGCTGAAGCTATCAGGGATCCCGCAGCTCCGCCTCTCATCACACCGCAGATAAACTGAGGCTCTCTAGCTTCCCTGGCGCCCCGCCCCTGCCGCGGCGCCCAGAAGGCCAAGACCCTGATACCACAGTGCAGGCGGACACTGACCCGACATTCCCCGACGCGGAAGGTTCCGCTTGTAGTCGATGGGGCCGTAGCCCCCCGGCGGGGGCATGTCCTGCTTCACCTTCGGCGCCGCCATGTTTGCAGGGCTCCCCACCTCCGGTCGCGGGCGGAAATGACGTAGTCCGCAGCCGCTGCCACTATGTGTGGCGGAAGCGGCCGCGCAAGTGTCTGGCTGGGCCGAACCTAGGGCCCTGATGTAGAGACCCTACAGTACGAGAGAACTCGGGCTGCGGGGCCTGGCTATGGCCAAGGAATCCTGGTTTTCTTTTCTCCAAGACGGGGCGTGGCCACCTGGAGCCCGTGGGGTCGCCGGGGTCCCTTGCACTAAAGGACCTCCCGTTCACTTTCCCTTTAGGGCATTGCGTAGGACAGTCAAGCTCCCGAGGGAGCCAGATCACTGCGCTAATCTTCCTTTCCCGTTTTCTCCCCTAAGAGGTTCTAGGGGCAACGCAGGGCTCCACATAGTCAGGGCTAGGTACAAGAAGTTGGGGGACGGCTGTCGTTTGATTTGACTAGTGAGGCGCCACCCCAATCCTAGACATGGATTCTACTCCCCGATGGTGGTCGGCAGCCCTTGCTAGTGGCCTCTCATCGGGAACTGGACCATTCAGAGCGATTATGAGTCACAAAGCCCTAGGGCCTTGGGGGACCCCGGCGGGGCGGGGTCCGAGGGGGCCCACCCCGAGGCGGAATGACGCCCGCGGTCACTTCACAAGGCAGAAATTGTTACCTGGGTAATAAAAGGCACCGCGGCGGCGGGGGCCCGGGAGTGGGCACATGGGGGTGCGGGTGTGCAGGTGCCAAGCGCCATGGGTTAGGCCCGAGATTGGAGTCCGGCCGCCCCCCGACAGCAGCCGCCTCCTACTCCCCCGCGCGCCCCAGGCGCCACCATGTCGGGCGACAAACTCCTGAGCGAACTCGGCTATAAGCTGGGCCGCACAATAGGTGAGGGTAGTTACTCCAAAGTGAAGGTGGCCACATCCAAGAAGTACAAGGGCACGGTGGCCATCAAGGTAGTAGACCGGCGGCGCGCGCCGCCTGACTTCGTCAACAAGTTCCTGCCGCGAGAGCTGTCCATCCTTCGCGGCGTGCGGCATCCGCACATTGTGCACGTCTTCGAGTTCATCGAAGTGTGCAACGGGAAGCTGTACATCGTGATGGAAGCGGCCGCCACCGACCTGCTGCAGGCTGTGCAACGCAGTGGGCGCATCCCCGGGGGGCAGGCACGCGACCTCTTCGCACAGATCGCAGGTGCTGTGCGCTACTTGCACGACCACCACCTGGTGCACCGCGACCTCAAGTGCGAAAACGTGCTGCTGAGCCCCGACGAGCGCCGCGTCAAGCTCACAGACTTCGGCTTCGGCCGCCAGGCACATGGCTACCCAGACCTGAGCACCACCTACTGCGGCTCGGCCGCCTACGCATCGCCCGAGGTACTCCTGGGCATTCCCTACGACCCCAAGAAGTACGACGTGTGGAGCCTGGGCGTCGTGCTCTACGTCATGGTGACTGGGTGCATGCCCTTCGACGACTCAGACATTGCTGGCCTGCCCCGGCGCCAGAAGCGCGGCGTTCTCTACCCCGACGGCCTCGAGCTGTCCGAGCGCTGCAAGGCCCTGATCGCCGAGTTGCTGCAGTTCAGCCCCTCGGCCAGGCCCTCTGCTGGCCAGGTAGCGCGCAACGGCTGGCTGCGCTCGGGGGACTCTGGCTAAAAGCCGGGGTTCCCTCCATTCCCGCCGCCTCGAGCACTGCGAAAGCGCAACGTACGCGCGAGAGGCGAACTTCCAGAGTCCCGCGAAGCCGCCGCATGCCACTGCACAGGCGTCCTTCCCCCTTTCCCCGCTTCCTCAACGGCGAGGGCCATAGTCGCCTCTGTTTGGAATCTAGCTCCTCCTCCACGATCCGGAGAGCAGGAGGTTGCATACGCATCCTCGATTCCCTGCAGGAAGGTCTCGGGAGGGGGCGGGACACGAGGATACGGAAGCCATTGTGCCTGCGCGGAATGAGCGACGGCTGCGCGGCGGGCGGTTGCAACCTGGAGGAGCTGCCAGCGAGGGCACGCGCTCAGGTGGCGTCGGTTGCCATCATGACGTGCCTGTCGCTGGGGGGCGGTGCTCTCCGGGCGCCGCCCCAGTTGACACTTGCAATAAACTCGCTCTACCTCGCACCTGGCTCCAGCGATGGCCCATTTTACGAATGAGGGGTGAAGGAGTCGCTCCCCCGGGAGAAGGCAGGCGCGGGCGCTCCATTTTAGAGAAAAGCTTGTTAAGGTTCTTGGTCCGGTTCTCAAAAGGGAGTTGGGAGGATTCGAACCCAGACCTTTTGGGCTCCCTAGCCTGGGCAGAGTCGAAGGGGCTTTGAGATCGCACCCCTGGGTGGTGATGGTCCTGGGAATGGAGATGCTAGGCTGGGGAGCAGGGACCCAGCACTCTTCTCGTATTTAGGGACGGAACAGCGGGGCGGGGCTGTCTTGACATGAACAGCATTTACAGATGAGGAAATTGAGGCTTACACAGATGTCACCTGCCCAAGAACAGAGTTGGGATTTGAACTCAGATATTGCTGAAATGTGGTGGGGAGGTGGTGGAAGCTCTCCTTAGTGAGGGTCTTAATGAGGGTAAGAGTCTTGGCGGGGTGGAGGGCGGGGAGAGTCAAGGATGCGGTGTGAGTCCAGTCGGCCAGCTGGTCAGTTCAGTCCTTTCCATTCCTGTATTTATTGGCCCCCTACTCTGTTCCAAGTTCTGGGTCTCAGCAAAGAGGTTTAGATACATCCCTGCCCTCAATGAGGAGGCAAGTGAAAAGTCAAGTGTAAAAGAATTGAATGGAAATTAAAAAAAAAAACAAAAACAAAAACAAAAAAAACCAAACAACTAAGTTGTGCTAAATGCCAGGAAGGGGGTGACCTAGGAGGGATAGAAGCAGATAAATGAGCTGAACCCTGAATCAGCCACTGGAAACAGCAGGAAAGTGTTCCACACACTCTCAAACGGGATGGAGCTGGTGTGTTTGAGTAATGCTGGAAAGCTCCTGTGGCCGGAATAGAGAGGGAGTGGAGAGGTAAAAGTGTCTGTCTGGAGAGGAGAAGTTAGGGGTTATTTTGCTGTGATAAGGTTACTGGTATGAGAAACGTTTCCCTGAGCCTTAATCCTACCCACCTCCATCTGAAGCCCATGACCAGTCTCTAAGAAGGCTGGTCAGCTTGTGGGTCTTACCATGCCCCACCCCTGCTCACTCAGCCTCCATGACTCTCAAGTGCCAGCTCTCCCCTCATCCCCTTCAAATAGGCTGTGGCCTCACCTCTCTTTTTGCAGATGAGGAAACTGAAGCTAAGGTAGGGGAAGTGCCTTGCCTCCAATTCTGGTTCACATCTGAGCTAAGACAAACCCAAACCCTTCTGGTTTACCCTTCTGCCCTCTCCTGACCTAGATCATACCTTGGGCTCTGCATCTGGAAAATGAGGACAGAAAGCCATCATAGGGGTTGTTGGGAAGGGCTGTGGCTCACTGATGGACTGTATTTAAGCCTTCTCAAGGCTCCTGTTGCACTCAATAAAACCCACATTATCACCCCTTTTCCTGAAGTCCAGCCACACTACTTTTCTCAGCCTCGACCTGTCAGGCTTGGGCACACTTCTCAGAATTCACTGGCTGTTCCCACTCCCAGCACTTTCCCCCTCGCTTCATTCAAGAATTGGCCTAAAATGTCTCCTCTTTGTGAGGCTGTTCTTTCCTTTTGCCCTTTGTCACAGGTGCAATCCCCATGCTTGGGGTGTGGCACATGCCTTTTTCTGTCCCTCACTAATGAATCTGCATGAGCAATGGACACAAGTATTCTCCTGTCCCATAGCCAGAGAGCTATGGCTTGGGTCAAAGGGGACAAAGTCAGAGACCAGAGAAAGTGTCCCATTTGTTAGCTGAAGAAACATACTTGTCCCTGGTCCATTGAGCCTGTGGCTGGATCCAGCAGACTCACTTGAGGGCTGAGTGCAGAGCCCCCAAGAAAGCAACAGTAAGTGTGCTTCTTGTAGCCAGTGTTGGAACATGGGGCACCAATCAGGATGTTACAGGTAGACCAGGATAGGTTTGGACTTGTCAATTAGTTCTGTGCCTGCTCAGGTGAAACCAAGCTGGTTGTTGGGGAGGGTAGTTAGCCCT
>NW_006429864.1:2210430-2245065 GCF_000325575.1 Pteropus alecto | reverse complement strand
CAACAACAACAACAACAAAAATAAAAGCACCTAGGAAAACAATGGTAACGCTACCAAAGTGATTACAGGTCTCACAATAAGTAAAATTTGGAATTGTGTCCTCTGAAAACAAATTTTCACCAGTGATTGTTCATTTCAGGGCCTGGCTAGGTAGCTCCGTCTGTACTTAGAACCCACATCTGTAATAGCATGTGCTGCAGCAAAGACACCCAATGTGGAGCCAAGCCTGAAAAGCACTCCAGAAAAACCCACCACTCCAGGGTGGAGGCTAGAAGGGGCTAAGAGACTGTCACCACACTCCCCCAGGTCACAAAGTCCCAGGCCTTGTAAAGAAGTGAGACCACGGTGCCCAGTTGGAGAGGACTACTCCAGGAGAAGTGAAGTCTGAAAGAAGCCCAAGATGTCTCATCCTTTGCTGCACCTCCCTGAGTCTCCAACCTGCCCCAAAGCTGGGACGAAATAATGCAGGTAAACCAGGGCCAAGGGGACAAAAGAAAAATACAACAAACACATAGTCCATTTCTTTATTGTCTTTCAGATTCTTAAACTTCCTGACACCACGTATAGCCATTGATTCCAACCTGTTTATTGGAACTTCTATTCTGGTTTAGTGGTCAACTTTTACATTATCAAAGATTTAGTCACAATAAATACAAGTGACCCCCCCCTCAAAAAAAAAAAAAAGCCACCTCCCAAATAACCTGCACTAGTGTAACCGTTTATTACACTTTTAAGGATTATAAAACAGCTGTCTAAAAAAGCTCAGTCCAAGTCCTTTAGGCAAATGTTATATGCAGCATAACTCGGCATCAAAGAAAAACCCTGTGGCAGATTAGTAAGGACCACCTTTTCTATTTACACCCCTGTGATGAGAATGTTTATATTACTTGTACAAAAAACTTCATGTCTCTCCATCCACTGGAGTGACATGTGGGACATGTAGCAGGGCTGCACTCAGTTGCCTCTTTCATTTCCTCTGCCCTGGGGCGAGATTTTTGCTTCTTAAGAGGACATACAGGACTAAAGGCACTCTGGAGAAGGATCATCCTTGGCCTTGCTTGTCAAAGGTGTGGGTCCCAGCATCACAGTTGGAATACTGAGACCAAAGTCCCCATGACATTGACAAGATGGCCCAGAGCCATGGATGGCTCTAAGGGGACATGTGTCTATCTGCGCACATACATGTGCACTTGGCCATTTTAAACCTGCTCTCCCACCAAAACAGGGAAGGAATAAGCTTTGTAAACTCCCACCCCACTCCACAGAGTGGCCATTTTAAGTTTCTAGTTGCTGTCAGAGTTTTGCGTCAGATAACAAGGGGCTATTATAAATTGCCATTTGGGCCTGAGGGCTCCCACATTCTCACTGCTCCTCAGAACCAGGTCCTCTCAGACCCAACGCACCCATGGGGAGACGAGGCCCCAAGCACTGTAGCAGATCTTGAGTGGGGTGAGCTTTGCTGCTGGAAGAACACCCTTAATGTTAACATCCTTTCCTAGTATATTCAAACCCCACCTAGAAAGGGATTTAATAATGTCTTTCCTGTAGGATCTTAACGTTTATCACACAACCACCCATTTGGAGATTGTTACAGAAGTTACACCGCAAAGGGAGAAACTAAAGAAAAGCGGGGGAAATTTGAGACAGTAGAATGAACTAAATATGAGAGCTTCTCACATTCTTGTCCCTTCTTAAAAAGCTGTTTCCAGCACAGTTAAGTCATCTCTGATGAGAATGTGCTTGGGAATGCTGGGCTGGAGAAGGCAGAACCAGAGCCTCACTGTCCCATCCTCTGCCAGAGGTGGTCTGGCAAGGAGAGATGAGGTGGAGAGGGGAGGAGAGGTGGTTCCTGAGTGCAGTGATAAGCCAGGTTTTGGTGGGACTTGGGGGCAAACATGTGCCCCCCAGTCACAGACCCAGTCAACCCTGGCTGGAAAGTGACAACCCTACAGCATCCCACCAGTGCAGAGGTGACGTTGGCCTGGACACCTGATTCTGTTACTACATAGGACTGAGGCCTATTTGCTGGGAGTGGCCAGCTGAGCGCTCCTTGTTGGAGGATTTGGAGTCTGGCCGGTGTCACTGAACAGAGAGGGCTAACAGCTCAAGGTAGTATAAGACAGATATTTATTTGCCAGGCACACAGAAAAATGCGAGGAATAGAAACGCTTGCATACTTTTGAGTTTTTGGTGTAAAATCACACCCTTTCCCCCCACTCCTGAATGTCAATTTCCCTCTTTCCCCCCAAATCCCTGGATCTGGTAATGAAAGCCACCCTTCCCTGCCCTCCCCTCCTTCAGCCCATCTAGTCAAAACAAAAATCAATGAGAAATTTGGGGTTTTACACAACAAAAACTTAGAACATTTTGCAAAACTAGGTCTTCTACCTAGGTCTTCTACCGCATGTCAAAAATGTTTTCTAAACACTGATATTCACACAACATGAGAGGGGGTTAAATGAGCCTTTATTAGAATGTTGAAGCAGTGTGTTCGAGAAGGCGGCCCTACAAAATAAGGGTTTTAAATTAAGTCCCTAACTGCATGGACAGGAAAACCAGGACTGGGGCTGAAGTGGGGAGCGGCATACTCCATCTCCACAATGACACATGTGCATGCACACATGGATGCCCTTGCATCAGCATGGAGCCAGCCCCGTGTACAGCACACACAGGACAGCTTCTGCCTTTCCTCATGGAACCAATTTTTAAGGAGTGGGAGAAACCAAAATGAAACACAACTAAGAGCAGACCTGATCCTTTGTAAGACATTTCTGTAGACTCTAAAGAGGATTAAAAAAAAAAAAAAAAAGTCCAAAGGCGAACGCTGGCGGCATGGCCCTGCTTTAAGGGAAGGTTCTAAACTAGACCCAAACGGAAACCCTGAAGTCTGTAGCGGGGGAGGGATGCCTCCCCACCTGATACACCTAACGGGAGCACAGGCCAGGGCAGCTTGGGATGATGTCCATCAAAATAAGTAGGAAAAGAAAAGGAAAAAATTTAATAAAATAAACCACAACAACAAAAAAACACAACAGCCTGCCCCTCCAACTTCTCGCTCAGGCTCTGGACGTTGCTGCCAGTTCTCTCCACCCTCCTCCGCAGGCAACGGCACAGCTTCCAGGATCCCGGGCTCTGTAGCTGGGTCTGGGCTGCAGTTTGTTCTTCTGCTAAGTGTGGGAGGTCGGGGGTTTCCTGGATGAGCAGCAGCACAGGCCTTCCGCTGGAGAGAGCGAGGGCTGGTTGCTCATCGGCCCACCCTCTGGGTCATGGGGGCCGTGCTTGACAGAACCCCTGGGTCTGCACGGTTTACTTAAACTCCATCATTGTGAGGTGATTAAAAAAAAAAAATCTGTCAACCTAGAGATTGCCGTGAAGGAAGGCAGTCAAAGATTGGGAAGCTAAGACGGGAAAAAGCAAAAATAAAACAGAATGCTCCGCTCAACTTCAGAAGCCCCGGCGCCAGTCTTGCCCTAGTGTGTTGTGTCACAGTGTCCAGGCTGCCTGTGCGCCTTGTGGGGGCTGAAGGGGAGGGTGGGAGCAGAACTAGCCCCCGAGGTCCGCTTTTCTGCTGGTGTTGGGCAAACTAAAGGCAAAGAAAGGAGGAAAGCCCACGGGAAAGGTCCCCCAGTGATAATCCTCATCCACCTGTGAAGCAGCCCCGCAGCCGTGATGAGACTTTGTGGCGACAAGACTTCGCAGCCAAGAACGGAGCTCTTGCTTCTGCAGCATGGCTGACGCTTGCTCACTCTCTCAGGGAGCAGGGTGTCTTCCTGAGCGGAGGGTGGCGGGCCAGGTGGGAGGGAGGTGGGAGCCTGTTCTCCATTGGGCCAGGCTCACACTATTTCCACGTGGCCGACTGGGGGATGGAGCGTGGCGGGATCATGTCCAGGAGGTACTCCCGCTGGCGGTCCACCGCGGAGGAGGTCTTGTGCACCGCCAAGCTTGGGCTGACAAATGCAAGGGCCCCACCTGCAACAGAACAGAGCAACATGCTGAGATAGCTCCAGTCAGGCAGAGACTGCCAAGAGGACCCCAGCCTCAGCGGGGCCAACGGAGCTTGGGTGGTTAAAATCCCAGTCTCAGACCCAAAGAGAATTTATGAAATAACTCAATCACCTTCACAATGTTCCCAGACTCTGCCATGGTAAGAGATTCCATCAGCTCTCTGAGGGTTTGTAAACTGAGGTGTTCACCACAGTGCAGTTTAGAACAGTGAAAAATCACAAATGACTAAACTGGGAAACTGGAAAATCAGTATGATGGAATACTATGCAGCCATTAAAGGTGCTAAGGTAACATTCAAACTATTCAGAGGGACACAGACTGGTGAACACAGCATGATTCCCTCTGTAGGACACTAGACACACATGACACTCAAGTGAAGAGGCAGATTGAGGAAAGGTCCTAAGTGCTACATTTGTTCTTTTGGGGTAGAAAGTACCCGCCATTGCCATCACCCTCTCTTTTTATATTCTCCAAATATCTCCAATGAACAAGTTTCACTTTAGTAACTGGAAAATGAAGAAATGACCCCGACACATAAACACACTAAGGTTTTGGCCGGCCTAGCATAAGGACTGCCCTAGATCCACAGCTACAGCAAGGCCCCCCAGAGTCACTGCATTACTCCAACAGTACTTCAGGTGGACGTTGATATACTTTGTGGAACAGGGTCCTGAGGTCAAATGCACTCGGGAGCCCTCCTTGAGCATTTGGGGCAGCACTGCCAACGAGATCCCACCCAGTTTTCCTCAACTCACCACCCAGAAACCCAGGGTAACCGCTGGCAAAATTCTCCTGGGAAGTGAAGCTTCTAAGCCTTGACACTTTTGCCTCTGACCCAACAGTTGAACACAGCAACTATTTATTCCTTTGGATTCCCTTTCAAACATTACCCTTTAGTGCATACATTGTTTTCAAATGGTTGCTATCACTTCATATACCTTCAAATTTCCCAGGAAAGGAATTCCTGACCAGCCTGTGAGTTCTTAGTTGTATCTTACCCACGCTGAGCAAAAGTCTCTCTGCTTGTATTGTTTACAAATGCTCTCGACTCTCCAGGTGGCCCTAATTCTTCTGTAGTTGGACAAACGTTCTCCCTTCCCTGAGCTCCTCTCCTGAGGGAAGCTCTGAGACGTGGGCATGTCTCTAATCCATGGTCAGCTGCGTGCACAGTGGGCTCCTGTGTTTCACATTTGCATAGACGGGCCAGCTTTCCCAAGTCTGACTGGGGTCCATCATATGATGGCGCCCCTTCTTCCTACAGGGGTGTGGCAGGTACTCGTTCCCACAAGGAGTGCTCACTCCTCTTCATTCAGCCTTTTATGCCTACCGTTCACTTTCCCATTTCTGATGGACACAAGAAATACCCAACTTTCATCTTAATGCCAGCATATAAATGATATAATACTGTACACCTAAAACTACCAATGTCACCCCAATAAATTTTAAAAAATAATAAAATAAAAAACAGAATGACCGAGGATGGTGGTGGGACTGTAGAAGGCTGAAAATCCTCCACCTGAGGGTCTCCATATCTCCTGGGTCGTTCTTCAGAGGCCTTTGCTGCCAACCTCAATTAAAATCTCAGTCTCCACCCCAGGGACACTCTTCCCCTCCCTGCATTCTTGTTTTATTCACACTTTTCACCACTTGACCTATCCAACGTAGAAGGTGGAAAGAGAATATGCCATAAAGCAGGGAATAAAAGACACTGGCTGAGCAAGTAACAGAGTTAGTGCAGCAGGAAAGGCAAAACCTAACACTAACAGGCATTCCTATGGCGGAGGGGAGGGGGCGCACATGAGTTGTCAAGGTGAGCATCTACGATGACAGGAGTCCACTGAATGGCAGGGGTGACAGTGCCTGAACTGGGTCTGCCCTATGTTTCGGGTCAAGGGCTGAGAGTTTTGGTACAAAGCGTGAAGATAGCGAGGGCAATCAGCATCTACCCAGGGCTGGCACTTGCTCAAGGTGTCCTATTTAGTAAACAAAAGAGATTTTGCATGAGGGTCAGGGAGCAGGCCAGGGAGTTCAGGGCCCTTTGTGCCATTTCCCTTCAACCTGTGTGTATGCACATCTTCGTTAAAAATAAAGAAGGGATAGACCCAACCATGGCAAGATCCCTACTTTTGAGCCCTGCAGAGGCCACCCACCTGTACTCAGGGGTGCCTTCTTCCAGTTGGAGGTGGCATTGCTCTTGCCGGCACTCACGGCTCTCTCGGAATGTCTGCCAGTCCTGCTGACGAGGGCTGTGGCTGAGGCTGCATTCTGCAGTTTGGGTGACTGACTGAATGTGTGCAGCACGCTTCTGGGTGTCGTGGCCGAGCCCCGGGACAGCTGGCTGGAGGCCTACAGTGGAGAAGAGGGTGTGATGGCTCACGTGGGGAAGGGGGCGCAAAGGGCGAGACGCTCAGTGCAGCCTCTCCTTGCTCTGGCCGACCTCTTCCCACCCACATGGGGTCCCTAAAGTCCAAAATCAGGAGACCAGGTAAGTTATACCAAGAGGGGAGGGGAAGGAAATAGAGACAGACAGACACGCAGGCAGCTGACGTGGTCACAGTCTGGGGTGGAGGGCTGGTTGGTGGTGCGGCGCAGGGGGCTCCCAGCACTGCAGTTCTGACCTGTAGCACAGCCCCGTTACTCCAGTCGCGGGCTTCTCCTGAGCGGAACGCCAACTTACGCCGGGGTTTTATGACCTACACAAACGGGGGTTGAAATCAAGGTCAGCACCATCCACAGTCCGGCCTAGGTGGACCTAGAGTGACCAAAGGGCAGCAGCTGTGACCACACAAGGCCTAGTCCCCACAGGACAGGCCGCTTCCTGAGGGCAGTGTGGCCTCCCACTATGGAGGGACCTTGAGAAGATGTGGTCATTAGTGAATTACAAACGACTTCGAAGGATACAAAAAACTGCCAACAGGGAGCTTTGGGTCGACATGGGGTGGGAAAGCAAAGCATTAAAAAAAGCAACCAAAAAAAAAATTTCCAAACTTGCTTCTCTCCTTAATTTAGCTAGAACATTTCTTCCAAACGCCCCTTGTATCTCAATGTGGCTTTCAGAAAGTCCTCTTAGACAAGAAGTACTTGTCAGCTGGCACAACGCGCGTGAAAGCTACAAAATCTAAAGAAACTGCAAATTAGTATTTTCACCACCAAACACCACCATTAAACGCAATTTAGACGCACAGTTAACAATCGGGCAGATGCTCGCCGCGAGTGTGGGGAAGAACACCAGAACATCCTGCCTGCTAGCAGTAACTCTCTGCCAGGGAACAGGACTCTCGCCTGAGGGCAGGGCCCCAGCCTGGCTCCCAGGCCTTGGGGCTGTGTTTCTGGCTCCCGGACAAGGACTCACCTGCTTCAGCGCGGGGTGGGTGGTGGTGGCAGGCTCAGCTTTGGCCTGCACAGGAGCAGTGCCCTGCTGCAGGAGACGCTGCTCGATCTCCTGTTCCTGCTGCAGTGCCTTCACGAAGGCAGCCTTCAGCCGGCTAGTGTGCTCCACTTTGAGTGCCTTCTTTTGGTTGGACGCCATGCAGTTCTCGCACATGATGGCGCCACCCTTCTCCTCCCGCCAGCGGCACGTGAAGTCCGTCTTGCACTGTGCGCACATGTAGGGCTCCCGGGACAGCACTACAGCCGCTGACATTCTGCCTGCTGCAGGGGAAGAAGAGTAGGCTCACATCAAAGAACAGGACACTGTCAGAACCCCCACCACCTCCAAGTGAGGTGCGTGACAGAGCAGGAACAGTGCCCTGGGCCATGTGGCCCAGTGGGCATCAGAAAAACAAAGCGTCAGTCAACATCATCTGTTCTTTCCGCAAAAACGTATTAGGCACTGACTATGTGCAGACACTGGGCCAGCCTCATGGAAGCTTTGCTAGCCAAAGCTTTGGAAATGCCATGGGTTAGGCATCCTTGGTATGAACTCTCAAAAACAGTGCCATTGGCTTGGCTTCTGCTGATTGCCTTGCCACTCACAGTGCAAGAACAAGGAGGCATTAAGTCCCGACTTGGCTTCCCATCCATCCTTCCTATACTGGCCTTGGAATAACTCTTTTGCCAATAATATCACCTCATAAAGGAGACACCAAAGGGAGCCTGCACCCTTCCCCACTGGGCCTGGCTCTGGAGCCCTGTGGTCCCTCAAGGCGGCCTAACAGGTAGAGCCCATCAGCTCCTCCCCTGTTCCCCTGGACCAGTTATGGTCCTGCCTCCTCCCCAGCTCTGAGGATCTGATAAGATCATATAAGAAGAGTGTTCAGGCTGGCTGACCAATTAATGTCACTACCAGCTCCATCTCAGGGCACAAGTATCCTCAGTTCAGTGTCTGGTGAAGGCTCCCTAATGGCCAACATGGCCTCTACTTCTTTTCTAGTATTGGTTTTGATTACTATCCTGTTTATACCCTTTTATTCCTAAAACTTAACACTCAGATGTGCTTTCTAAACTGTTTCCAAAGATAACGATCGAGCGAGTTTGGCTCTGGTGTCGATATCCCCACTCTCCCACGCTGGGGGCTCTGAGCACTCCAGGCTCTGGGAACTTCCACCTCTGTGATGACTTCCTACCTGGAAGCAAAGCCTATCACGTCAGCCTCCCACAGGCACCCCTCCTCACTGACCGCCCATCTGCCCCACAGCACACCAACACCACAGGGCCACTGCTTGTCCCCCTGGACCATATGTGCGAGACCTTGGACCTTGGCTCTCAAGATGCCCTAACAAGAAAGGTGCCTGCAATGTGTTTAAGAAGCTATCACACCTCACGGCAAGCAGAACTAATGACAAAACATTATCCATAATATCCGCATTTCAAGATAACTCTAGGTACACTGTAGGTGCACTGACATGTGCTGTGCACTGAAAAAAAACCCCTATGTAACAGAAACTTCAGCGGCAAGAGATAAAAACAGCCCTAGCACAAGGCCCACTCACCTTGAGTCTCCAGCAGATTCTGTACCACCTCTTCCAGGCCGACCAGGTAGATGAATTCGTTGTTGGCAGCACTGGGCAGGAAGTTCATCTCTGGGGCGGGGGGCTTGGGAGGGGGGATTTCAAGCAGCGTCTTCTCAAGCTGTTTGCGCAGTGCGAGCTTGGCGGCTGCCTGTCGACTGGCTGGAGAATCAGCAGACGTGACCACGGAGGCCACGCTGGTGGGGGTAGAGTTGGCCTGAGCAGAAGTGGCTGTCGTCCCTTTCAGCGAGGCTTGGGAGGGCTTTTGGGAGACAACAACCTGGTCAGGGTACTAGGGGCACCCCACCCTGAGGCAGGACCCATCGCTGCACCCACTGCCCAAGTCAGCACCATTATCTGCACTGATAGAGTCCTTAAGATAGAAATTCCCAGCTGCCTGACACCTGTGAGCAGCAGGCAGCGTAGCATTAAACTGTTCAGCCTGAGCAAGAACCAATTTCATAAGCATGCTTCCTGAGGCTTGATATCCGATAAACTGTACATGTTTAAAATCTATAATATGCTGCATTTTGCCACAGGAGGACACCCATGAAGCCACCAGGACAATGGGCACTCCCTAACCAGGACAATGGGCACTCCCTCAGTTATGGCCTCCTGACACCCATCCAGGCAGCATGGCCACTGTCCTGATTCTACAGCCTGGCCCTCCTTCCAGCATAGGTCTGGGCGGTCTCCTTCCTTGCAGGAGTGCAATGGTGGCTCAAGCAGCATCTGTGGCATTTCCCTTGTGAGCATCTTTATGTGTGTTTGTTAGGAAACACTAATGTTTTAGTCACCTCATGTGTCCTCATCAGAGTTGCAAGAGAAAATATAGCTCCTGCACCAGCCCCTGCCCTTCTCCCCTCTCAACTCTTGCTGATCCTGCGCTACTTTCTCATCTTTGTCTGGCCCCAGGGGCTGATATTCCATCATCTCCTTGCTCCAGTCAGTCCACTGACTCCCAACACTGTCAAGTGCTCTCTCCAAAACATGGAGCTGACCATGCCAGTTCCTTTAACTTTGTTAGGCTGAAGAACCTCCTGGAAATCTGAGGAAAGCTGCATATACCATCCCCAGGAAAATGCACACACTTGACAACTAGCCCAAAATTCATCACAAAGCTTGGGAAGCATGGGATGCTTTCCCAGGACCTCTACTCCCACAGTGGGTCTCCGGAGCTGACGAGGCTCCCTAAAATAAAGGATACCACTGCAGCACCTTGGCCTGGCCAACCCCCTACTGACCAATCAGCAAGTTCCTCCTTGTTTCCTTCTCAGGTTCTTTACCCCATAGGCAGCAGAACCCCACACCGTGCCTGCTTTCCATTTTCCTGGCACACTAAGCCAGGAACAGGGTCTGGCACACGAAAGGGGTACAATCGAGGTTTATGGGGTAAATGAACTGCCAGGACAACCTCATGTGGTAGAAGTACTGCACTTGAATCCCACCTAGAGGAGGCAGGGACACTGCTCAGAGCCCTGAGGGTTGGGTTCTTGGAGGAAGCTATGCAAGGATGCACCAGGCCAATGGCAGTAGAGAAGCTAACTCACCCATCAGCAAAAGTCCCTGCAGACCCAGTAATTTTATCTGTCAATGAAGCTCTTGCTTCCAGCCTGCCCTCCTCCCCTAGTCCTGCTGTCTTCTTGGCTCTGCTTGGTGAGGACAGATCCGCCCCATCTCAGAGGCTCTGTCCAGAGGTGAAGGGATGTGTGGCTAAGAATAGATGTGCTGGTACTATGAGGACATCAGCAGACACGCTCTCCTCACATGCTTGTGCCTGAAAGGGGGAGGGTGGGGAGGGCTCTGGTGCCCCCTAGCTGTCTCCAGGCTCATCAGACGCCTCACCTGGTTTCATCTGTCCCCGCCAAACCTGCCTCCCACAACCCCTCAGCCTCCCCATGGCTCCGCTCATGTCTGCAACCCTTTCCCTCTCAACAGCTCTCTACCTCTGTCATGAGGCAGATCTGAACACAGGACTCCTGCCTGCAACCTTCATGCCTGAAAGGTCCCAAGGAGCTCAAGTCCAAATACCATGGGGCCTCCTGAGGCCTCACCTGACTCTGAGGGAGCAGGTAGGTTATGCTGAACCACCCCACTGTGGCTCAGGACCATGGGCCCTTTCAGGGACAGCTGTATGGTGCACTCCCCAGGCTGGCACAGCATGACACTTACCTGCGGGATGTTGACGAGCAGACTGGTGTTGGGGACGTTGGCGACGCGAATAAGGCCCTGCTGGATGATTCTTTGCCCCTGGATTTGCACACTGGGCACAGATGCCCGGGGGGCCAGGAGAAGTGGTGGTGGCCCCGTGCTGGAATGTTGTCTGATGTTGTGGATTTGCTGTGGGGTGGGGACAAGACAATGATGGACCATGGAGGGAGGCAGAGAAGGGCTGGGCTCCACAGCCCCCAGCCTGAGGATTGAGACAGGTCATTCTCACAAGGTAGATGGTTACTTGGGGCTGCCCTGCTGTATTCCTGTCCTGAGCATGCACCCTGCTCACCTGGGCCCCCCTGACGAGTGGGGGCATGACGACCTGTGAGCTCGCCTGTGGCCCCAGCTTTGAGGACACCTGCTGCCCGCCTCGAACCAGGGGTGGTGGAATGACACTGCCAGGCATTCGAGTCGAAGAGGTCTGTCAATGACACCAATCCCTAGATCTTACATGACTTTTTTTTTTAACAAACAGGTTTGCTGTTTCTGTAAAACCACATACTTAACAAAAAAAAGGAGGGAGTAGGAGAAAAAATACAGAACAAGGAACACAGACTCCAACATGAGCCTCATAAACCTGGGCTCAGTCAGGACACAGGACACACCACAGTAAGAGTCTAGCCAACCACTACTGGCACCGCCACCTGCTGGTGTGAGCTGGGGGCTTGGGACAGTTTGAGGGGAGCAAGGCTCCTGTTGAGACCTCAGTCCTGTGGCTGAGGGTGAGAACTCTGCCTGTCTCACCCTGTGGGGAGAGGAAGCTTTGAGCCCCGCTGAGACAAGGCCCAGCCAGGCCCCAAAATTGCCCCTGGGAGACTCAAAACAAAGGGAGCTCAGTCTGTCTAGGTAGGATCCTAGTCCCCTCTCCTGTCTTGCCAGGGGCAGTCATGGAGGGGGCCTCCCATGTGATTTATGATGTCAACAGTGGCCTAGTCTGGAGCATGAACATGCTTTTATTTTTGGGCCACTGGCAGGAAAACTTCAGTTTAATCAGAAAGAATGGGTAGCCTTTCTCAGGGTGGCTCAGGAGCCCGATGAAGAGGGAAACTGACCTGAAGTGATGGCTTGCCGGAAGGAATGTTCTGGGTGCCCCGAACAAGCGGGGGAGGGGTGGTCACGGTGCTCCCAGCGGAGCCTGCGGGCTGCAAGAGAGCAGGACACAGATGATGAGAAGGCCACCAGCCCTATACCCCACCATGTAATCCTGACAGAGGATTGGTTTTCTTCCTCCTCCAAAGGTCCCAGGCTCTCAAAGGTTCTGCTTCCAGCCTGGTAAGTGGCCCCCGTCTATCTGCAGCAGGAAAAGACATGTTCAAATGGGCAGAGGAGCGCTTTTCTCCTCACCCCCTGGAGACTCTTGGCATCACTCTGTGGTTCAGCTGCTGGCTTGGACTGACGATGAGAAAGGACCTGGGGCCTGGACAGGTTGGTTAATCCCAACTGTGGGATTCTTAAAGTCATATATTCCATTATGGAATGGATAGTGACAAACTTGGGTCACTTCACTGTGTCTTCAACAACTGACGAGGAAACAAGTAACAGGTAGGCTCTGTTCACCGTGAGATTAACAGAGGTCAGGCAGAGTCCACTTGCCAAACGGGTAGGGAGAGAGCTCAAGCAAACTCCCAAGTCAGATCAGTAAGCGTCCTTCTGTTGCTCTCCCTTAGAGGACATGTATTCTACATACTGTCAGCCGTCCTGCCCGATATATATTCACTTCCTGGTTTAGTGACAGTGGTTATGGTAAACAGGAAGGCAGCTGCATTACTGACCAGGAAGCTTCCCAGAAACCTAACAAAACAAACATGAACCTGTTCCACCTGGTAAATTGTGCTTGAAGCAGCATTGCAAAGAGCTTTGGGGACCAGGGGAGGTAGCAGGAGCAGGAGCCCCAGGACACAATCCCACAGCAGCCTCTGCTGGCCAGCA
Organism: Pteropus alecto; assembly: GCF_000325575.1. Classification (NCBI taxonomy): domain Eukaryota; kingdom Metazoa; phylum Chordata; class Mammalia; order Chiroptera; family Pteropodidae; genus Pteropus; species Pteropus alecto. The sequence continues at coordinate 2,231,968 of NW_006429864.1, read as the reverse complement.
CAGCCAGCCACAGGGCAGGAGGCCTTTCTGCAAACGGGCTTGGGACAGAAGTGTGTTTCCAGCAGCTTCAGATACCTATCTGCATTCCATTAGCTTGATGCTTTTATAGGGAGTTGTTTTACGTATTCAGATCTGGAACATTCTAGATTGAGTAATACTCCGATATCTTTTCACTTTGACATCCTTTTGGCTAAATCAGAAACTCAAACTTCAGCCTGCAAGTTTCTATTCAGACCTCAGCCCTCACGCACCCGGGGAAACCTTTCCAACCTGACTCTGAATGGCTCTCATTGATCCTCAAGGAGGGAACAGACATGCACACACCTTCTGGGTGGTGGTTTCCTTTTGTATTTGACTCTGCCGCAACTTTTTCAATAAAACGAGCTTTGCTTCTTCTAATCGTAACTCTTCTTTTAGTTGCTTAATCATCCTTTCTCGTTCTTCGGGGCTGCTTTTCTGTCAGCAAAAGAGAACAGGGTTGAAGAGGAGGTCCAGCAGCTGGGAGCACAGGCCTCACTGTTAATAGCTGCACTCAGGGATGTCACTGGGTGGGGTGGTCCCCAGCAGTGGGACAAGGCTCACCATGAGGGCCTCAGTGCTGGTCTCCTGCAAGGTCTCCTTTGGAAGCCCATTCACCCTCGGGCTCACAGGCTGCTCGTTGTCAGAGAGCACGATCACATCGGGTGAGGGGGCTCTCCTTTCGGACTTCATGTCACTGTGGAGGACGAATAGTAGGTTGTTACCAGAGCATCTTAACTATGTTGGATACTGTCCCCAGGGCCTCACATCCTGCAGTTATCCAGATTAAGATACAGACACAGCAAGGTGATGAGCACAAGTGCCCCACGGGCCTCCACAGTCTCTTCTCCTTGTGTCTTCCCTGATGGCCTCCCTACCACCCACCCAGGCTGTCTTCTCTAACTGCACTCACCACACGGCACCCCTCCCAGCTGGGACAGCTCTTGGTGCCCACCTCCATGCCCCCAGGGATGAGGACACTCCTGTGCCTGAAGGTGACAAAAACATTTTGGAAACCACCACCATTCCTTTTTCTACCATGTGGCTAGGTGTTGGATTAAAAACACTTGGCTCTAGATCCTGGCTGAGGCTGCCTGCTGGATATTCTTCCTGGGCCACACATGGCCTCTTCATCCTGCCAGTGGCAACATGGAAGGAGTAGCTGCATGTTTTGAAACAGACTAGAAGAACATGCAGCACATTTTCTCTCGCACATCTGGATACTCTTCACCTACTTGATGACGTGCTCATAAACTGGTGTCCAGCAACCCCTAACCCCCATACTCTAACAGTAGGTGGACTGATCTGGTGCCAAAGCCACCCCTGCCCAGCCTAAATCCACTAAGACAGTGACCACCAAGGGACTGGTGCTTCTATGAGAATCTAATGCCTGATGATCTGAGGTGGAGCTGAGGTGGTGATGCTAGTGCTGGGGAGCGGCTGCAAATACAGATGAAGTTTCATTTGCTGGCCCACTGCTTACCTCCTTACATTAGGAACTGCAGCCCAGTTCCTAACAGGCCATGGATTGGTACCAGTCTGTAGCCCAGGGGCTGGGGACCCCTGCCCTAAGACATATACACACTTGAGCCTCTGCTACAGCATCACTGACCCCACACACAGGACCAATGGGTCCCAGAGACAGCACTTCACTCCCAACCAAGCAGTTCTGTTTGCTGATAGCACAATGTAAACTTTCCCTTAAGATTTGGCCTCAGCACTTGTGCTGAAGGAAAATCGGATTCTTCCTTTCAACGGCTGCAAAACCAACCAAGGATCAAACACATCCACTAGGTGGCACTGTGGCCCAGAGAACAAACTTGATGAAGTTAACTGGAAGCTCAAAGTTGTCCCACTCTTTCAAGCCCTTACTTACATCCCAGCTAAGCAGGGGCAGAGTACAGATGGAGAACTGGTGTTTGAATAGCCCACTGAACCACCTTTTCTATTCCTGGAGGGAGGCGCGCCTTCACAGAGGACCAGACCCTGAGGATTCTCTGACTACCCCTGGACCCCAGACTCCCATCCCAACACTAGCCAATCCTAACCTTGATTCCCACAGCTGCCTGGTGGCTGCACCTCAACATTCCTAGTCCTGATCTGATTTAACCAGCACAACTAACTGCCAGCTGGCCTCTCACAAGAAACCAGGGGAGTGGACAAAAAAACACCTATTTCAAGTTATACAACCCCTCATTGGGGTTATCAGACTGCATTCTCAAGTCCAGAAACTGCCTGCTGTTTATAAAGTTATTCAAGACATCTCACTCAGGCCTCATAAATCAAAGACCGATGCAATTGAGGAACCACTGCTTTTTCTAGTCTCTGTCTCCCTGCTAGCTGTCCATTCCACCCAAGACCAACTCTCAAAGTGACTTAGGGGCTCCAATCCCAGGTTCTCTGGATGTGCACACAGACATCAAGAAGATGCAAGGCCCCAGCATAGGAACTTTGGTGCTAGTCTTGGCCTGGCCTAGGTAGGCTCCAGGTGGCTGCACATAGAGGAAGCAAAGAGCCCAAGCAGAACCACATGAAGGTTTAGACAGCAGGCATTTCCTGAGCAAGTGTGCGCTGAGATTACAGTGACCTACAGCGATTAATCACTTTTTATCATCTCACTAAGGGCATGCACTTCTGAAGGTGAGATGTATAATAAAACTGAAATTTGCCTGAGGGAAGAGGACACGGTGAGGGACCGAGGCCATTTGGAGGCTGAAGCTCCCTGAGATGGCCACTCTGACCACAGCACTCCCAGGTCCCATCTTGGATGAGACTAATCAATAACTCGTCCAAGAGATGATGTCATCTTCCATCAATGATCACTCAGCATCCCAGCAGCCAGCAGGGAGTGAACTTCCTGTATGCTAATCAGGCCACCAAAAAGTCATGTGACAAAGGCATTTCCCTCCTTGGTCACATGACCCTTTAACTGTGCCTTCCAACGTGAAAACCATGGCAACAGCCAGTTCTAACCGGTTTGTGACAAGCAGCCTTCATTTTGAGAAGTGAGGTAGGGTTCAGGTGCTGTCAGAAAATGGAGGCTTCCAGTTCACCCTGGGGCTGCCGGGCTGCAAGCACTTCCTCTGTGGTACCCGCCCACAGGGACTGTGGTATGTTATAGGCACAAGGCCACCTCTTCCAAACACAGAGGGGTCACCAGCCCCTCTAACTGCCAACATGAAAAACTTTCCTAAGCTCCATTTTTAAAGCAAAGGTGCTTCAAGTCAGTTCCTTCCCAGAGAGTTCTTTTAAGTCAGGAAAAGGAACACCCACTTTTGATACCGGCTTAAAATTAACGTGGGCATTCTTATTTACAAATTTGTTTTAAAATATAAAACTATTTAGGCCAGGAGAACAAAAGCAGAGGAAACCTATTCCAACAAACCAGGGGAATAGTGGTGAGGCAAAGTACACTATTTCAAGTACACAGCAGCCACCTGGGCACCAAGTTTATTTGGAAGCTACATTATTTCAGTGTAACTCCAATAAGCCTATCCTGCCCATTTTGAAACCCCCTATATATAACAGAATGATCGAAAGATTTTATGTGATCCTATGAAATACCTGGAAGCAAGCCAGACGGTTATCAGCAAAAATGGTCTCACCACCTCCCCGCCTTAGGCTGGCCAAACACAAAAGTTATGCTACCTGCCAGGAACTTCCATCAAATTTTCTGGAGGGAAGGCCGGGATTATAAACCTAACTAACGATGGGATTTCAGCTGCTCACCAGTCAGCGGTCAGTGTGAGGTTAATATTTAGTGTCCCACCCACTCCCACCCCAGCCCAGTCTGTGCTAGAGGAAGCAGTCTCATCAAGGGAATGCAGAAAGTGTCCTCGGTGGCTCTGACCTTTGTCATTCTCTGAATGGGCCTGCCTGATATCAGGGAAGGTGTGCTTCATTCACACTCGTTCATTTGTTTATTTGTTCATTCACTCACTCACTCATTCTCTTACTCTTATTTGCTAATTGCCCACCTATGAAGCAGGTGTGGTGCCAGGCAGTAGGGATAAATCCCTGGATAAAAGGCAGTTCCCATCCTGGTGGACAGGACAGTCATATACCTTGACTCCAGAGCAGCCAGGGCAGCTTCTCCAGAGCTTGTAGAAATGTAGCATCCCACTGCTCTAGACTTGCTAGATCAAAGCCTGCATTTTAACAAGATCCCCAAGATTACTGCACATAGTAGAGAAGTTGGGGACGACTGTGGGCCCAACGAAGCTTCAGGACAACAAATTCCTCCTTGGGGTCAGCAGCAACCATTCCATGCCAGAACCCGCTCCCTCTTCTCTCCATATCTCTCCAGCCCAGCGGCTGGGTGCAGAGGCAGGTGGGCTGCTAGGTGCGGTTAAAGGTGGGGTGGGAGGTTTGCTAGATCAGCACCAGCCTTGCCTGTTCCTTCTGCAAATCTCCACCATGGCCTCAGTGCGTTCTTCCCACTGGAGCCCATTCACATCTCCCACTAGCCTCTCTAGTCTCTGTAGCCTGGGCTCCTCCACTTGTAGGCTCCTCCTGCCTTCACCACCATTCCCTCCACCACATCCCCAAATCCCCCAACTGAGCCACAACTCACACCTCAAGATGCACTTCAAACTGTCTGTCCCTGGTAGGCTCATCGCTCCCACACCCTGCCCCCTGGAGCGTGGTCAGCACTCCCACAGTGCATTCACGGGGAACACCCACACTGTATGCATGCCTGAGGAAGCATTCCTAGCCCTACCCCCTAATGTCCATCTTGTGGCTAGGAAGCTCAGGGCAGAACTCTGGGGGTCCCACTTAAGGGCAGCAAAGGCCTGAGCAGAACACCCTGCTAGCAACGAGCTTCCTCACCCTCACTCCAACAAACTCATTCAAGGAAAAGTGCCTCCACCTTCCCACAGTGCCAGCATGGCAACCCCGAGCCAGTTTGCCCACACTGTCATTGTCCATCTTACAGGCAGTTTCCCCCACTCCAATCTGGGACTGGAGGCTGTCAAAGGAACAGCAGCCAGGCCCCATGGCCCCACTCAGAGCCTGTCTCCACAAGGCCTGGGGCACTGCAGCTTCCTGTGAGAGCCAGGATGCTCCCAGGGTGACCCAGTAAAAAAAAAGTCAAGAGAGAGGGGTCCAGCCCTAATGTGACACCATGGCCCCAGAAGAGAGGGTGAGGCTCCCCAGAGCCAGAGGGACAGGAATCTCCATCTAGTGCCATGCTGGCTGGGTGTGGGGGAGGACACAGGGTCTCCTCCCAGAGCCCATGGCTGTGCTCACAAAGGACAACCGTACCAAGTCTGCATACTTGGGGTGGGGTGTTGTTACACCCCCACAGAGCTGCCTGGGTCTTGGTTTCATCTCTTATAAGTGAGCTTAGGGCACAACACGTCCCTCTCTGTGGCTCTCTGACAAGGATGGAATAGTTCTTGCCCAGCTGCCCCTCAGGGTTCAGACACCCTAGGAGGCTGCTGCGGTAGTCAGGGCCCTAATCCTTCCTGAAGCAATAAGGAGGATGGTCATCAAGAATGTGGTATGGCATACAGCAGGCAATCGGCCAGCCGCTAAGGTAATATCTGAATATTCTCAAACCTAGGAGGGCAGGAATTGTGTCTGCTCTGTGGGCTATGTGCCATGCACCCACTCCCTCTTCTTCCCTGGTACCTCATTCCAGGATGGGGTCTGTGAGTTCACAAGGAACCCAGAGATGCCCACAGACTGATTGGTAACCTTGCATATGTGGGTGGCTATGTCCACAGGCGCATAGATGCTATGTAGCTAAATAATGTGCAAATTCACTTAAAAGGACATCTGAATTCTGTCATTATGTGTCTTTTCAAACAACAGGCCCTGGAAATCCAACCCCTAGCCTGTAAGTCCAGGACTTTGGTAGATGTTAAGAGGGAGCTCTAGACCTTATGAGCCACGCTTCTTTTGCTCAGGCCTGCTTCCACGTCTGGAAGTGTACTTTCCCTTCTAATAATTTTTTTTTTTTTTTTTAAGAAGTAGAAGGAGCCCTAATACTCATGAGTGACGAAACCCCATACAGATGACCAGCACTCCACTGTGAAGAGGCCCTCTGCCCAGTTTTGAGAGCCCTGTGGAAGCAGCTTATTTCAGCTGACCCTCACCTATGCTCACACCCTGTCCAGTCCTGTCCTCATGATCTGGGCTGGTTTTGTGGCTTGCTCTCTGAACTATGGGAACGTGGAAGAAGCAATACTGTGAGCTTTCAAGACGAGGTCACAGGAAACTTGCAGTTTCTACTTGGGCCCCTGGAGTGTGCACTCTTGGAAGTCTGAGTGCGCCAAGACCATCCCAGTATAGGACCCAAAGCTAGCTGTGTGAAGAAAGGGTCTCTGAGGGTCACAGAAACAGACATGGAGATGGGCCCAATCATCCCACATGAGTGATAAAGCCACACGAGACATCCGGCCCAGTTGACTCGGGATTGCAAGGACAAGAACCCAAGAAGCAGCACCCAGCTGGGACTAGCCAACCAGCAGACCTGACAGACAACCCCACACCAATACATCAGTACTTTAAATCACTAAGATAATGGGGCAGATGGCTCAGCTCTGCCCCCAGGGAGCTAGCCCACACCACGGTAACTCCTTGTCCTCCCTCAGATTGTCCTCAACAGAGGCCACCTACCCTAGATACTACCTTGGGATTGAAAGACAAGGTGGGGGAAAAAAGTTTCTTCTAGTAACCACCCCTGCTGACCCTCAAAGACACCCCCGCCCCCCGACAACCAGTGCAGTTCTCCTCCACAAGGGAGGGGGCACGCCTGCTTGTGGCAAATATAGACTTGGGATAGGATGGACGTGCAGGCCCAGAAAGACCTAGCTAGAGACCAGAGTGGCCCAATGAAGAAAAAGGATGAGGAAGGGGTCCCAGAGGAAAGGAGGGGTCATCCTCAGGCCTGGGAGCCACCATGGCTTCAGATACCACCTGGAATGGCATCTGAGTGAAAGCCAGAAAGCATTTCCACATGCTTAATCCAATGAGGAACCCCCCAACCCCTGCACCAATTCCAGAAACATTTTCAGAAATAGTTCCCTGGTAGTCCTACCACTGGCACTATCTCACTGGCAGGCTCCTGGGAACTGGGTGTCTTGGCACACACATTTCTGGGACCTTTCACGGCCACGTGGGCGTAGCAGCTGTTCATTGAGACCCCATGTGGGACTTAGACACCCTCCTCTTCCCAGAGGCCATTTGCTCAGAGATATGCCATGTGATAAGAAAGGGAACTCTGCTGCACAGACAGACTGCGCCCTAAAGCCCAAGACTTGCCTGCCTTTGGAGAGTGTCTGGTCCCCTCCCCAGACCCTGGAACCCTGCAGCCCATCCACTTCCCACCTCTTTGCTCTACTCCCTTCTTGGCATCCACTGCCACTTCTCCTAACCCTGTAACTTGACACCCTGTTGGCTGGGATGTCAAGAGAAAAGCCCAGAGCCTGCTTTGTGGGGGCCGGGAGGTCAGAATACATTTTGCTTCTCAGCCACAGAGACCACGGAGGTGAGCGGCTTCGATGGGATTTTTGAAACCCAGCCATCACTCTTTCTGGAGATTTCAGATCCAACTATCACTCTGGGACTCCATTACAGTGCACCCTGCCCCAGCTACAGCTGAACACCTCAGGAGAAAAGGAGGGAGCACATGTGGCCAGGCTTAGGCCTGTGAGCCCATGTCCCCTTCAAGGCTCCCAGTACAGAGGCAGGCAGTCCCAGGGTGCCTGGCAGGAGCAGAGGAGCAGTATGCCATCAACAAGGTCAGGAGACATCCAATCTGTCTTGCTGGAGCTCCTTCTAGGTACACAGAAGCCCGTGAAAAAGTCACACAGCCTGTAAAGGGAAGCCCAGAGGACCTCACTGTGACTGGAAGCAGTGACAGGGGCAAGTTTCAGCAGTGTGAAGTCACCAAGAGCTGTAGAGGCAAGGTGAAGGTGGGCAGAAGAGAGGACCTCCTGGGACAGCAGCTTGGAGCAGCCCCACAGAAAGACCCCAACACCAAATGACAAAAGGGCAGCCTACAGGACCAGCTCCTGCCCAAGGAAGTCACTGCAGCTTGACCCCGCCAGCAGCCAATCTGTCCAGCTTGTACCCAACACCACCAGTAAGGTTTAATCCAATTCAGCTCTGCTCAGAAATTCGGGAAGGGGCACTTGTTAACAATAACTAGTCATAAAACTGAAAGGCTGACCTATGTCAGGTTTGAAAAATCACCCAGGACATTTACTAAGCCTTTACAATAGCCATCCCTGTGCCAGCCACCAGGACGCACCTTTCTATGTAATCCTCTCAAATGCTTGACTGTCACCCCCATGCAACGGGTGAATAAAAGACTGAAGGGAGTGACCTCTTGAGGTCACATACCCATGGCCTGTCGATAACCTGGGTCCATACCAGACCTAGGCTCCTGTGGCCTTGACAGGGCTGCCCAACTCTGGGACACTGAAGGCTGCCATGTGAACTCTGTACTGCCCTGTGACCTAGGCACCCTTCTGGTTGGACTAACTGGGTGCCTGTGGCCTGCAGAGGGTACAGGGTGGGAGAGGATGGATCTCATGTGACCCTTAAATCTCACGCCTCTACCTTGGGTTACCAAACACCATTTTTGTACTAGGTTAAAAGGGAAAGTGTTTTTATTCATACTTAAAGGACTGTGGACGGCCAGCAGCACCTGCATGTTGAGTCCCCAAATTGATAAAGAAATGACAGTGTGAGGACACGGATAGGGTCCTCGGACCTGACTGAGAAACAACCCTCACAACACACGGACCACTGCTTGCCCCATGAAACTGGGTGGGGTTTTGGAACTCAAGAATCCAGGTTCCAAAAGTGAAAGGGCTCTGGGAGAGTGAAAAAAATGTTGAACACCAACTGCGCCAGCCACAGCACCAATGCTAGTGTCTCCTCCTTCCTCTGGGTCCCCTGTTAAATGCCGAGCCAATCTTCCACCAAAGAGGACACAATGAGAACCGAAGAGTACTCTCTAGCAAGAAAGGACTCTATGTATCAGATGAACCCAAACGCACCTCCTGGGATGTGAGCTTCCTCATGAACTCACAGAAAGAGTCCCCTGTGTGCAGGTGTAAACCACACACAAGAAACAAACATTGCTTTCCAGCTTGTGATGACCACACACGTTTGTGATAAATGGAAAGTGCACACTTTGCCTAGAAGTTTCCTGTCCGCCTTTAAATATCTGTTTCAAACGGCTGGATCCTTCTCCACTTTCCTCTGGCAAATCCCTTCAGGCTCAGATGTCCCCCCACCCCCAGATCTGCTCCAGCTGCTCTGAGTCCAGCAGCCACAAGACTCCACTCAAGTCAGCCAGGAGGACCAGGGGGACCAGGTGCATCTTTGCAGCTCTGGGAACCTGGCCCCATCACCAAATCTCACTGAGCCTCGGTTTCTTCATCTGCAGAATGGATGTTGCTGACCTTGAGGGGACCTTATCAAATTTAAAAGGTACAAAAAATGCATCTAGTTGAAGATCCTCACAGAACACAATGTGCACATTCTGGGCAGCCCCCTCACTTTTTCTGCTGTGAATTAACTCCTCCGGCCGCCTGCCCTGCAACCAAAGATCTCTGAGGACAAGGCCCAAGGTGAGGGCTTCTCTTTCTTCCACTGTCTGACCTCAGTAGGACATAATCCACTGTGCCACCTGAGATGTGAGCACAGAGCTCTGCCAGGCATCCTGGCCTCTGCTCACACTAGACAGCAGGGCCGGGCCCACCTGAGCTCCTCTGCATTACACTGGGCTGGCCGCTGTAAGGCAGCGGTTCCCCTTTAAAAAAAATAAATTCTTAAAGGTCCTCGGGATCCTTCCAGGGGCTCTGCCAGGTCACTGCAACACTAAGACAACATCCGCCTTTTTCGCCAAGTTGGGACAGCAGTGCCAAACTGTACCAGAACTCAGTGTTGTCACACTTTGGGCAATGCCCTGATGAAGAAGGACAAGCTATTGATTGTATTAAACTTTAGCCCTTGAGTATGTGTCTTTTTAATATTCTGTGACAAGATAAAGTACTCCTGCTACCTGAAGAAAAGACTGACAGACACACTGTGGTTATTCAGACTTGGGTGTCTGGCAGCCATTCTCTCCAAAGTGCTCAAAACAAAACCTATTGCTTCAAGGAAAACAACCAACAGTATTTGTCAACAATGATAAAGTCTTACCTTCCAATAAGCAACATGAAGAATTTTGGAAAATTTGTATTTGCCACTGTGAGCTCAACAGCTTCCCAATAGATCAGATATTAACTAATCTGATTCTGCGATACTAAAAATGAAATGTGTTAGTACAGCTGATCCTTGAATAATGCAGGCTCAAGAAAGACCAGCCTTCAGAAAAGATGGTGGGCTCCAAGGGTGGGGTGAACTGTTCAGGCAACACAAGGGTGAATGGAATCAGGCTGCCAGCTACCCTTGTTCTTTTCCCACCACCTGCTGCCCGCTCTCAGGCTCACAACTATGATTCACATGCTCGTCTTGAGAGAAAAATCTCAGAAATCTCTTGCAAACAGGCCTTTTCTTCCAGGACACATTGTGATAACTAAGAAAATGTTCCTCTCCTGACGTGACCCCTGCTAATCCCACCTGAGATTATACACGTCCTTGGGGGTTCACAGGCATTCACTCCTGCTTCTACCAGTTCTACGCACAGGCCCCTTCATTCTGCTCCTTCATCAAGTTAGGCGGCTCTGAGACAGGGTGAGATCCCTCAGCCCCAGTGCTCCAGCCAGTACACTCACCACTCCCACCTCCTGGGTTGGTTGTGGTTCTGGTACAACTGCTCTCAGCCAGCAAAGTAGAGGGCTGGTCAGAGGCCCTCCCTAGCATAAAATGACCTGAAACAGCAGCCAGGGCCCCAGTTACATGGTGAGCCTGTCAACACCTGACAAGCAAAGCACTAACAGGAACATGTGCTTTGTGAGAAGGTATCAGAAATTGCACTGCATCATTATACCAAATAATTTCAAATGATCTTCAAACCTGCTTAACTCATACGTGTGAAGAGTTCCTTACAGCTGAAGGATGAGCACTTATGATGCTTACCTTGATGACCATGCACAGAGGCCGCCACACAGGACATCCCCAGAAGGCTTGCACTGCCCGGTGAGAAATTATCCTTTCCATGGCCAGAGGACGACACCATTAAGGCCTAACAGGGAGGTGGTGACATGGTGGAGCTCCTTATCTGTCACCAGGCAGGCTCATGTGAACTGGGGGTCACTTTTGGAGTGACAAACAGGGCACCCAGAGTCTATCACCCTGATACCCTAAAATAATCTAATGACTTTTAGAAGTACAGGTAAGCCTCTCAAATTTCAATTAAACCTGGAATAAGATATGGTCCAGAATAAACACAGGTGGATAGAGAGAGAACTGGGATAAGGAGCCCACAGGGAAGGAGAGAGGCACAGAATGAGGAAGAGACAGAGAGGCCATGGAAGTCTGGAGGTGGCAGTTGAGGTAGGCAAGGATGCACAGAACCAGGAACTGATTTCCAAAGGAACGTACCTCTTGGTTCCCACACGCTGAACACGCTAAAAACCCAAGCAGGCTAAGATTTCTAGTTGGAGCTAATGGAGCCGCTCCTTGAGACTGCCCGGGCTCTCCTGGAAGTTGCCCAGCAGCAGACAGAGAATTAGAAGTGAAAGGCAGTGGCCAGCCCACAACAGGTGCTGGAGAGGGGCTGGGCTCTGAGGGGCCTCTCACAGAGTGCCAGAGCCCCCACTCAGGGAAGTAATGGTCACAAAGAAGAACAGCTTCTGGCTGCAGGACTTCCAAAGCTCTCACACAAGACAGGGGGATTAATCCCTGTGAGGAAGACTGGAGGAGAGCCAGGGTGAGGGCCACACCCATACCTACCGGGCTGTGAGAATCGGGGCTCTTTTCTGAACCATAATGCCCACAGCTGTGTCACATTCACCCAGCTCATTCAAGGATACACATTCCAGCAGACAGCTGGCTGGCAAGCAGGCACAGCTGCAGTGGGGCATGGTCCTGAGAATGGGGGAGTGGGGCCGCAGGTCTGCACATGGCAGGCGAAGACCCCCACCCATCACCAGGCAGGCAAGCAGCCAGCGCAGCAACGATCACCCTTCTGTTACCAAGGGGAAAAGGATGATGGTCATACAAGCAGGCCAGGACCTGGACCCAGACCTCTCTGGAGACCCACTACCTAAAATGGTAAAGACAATATCAAGTGAGAATGAAGTAGCCAGCCTCGACATCTGCAAGAGTAAAATGGCCTGGACACTTTGGGGAAGAAGCCTAGTAGTTTCTTTGAAACAACTAAACACACACCTACCCTGTTACCCTGAAATTCAACCCGTTGGTGTTACCAAGAAAAATGAGGACCAATGTCCTATAAAGACTTCTTCAGGAATGATCACAGCAGTCAAGCTTACCCAGCTGGGTGTCTGTGGATAGGCAAGTGGATAATTGTGAATATCCACGAAGGAGTCCCTCAGCAAAATGCTGATATACATAACAGGGATGAATCTCAAAGCACAGAGAGTAAGAGAAGCCAGACCACACTAAGCTCAAACTGCATGACTCCATTCCAAGGAAGTTTGAGAAGAGGCAGGATTAGTCTAGAGTGGGAGAGTGTACCCAGTCAGGGAGGGCAGGAAATATGAAGGGCTTGAGGGAACTTTCTCAGGTGATAACAAAGTTCTGTATCCAGCTAAGGTTTTGGACTACTCAGATGGATGCCTGTGTGCAAACCAAACCAGGAGAGGCTCACACGGTATGCACTGGCATTACTTCCTGCTAGAGCAGGTAGCCCTGGTGTTTGTGTTTTATCTTTTCTCTCCCAGGCCGTTGTAAAGAGTGTTGCCCAAATAACAAGAACTCTAGCTACATGGATTCATCTTGGAAAACTCTGGTGATGTAAACTTTTTCCTGTAGGCCCCATTTCCACACACCCCCACGTGGCTGCACTATCATGTTATTTTGGTTCATTTTTGCTTTGAAAGAGGACTTGGGTGATAATGTGAGCGCGGATGATGTGCCCACAGACACCACTGCAGGCAGCCAAGCCCTGTCTTAATTCCATGTAATCAGCCGATGAGATCCCTGGGCACAGGAAAGGTGACATCTATACAGATGTGTCACCTCCCACTACCCCCTCAGTAAATACCAAATCTCAAAAGAAAAACGAGGCAGTGATTCTGTCATTAAGGACACTAACTTCAACAAAGGTGTCCTGTTTTGCTGGCCCAATAAACAGCACTTTTGGTACATGATACAGTCTGTCAGTGCTTCCAAGTGCTTGCCCAGAGAGGTGGAAAGCCAGAAACACTAAAGCCAATACATCTCTAATGGCTCAAGATGCTACTGCCAGCTTCCAGTAAGCCAAGGGCCCCTCGGTGAAGACAGGAGCCCCTCCCACTCACACCGTGCACGAAGCAAGCCCTTGTTCCCAAGTGAAACTCCATCCCACAGCTAATGATATGCACTATGCAATATGGGCAGGGGAGAGAGGAAGATACACCCCAATGGAAGTCAAGGACAGGCAGTCACCAGGATACCTGTGCCACACCCGAGGCCCACATGGCAGACTGTTAAGAAGAGAAAATGGGGCTCCTAGTCTGTCTCTGCCCTGCCTGTGTTTCCTCCCAGGTAAAATGAGGAAGTAGAGATGGTCTGCTCTGACATCCAGTGTCTTCCACCCCACTTGAGCCATACCCCTCAACAGTCTCCCCAAGACCTCTGCACATTCCTTCATAATAAGGTATGCCAGAGAGTAGTGTGATCATTTAGCATCCTATCAATTCTGTCCCCAAGGACCAGCACAGTGCCTGTTACAGAGCAAGCCTGGTCCTAGCCTGCTGACAATCCAAGGCATATTCAGATATGTTTTCAGTGAAACATAGAGGTGACTGTTCATGGAGCTAACACCCCACACAGACCATGGGTTACAAAAGACCCAGCCCTTACCTTTCAAGTGTAGAACCACTGGAGAAGCAGCTCACGTTCTACTGAATTAAATGCTCCTCCACCCAAGACAAGGGCGGGGGGAGTGGTGGGGGCTGCGGGGGGCAGGGCTGTTCTCACCTGTGTGTGGCCCAGATTATTTCTGAATATCAGCAATTTGTGACAGAGACTCTCTTCCATAGAAAAGTGAAGGAATAGAAACTACTTCCCACAGCAACAAAACAGAGAACCCAACAGTGTTCACTACCCACTCTAGCCTCATCTAATTAATGGTTCCAACTTGGGGTGGGGTGGGGGAGGAGAGCATGTGCCCCATGACCTTTGGGTTGGCCTCGGAAGACCAACAGGCTCACAACTTCCACCTTTGTAGATTTTTTTTTTCCTGTGAGCACACTTATGGATGTTAGAACAGAAACCAAACTATTTTAACCACATTTTTAAAAAAACATCCGTATTAAGGTATAATTTGTATACCACAAAATTCATCCATTAAAAGAGTACAATTCAATGATTTTTAGTAAATTTAGAGTTGTGCAACCATCACCACAATCCAATTTTAGAACACTTCCATCACCCCGAAAGCGCCCATGAGCAGTTAATCACTGCTACCACCCACCCCTCCCCTACCCCTGGCAGCCACTGATTTCTCTCCATCTCTACACCATTTGCTTTTTTGGTTACTCCCTGTAGATTAAATTCTACAACACATAGCAGATCTCTGGGTCGGGTGTTTCTTCCTTGGCATGAGGAGCCTGCAATTCATCTACTGTTGTAGCACTGTATCAACAGTTGGTTCTTTTCATTATCATAAGGACATAGCACAGGGATATGTGAATTGCTTCCACTTTTTAGCTATTAAGAATCATGCTGCTATGGACGCCCATGAACCTGCCTTTGTGTGGACATGTTTTCATTTCTCTTGGGTACATTCCTTGGATAGACTGCTGATGTAGTAAGTTCATGTCTAAATTTGTAACAAATTGCCAAACTGTTTATACTGTTTTACATTCCCACCATACATCAGGGCTCATTTCTCCAAATCCTCACCAACACTTGTTATTTTTTCATTACAGTTATCTTGAGACAATTGTTTTATGGCCTAGCACATGGTTTATTTTGGAGAATGTTCCATGTGCTCATCAGACAGTGTATTCTGTAGTTCCCAGGTGGCGTGTTCTATAGATGGCCCCTTAATCAAATGGGTCGACAATGTACTTCAGATCTTCTAGAACCTTGCTGATTTTGTTTAGTTGCTCTACCAATTATTGATGGTGGAGTACTGAATCTTTAATTGTAACTGATGAATTGTCTATTTCTACTAT
The DNA here is from genome assembly GCF_000325575.1 of Pteropus alecto. Taxonomy (NCBI): domain Eukaryota; kingdom Metazoa; phylum Chordata; class Mammalia; order Chiroptera; family Pteropodidae; genus Pteropus; species Pteropus alecto. The sequence goes on along the minus strand of NW_006429864.1, from coordinate 2,216,696 downwards.
CAATCCTATCAGCTATGCCTCAAGTATTTTGGGGTTCTGTTGTGAAGTGGATATACATTTATGACTATTATGTCTTCCTGATATATTGTAATAAAATATCCCTCTTTGGCTCTAGTAATATTGTTTGTCTTAAAGTCTATCTGATATAATATAGTCATTCTAGCTTTTTCTTATGATTACTTATGGTATCTCTTTCCCACCCTTTACCTAAGGATGTAAGGGGTAACTCTTATAGACAACATATAATTAAGCTGAATCTTGCTTTTTGATCTAGTCTAATTTCTGCTTCTTGATTAGAGTGTTCAGACCATTCATATTTAATGCAATGATGAATGTAGCTGGATTTACATTTGTCATTTTGCTACTTGTTTTCTATAGGTCTTCCTTCTTTTTTATTCCTGTTCCTCATTGACTGCCTTCTTTTGTGTTAAATACTTTTTAGTGTGCCATTAAATTCTTCCATTGATCTGATGGTTTTTTAACTGTATTTTAAAGTTATTTATTTAATAATTGCTCTAGGGATTACAATCAACATCTTATTAACCTATCACAATCTACTTCAGATTAATACTAACTTGATCCTGGTAAAATGTAGAAACTTTACTCTGATACAGCTCCATTTCATTCCTCCTGTTTTGTATAATTTCTGTCCCACATATTTCTCATGTACGTACGTACATATATATATATATGTGTGTGTGTGTATGTTATATATATTTTTTGGTCAATTTCCAGAGAACTGAAACAGTTGTTTTTGTCAATTCTGTCCAGTGTTACAGTTAATGCTTTATGCAATGTTATGTCTTTTAAGAAGAAAGGGGCAAGAGAAATCTTTTTTACATTAGCCTACATATTTACCGTTACCAGTGTTCTTTATTTCTCCCTGCAACCTAAGTTACCAAAATGTCATTTCCTTTTGGCCTGAAGAACTGGCAGGTCTGCCAGCAACAGATTCTCTCAGTTTTTATCTGAAAATGTCTTTTTCATCTTCACTTCTGATGGACAGTTTTGCTGCATATAGAATTATGGGTTGACAGTTTTCTTAAGTATATACTTTGAATGTGATTCAATTCCCTTTTGGTTTCCATTGTCTCAGGTGAGAAGTCTGCTGTTATTGTATTAATATCCCTTGTATGCGAGGAGTCATTTTTCTCTTTCTACTTTCAAGATTTTCTTTTTCTTTCATTTGCAACAGTTTGACAATGATGTGCCTAGGTATAGAGCTCTCTGTATTTATGCTACTTGAGGTTTGTTGAGCTTCTTGGATGAGATTCTCCTCAAATACATTTTTGGCCATTATTTCTTCAAATAGTTTTCGTCTTGCCCCAATTATAACTACGATCGTGGGCTAAGAGAGCCACGGTCTCTCTCCACTTGCCACAGTCTCACTCCAAGACTGTTATTTCAACCAATAAGGCCATGGGCAGGGCTGCTGCTCATTACCCTAAACTGAGTGAGCACCTTCTCACCCTTACACCCTCACAGCCTGCACCAGCCAGGCAGAACCTCCCTACCAATAGAGCTAGGGAGAGAGCATGGGAAGAGTCCCAAGCCAAAGCCACAGATTCTCATTGTTCTTCCCTGAAGTTCAGCAGTTTCTTAAGCACAAACACTTCTCGGATTGTTGTATGCCTCTAATGAACTTCCAGGTTGCTGAAATAGTTCATTTTTTGTGTCAGTTCTGTCCTGCTTCATAGTTATTTCTCTGGGGAAAGGATATGACATTCTCTCCTCCTTCAATCACTGCTAGAAGATGCCCTCCAGTCTTGATTTATTTTAAACTAAAACACACATACATTGGAAGACTAAGTCAGAAAAAATACCAAAGAGAAATGGGGAAGGAGACTGTGGAGAGGGAGAGAACTGATTCTACCCCTTCAGCTGCTTCTGCATGCTCCAAATCACTCCAATATAGTGTAAAAAAAATCCAAAAAACTATCTTGGTGATTTCAATTCACCAGCCACTTCCTTAAAGAAAAAGGAAATTCTCTTTGCTAGAAGCCACCAGAAACTCCCTCTAGTCTTCAATACACTCAAATTGGGTCACAAGAGTAAGCCAGCATGAAAGAAAAAGAGGCAGTTTTGAAAAAGAGCCGAATATAAATTCTAGAAAAAGAATGCTACATAGCAGTGAAAACGAATTACTATTACTACTGCTACAATCAACAACATGGGTAAAACCCACAAACAATACATTGAATGAAATCAAAGGGTACAGACTACATAATTCCATTTACTTAACGTGCAAAAACAGGAAAAACTAATGTGGGCTGTTCAAATCGAGAAAGTGGTTATCCTTGGAGGGTAGTAACAAGTGGGCAGGAGGGGTACTAATAACATTGTTTCTTGATTGAGCTACAAGATAAATTCAGTTTCTGAAAAGTATACTTTTCATTATGTATGCTATACCTCAATTAAAGAACAAAAAGGATATTCTCTTGGCCTAATGATCTATAATTGGCATGTTAGTCTTTCAAGGCTCAGCAAACCTGAAATCAAAGAGCTTCTGCCAACCTAAGCTGTGGCTAGATAGAGCTATGCCTTTCCATCTGCCCTATAAGGGTTTCACATAAACCTGGGAAAAGAATGGAGCAACCATATCAACCACTGTTATATGTGTATACACACACACACACACACACACACACACACACGCATACACAGGTGACCCTTGAACAACATGAATTTGAACCATGTGGGCCCACTTATATGCAGATTCTAAAAAATAAATGTCCTATTTTCAATCCACAGTTGTGGAAGGCTGACTACATACATTGATCTATGCCATTTTATAGAGTGGACTTGAATATCCTCACATTTTGGTTTCTCCAAGGGGTCCTGGAAGCAACCCTCCATGTATACCAAGGGACAATTAAGTTTTTGAGGTATCTAAAGTTATTTGCAGATTTTTGGCTGCACATGGGATTGGCACCCCTAACCTCCATATTGTTCAAGGGTCGAGTGACAGTGAGAGAGTGAGAGAGTGAGAGAGAGTGAGAGTGAGAGTGAGAGTGAGAGAGTGAGAGTGAGAGAGAGTGAGAGAGAGTGAGAGCGAGTGTGTGAGAGAGAGAGAGAGAGAGAGAGAGAGAGAGAGAGATGTCGTCTCAAGCCAAACACTCTAAACAAGGATCCAAACACTGCCCGCTTCCAACAGAAAAATTGTGGTCACTTGCTCTAGAACAAGTAACAGTTTTAGAATGGCTCTGGGCTGGACTTGATCCTATGATTCTGTCAAAACTCACGAGTGTACTTCTTCATTCTGTGTGGGAACTCAGGGAGACATGTGACATTTTATTTTGAGTGAAGCTTAAGACTACAGGGCACTTGTCACCAACACTTCTTTCCCTCACGACACATCATGCACCAGGGCTGATTCTAGGTACAAATCTGTCACCCATCAACCTGCAAGGGAGAAGATTATCACCCATTTTACATATGAAGCAGCACAGGCAAAGATCATCTGCCTAAGATCAATCAGGAAATGTGATTTGATCTGACTCTGCATGCTGGCCTCCAAAGCAGACTCTTTCCGTACTCTCACACTGCTTTACAATGCCCAAGCGTGTGTCTGGTCGTTCAGGAAGACCCCTGCCCTGTGTGCCTAGGATAATCGCTATCCCCTGGCTCCCTTGTGTCCTTTACGTGTCATAAAACCTCATCAACTTCAGGAAACGTTACATCTAAGTGCTATGCCCTTGGGTTGGAAGCCAATGGTCACAGTGAGGAAAATCTGGGACCAAGAGGCCCAGAGGCCAAACGCAGCCCAGGCTTTGGTAATAGAACGATATCAGTTTGAGTTCCAGCTCTGAGATCCTTCAGTACTTAACCTCTCCCTCACAATTCACTAGCCTGTCCTGTAGGGGAGCATGGTGATTACAAGAAAAAATGTACACCAGGAGCCCAGGAATGCAAGGGACCCAGCAGATCTCCACAAACACAAGCTCCTCCTTATCCTCATCCATCTGAGACGGTGTTGAGGACCAAGTCAGAGAGAGGGAAAGGAAACGTGGACTTACAATTTTATTTCTAGAACTTTAAAAGAGGACTCTGGCTTTAGAACAGAGGCTGCGGAAAGCAGAACCAGACAAAAGAGGCCTTTCTGGGTAGCAGAAACACAAAGCACACACTACTCATCCATCCCTAGACTAAGATGCTTTCACAACAGGAGGGAGTTAGATATTCCCGTGTATCTTGAGGAGGTAAGGATTTTTTTTTTTTTTTTTTTTTTTTTTTTGGCAACCCTTGGTTGATCTCACAGATTGCAAAGACCTTGTCAGCTTACAATCCTTTATTTTTTGTCTTTTTATGCCTACAGCTCCTGGTCTTCCTAGGTGGTCTCCCATCTAAGTTCTAATCAGGCCCAACCCTGCTTAGCTTCCTAGGTCAGACGGGATCCAGCTCATTCAGGGTGGCATGGCCATAGACAAGGAGGTAAGAATTTCTAATACTGAGAAACACCAGGCCAGGCAATTGCTAAAGTCCTTAGGATGCCAACAGTCTGGGTCCCAAAATGGATTTAACACAAAGACTGCTGGCTGGGGCCCCTCTGGGGGTGGTGGTCAATAAACACTCACAAAAAGGAAACAAGCCCCCAGGTTTCCCCAGCTTTGCACCTCCTGCCGACTACCCCAACCTGGACAAATAGATACGGAGGGGAGTCTGCAAGGGAGGCAGAGAGGGAGACGAGGGATGGACCACAGGGAGGCTGTGGGGCTAGCTGGGAGGCGATGGCCACACCTGCATGCCTATGATGGGATGTCTGGCTTATAGGACATCTGGGTGTGAACATTCTGGAGAAAACGGCTCTCACCAGAACTCTGAGAGGAGGGGTGACATCAAGAGCAGAAGCTAGACCTGAATTTCTCTTTATAAGGAGAAAAGAAGATTTCTAAGTGAAAAAAATAGGGTGGTACATTGAGTCATTTCTTTCAAGCTTTTTTCTTAAGAGCCTCACAAAAGCTGAAGGTCAGGAAAGCTACTCTTGAAGTAATCAGAGCACGCCACAGAAGACGCGAGCGGAGTGGCCCCTACTCTGAAATGCGCTGCCCATGAGGAATGGTGACACATATGAGAGGTACTCTGGGCTGGACTCCTAACTGTGCCCCCAGCCAAGTGACACAGGCAGAGCACAGCATCTCTGGCTTCCTAAGCCACAGAACTGAAAAGCAAGAAGGCATGACGAGATGAAAAACTCAAGTTTTCCTACAAGCACCAAGCGACAGATAGGAGGTATAAGTTTAGTAAAGACCTGCTGACAGAGGCTTCCGCTCTCCCTCCTATGAGACCTACACCACATGCCGGTCCCAGAAGGGAGGTCCCTCAGCCAGGAGGGCACAATGACGCTAAGGCTGGGCCCACAGCCACCTACATGATAACCCACCAAAAGCTGCTTCCTGCAGGCCAGGGTAGAGAAGGGGCAGCCTGGAGCCCACCTCCTTACACTTGGGCCTGTCCCAGTGCCCAGCCCTTCCCACTCACCTGTGTGAGGTGCGCATGTCCACAGGCCCATCGCCTGCCTGCCCTTCACCTCTGCCAATGGCTGTCACCTCTGCCCCCCTCAGCAACCCTTGGGCTGGACCTCCTCCTGGCTCGGGGATCACTCTCATGTCTCCATCAGTGTTTAAATCTGAAGCCAACAATCCTCTCTCCATTTTTATTTTCTTGCTTTCCACATCATCTTCCGCTGGGTCCTGTTCAAGTGCTCGTTTCTGACTCCGTGTCCGGCATGCTTCTTCGGTCATTCTGAACTTTGGAGAAGGAGAAAACACATTTAAACTTGGCACAATGGAGTTGTTACCTTCTTAGAAACTTTTCAAAGTGTCAGCCTGGAGTATTTTCCTCGCCACGTGACAATCGCAGAAGTAGGTACAACAAACGTTGGGCTCAAAAAACATGTCTAGGACATTTTTTCACTGCCCCGGTAAAGCCTGGACAGGAGCAGTGGAGCATCTGGGGAGCCGAGACTTCAGAGACCTGGACAGGGACAATGGAAGGTGTCCATTCATCAGAAAAATAGGGAATCCTTGGTGCTCCAGACTCAAAGCAAATAGAGGAAAATTCTGTCCTGCCTATGGGATTCTGAGCACCTACAGTGAACTGGAGGTGTCTGGAATCCAGAAAGGGGGACCACAATATCCCAGGAACAGGGTCACTGCCCAGGTCCAGCCCTGCACTGCACTGACTTGGGCTGACCCTTCTCCCCTTCAGTGAGGGTGGCCTCCTCACTCTCTGCTCACCTCAGGGGGGTGAAGAGTTGGGGGGGGAGG
>NW_006429864.1:2208145-2210411 GCF_000325575.1 Pteropus alecto | reverse complement strand
CCTTTGACTGCCAATGAGGTAAACTCTGAATAAGGTGTGGTTTGGCCCGTCACCATGTCAGAGCCCTGTACCTGCAGCACACACATATCTTGATTTAAAAAAAAAGAAGAAAAAAACAGCTGAGTCAGTTTTTGATCCCATGACATCACTGGGTTCCACATGACCCTTCCCAGGATTCAGTCTGAGAGACAAAGCACTTTCCAGAAAACCAGTCTAAACCGGTTCCAGACAACAAGCTGAAGTGCTGTTAACCCTCACGGAGACAGGAGAGAGGACAGGCAGTGAAGTCTGTCTGCAGGGAGGCTGCAGGCATTCCACAACAGAGTCTAGGACACGGGCACGCACTCTTAAAGGGGCCATTCCAAGCCCAGCCTCAATGTCCCAACAGGGCAGGACACCAGAAATGAGACTGTAAGAGTTCACCAGGGGACAGAAAGGAATTTAGCTGCCAGGCACTAGTAGAATTCCCAAAGTGCCAGGTCTCCTCAGGACAGTCAACAGTCATGTCCAGCAACACAGGGCCCGAGGAGCAGCTCACCATGTGAGCCCCTCAGAGAGTCCCAACTCATACCTGCGTGGCGTGCCTACACTCAAGACCTCCCTGCCCTGTGTCCACACAGGCAGGGCATCCAACGCCTCAGTTTCCTCATCAATGAACACTCTGGGAAGCAACACAAAACAACGAAGGGGCCATGTCATCATACATGGGACACGGTCCTGAGCTAACTCACTCACAACCTCCTTAAAGGAGGCCCTGTCCCAACTGGCCCTGCTGTGGACTTAGACTGAAAGGAAGGAAGAGACAGCTGCTTCTTGCTCCTGGTGCAGGAAGCAGAGTGGCCTCTCTGCACACGTGTTAAGCCAGTGTGGCACTGACATCTGCTCCTAACAGGCAGCCCAAAAGGGTCGAACTGAGCAGGTCTCTTTGTGGCCACATCACCCTTGGGGTACTCCCCACCCATTTTGATGGAGGGTGGGGCCATAGGCTAGGACCTCACCTCCATCTGCCCCCAACTCCTCCTGGCATCCCAGCCTGCACCTGTCATCTACCCCAGCTAGCCCCATACAACCTCATCCCTCTGCTTTCGCCCAGATCTCTCCATCCCCTCATCTACCTCCCTGTCGTCTCTTCACTGCCCCACAGGGAAGCTAGGGATGCTCCCACGTGCCTCTTAGCCTAAAATTCTACGGTTTCTTTGTCCAATGTGCTCTGATCACAACAAACCCTGCCAGCCTGCTCGCTAGTTCTATCCATCCTGCCCCACTTTGTGAGACTACAGATGAGTCACTGCCTTGAGTATCCACCATTGTGGGAGGGGTGGGTCACCTCTCCCCTGGGCATGGCCTGAAACAGGAGCTCCTCAAACATTTAGAAAACTGAATAACAGGAGCGATTCTGGGGCTGCCTTGGATGGCAGGTATGTGTTGGCCCCAGGATCAGGGAGAAGCTGATGTGAGTGGAAGATGAGGGGAGATCAGGATCTCAAGCTAGAAAGATTCCCACTGGAGTCTGGGAAAATTCTACCCCAGAGGGAGAAGCTCCCAATTTGGCCTGGTGCCTACTGGGGTTGAAAGGAGTCCTACGTGGACAAGGAGAACGTACCTCACACACAACGCTATACCCCACAATCTTGCACTCAGAACGCCCCATGCCTCCCCACTCTGCCTCTGCTTCAGCCCAGGAGAGCCCACCTAAGGGTAAGTCCCGAGATCTTCTCCATAAAACTCATCTGAACGCCAAACCCTGTGTGAAGTCCTTCCTCCTAATTGCCCACTGATTGGGGCTGTGGTCTGACAAGACTATATTGTGTGCCAGGTGACCAGATCAGTGAAGTGGTACTAAGTGGCCTCATTTCACTGTCACTAGTGTAGGACAAGCAGTCACAAGGAGCAAGAGCAGAGCCTCAAACCCACAGGGCCGTTCCCTCCAGCCCCAGCAGAGGGCCAAGGAATCTATAGGTTTGTGCTGTGTATGCAGTGTTAGGGCAACTCACCCTAAGCCCAGGAGCTGGAATGCTGCCAACCCCTGGCCCAGAACCGATGGCCTGGCCTGCGCCTTGGACAGGCAAGACCTTCTGAACCCCTCCCCCACCACAGGAAGGACAAGCACAGCTGGAGAGGGTGTGGCCTGCCATTAGGGATGGCCCCTCCTCCACAGCCAGGCGATTGCCTTAGCTCCCACTGGGGCCTATTGTGGCCAATCCCTGGCCTCTCAAGGCTCTGTTCCTGGGGAGGGCAGGTGATGGTAAGGAGAGCACTCCTCTTA
>NW_006429864.1:2201924-2208086 GCF_000325575.1 Pteropus alecto | reverse complement strand
GTACCAATGACTCCAGCACACCACGGCTGGTGGCTACAGCCCTGGAAACCCAGACCCAGGGATGGTGATGAAGTTTCAGGAAGAAGCCAGTCTTGAGGAATGACGTTATGACTGAAGATTTCTGCAAAAAAGCCGTGAGGAGGTGCATTAGAATACTTTCTAAAGAGCAGGTGAAGAGGCTAGACTGCCCCAGCTGGCAAATTTGGAACAGCTTCAAAATTCCTTTGAGAGAGGGCGAGAATGAAGGGGAAGCTGCAACTGCAGAAGTTCCACCACAGGCCCATCAGGAACTTCGGGCCACAAAGAGCAGAACGCTCTTGGTGGAACCCTGTGCTGACTGCTGACTGCAGAGCAGATCCAGACAGCAGCATGCCCACTGTAAAGATGAGGCCACCAGGGTGCAAGGCTGCTTGAGGCACAGGCTACACAGGGAGCAATACTGGAATCCAGATAGTCTCAGCCCCTTCTCTCTCTCCAAACACAACCCTGCTCTGATACATCTTCCAATCTGGCTGGGTGGGCAGGAGGCAGCAGGATACAGCCCAGGCCTTCCTCAGTGGAGAAGGGCATGTTCCAGCCACACTACAAGCTACACAGGTACAGCAGAGACCAACCCCAGGATGATGGGGACACTGAATCTGGGGCAGAATGCTGACACAGGGCTTGGGGTCAGAGGCAAATTTCAACTCTCTCTACCAAAAGTTGCTTTATTTTAGTAAAATACTGCTGTCCAACTGGTCTGAGAACCTCAGGTGGAAAACCTGTTTTAAAACAACTCCAATGGGTGAATTATGCTACAGTAGGAACCAAAATTTTTCAACAGGATTCAGGAGACCAACAGAAAGCAAGTGGCACAGGCCAGTATAAAAGAGAATAAATAAAGTCACAGAGCCATCACCCTGAGGCATTATTATTAATATTATCTGGACTATTTATATTACTCTGTTACTAACATATCAGCAGGATTACCATGAGGAATACTATTTCAGACATGAGGAAAGTGAGGCTTAGCAATACGTGCTTGGGAGAAGTGATAGCTGATGTGCTGAAAAGTGGACTTGGGGTACTTGTTCCAGAGTCCAGAGAAGTGAGTGAGCATGAGGAGGTAGGAGAAGAAGGGTACTGAGTGTGAACTGACTGACGTCAGGGGGAGCACAGGGAAGTCTGCAGAATCATCTGGCTGATTTGGGGACAGACTGGGGGCTTCTGTATCTTGTGGCTCAGGACAGGAAAGAGACAGAGCAGTGGGGAGACATGACCAAATAATACTGGGCTGCACTTTAGAGGATACAGACATCATAATATGCCAACAGCTGGAAATGAGGCGAGAGAGGGTTGCTCTGTTTTGTTGGGTTTTGCTTGAGCAACTAGAAAGAAGAAATTGATTTTCTGAGATGGGGAAGAAACAGGTCTGGAGGAAGAAGGTTGAGAGTAGAGGTACTCTGGACATGCTGATACCCAGATCCACATAGAGACTGAGGAGCATCTGCTGACAGGTGGAGGCCTGCACATGGGGCAGACACCATCTCAGGGCAGCATGGGGCACCCTTTCTTCTTAGGAAGAAAGAAGGGCCTGTGAAGCAACTGATGCCAAGGTGGGTGATGATGGGGTCCAGATGCCAGCCTCATCAGCCACTGGCCACACAAGCCCCACTGGGCAGGCAGCTCCATCGGGCCACCACCAAAGCACCCCTAAGCAGACATACAGCACAAGTGGGTCTCTGCACCCTGGTGGTCTCAGGGCTGGGGTTGTGCTGCCTCTCTGCATGGCCTCCCTTGTCTCCTGCCTATATCCAAGAAGACCAACCACCCTCCCTAAGACAAAAGCATGAGAAGCCTCCCAAAGCCAAGTCTCAGGCCTGTATACCCTCCACTCTGAGAGTCAAACACAGGTGCCTGGGTAGGAGTCCAAGAAGAAAAGCTAAGCTGCACTTTGGTCTTCCTTTCCGGAACAGACCTCGCTCTGCTTGGGGCCTGAGCCACTTCCTGACTATCTCTGAGCAATGGTAGCAGGGATGTGGTGGCTGTCTTTCTGGAAGAAACTCATACCAGAACACCAGCTCTCGAGTTTTAAACATCAAACCCTGTTAAGGCTGAGTACAAGGGATGCAATTTAACTTGGGAAACAGAGAGATGATCCGATAGCCAGCCTGCACCACTGGACACAGCAGAGAACAGAGGCTGGACCTCAGAGAGTGACTGGCCACGTACTTTGTCACTCTCTGAGCCTCAGTTCCTCCATCTATACCTCACAGACATACTATATGAAGACAAAGAGTGACATCAGAAATAACTTGAATGAGAAAAGTTGCACAATAGTATAATACCATTCACATGGTTTAAAAGTATCTATATTCCACAGAAAAAAAATACTGAGTTTACAAAAATTGAAACTGAAAGAAATGGGGCTAAAATCCACAGCACTCATCTCTGTAAAGTGATTAAGAAACTTTCACTTTCTGTACTAAATTATTCCTTTTAACAGTGACTATGTATCAGTCTTTTATTCGAAAAAACACAAACACGAAGATAAAAAGGAAAGCCAGATAAAATAACACTGCCACCTTCAGAGGCTGAGAACTGAAAGGACAAGTATTAGCAGCAGTGGGGCAAGGGGAGAAGGCCCAGTGGGGAGGGAGGTGCTGCAGGGCACCTGATGCAGGGAGGACACAATGCCAGCTCCTCCAACAGGCAGAATCAAGAATGCAAAAGGAACACGGAACCTCAGTGGGCTGAGAGGACAGTGCTGCCACTGTCCCACTTGTACTGGCAAATGTCCGAACAGCTTAGAAGTCCACCTTCTCTAGTACTTACTACCACAACTCTCAAGCTCTAGGCAGTAAACCCAATTCCCTCGGCTCATCCACACAGCCCATCTTCTACTTGGGCCACTAGCTGTCCCGAGGGGCCCCTAGGCCACAGTGTCAGAATGGGCTCATTTCAACAGGGCCCACATTCCACACAGTCCCTCACCGTGACTGCCCACAACAAAACCCACACTATGCAATGGCTTCACCTAGTCTCCCGAATCAATGCTAAACTCTTCCATGGCAGAAACTTCTTTTTCCCATTCATCTTCATTTTCAGTATGAAGCAAATAGTATAGGTTTAGTACATGCTATTGAGTTAAACATACAATTCTATAAATTAGCCTCATGAAATGTTATGATTTCCGGAGATGCCCTACAGGGCATAACAAAGCAAGCAAGTTGAATGCTTCATTAAAAACTCCTAAATTCTGACTTTCTGGAAGGCAAGTGTACTGAGATGGAGCACCATAGAGTGAGGCCGAGATGAGAACAGGTATTGGGGAGACAGTCCAGGCAGGGGTCAAGTTGCTGAGCAGGGAGGGTCTCAGGCAGAAGGGAGCCACAGCAAGTCCTGTGCGAAGGTTTGCTCAAGTCTCACTACAAACTGACTAAAGTTTTCTCTCTTGTACATTATCAGGAGGGCTCCGGGCCCAGCCACCTGGCTAGGAGATCTCTGTGCCCTCAAAATCACGAAATGAGAAAACATTAGGAAGACTCTCCCAGCAGCAGTCCTGGGGCCCAGGGGGAGGCACGCCAACACACACTAGGGGTTACAGTTGCCACTCACCCAGAGCCTCTGCATGTTGACAATGGAAGGGGCATGCCACCCCACAAAGGTGGGGAAATCTAAGTCTAAGTGGGCTAATGGTCTGAGCCTAAAATCCAGGTCTCTACTCCTTTTTACAGCTGGCACTCTCTCAAGATGCCCACTGTGGACCATTCCACTATATGGTCTAAAGGCCTTTTGTTAATCATACTTAAGTGGTGTGTTTTCATCTGGAGTGACAAGCACATGGTGAGGCTAAAATGATGTACATGCCAGGGAGGAGGATGGAACAGCCATCCATAAATGCCTGCATGGCAGCCTTGCCTGAGAGAACAGCCTTGCACAGGGCCAGGCCACCTGGAATCCGAAGGTATGAGCCCCCCGGAATCAGATGTTATCACCACTCACCAGGTAGCAGGCAGCAGAGTGTAAGCATCAGAGTTCCTGGTGTGTCCCTAGTCCTAGAAGAGGGCTAGCCACACAGGAGGTGCACAGCAAACATCTAATGAATGAACAAATGCAGGTTTTTATGGAGAGGAGCTCAGAAAGGGAGGGGGCCAAACCTGACATCTCAGGCCCCCTTTCGACACTAGGATGGATACTCAGATTTTGACCAAAGTCGACTGCTCCTCTGTTGTTAACAGAAATGCAGGCTCTTACTTCATTTACCCCACATAGATCACCTCAGATGATTCTCACAAACACCTGCAAGGTGAGCGCTAACATCATCCTGTTTTACAGATGGGGAAACTGAGGCAGGTGATGGTTACACAGCAAGTGGGTGAGACGATGCTGAGCACTAAAGACTATGCTCCTCTAGGCAGTGTCCATCAAAACACCCCATCAACCACCCAGAATCAGACTCAAGGTTTCCAAAGGACACTGGGAGCTCCTCCCGAAGGGGAGCGGGCTTGACCTCTCACTGCACAGGGTCCCAATGAGATATTAAGAGACTACAGCTTTATGGGGTGCCATGAATAAGACCACACCTTTTGCTGTTTGCTGAGTTACTGTGACAAGCTGGTAGGAGGCTGTCTGACTCCAGAAGGGGATGGGTGTGGCCCAAGGTGGGTTGGTGCACCTGAGGTGTGTGCATTTTGATTCTGGGAACCAGCAGGTGCTCTTTGGGCTGGGAGCAGTCTTCTGGATTCACCTGGTGCAGGAGTCGGCAAACCTTTTCTTAAAGGGACACAGTAAATATTTTCGGCTGTGGGCCATTTGTTTCTGTCTCAACTACTTAGCTCTTCAGCTGTGACATTATGTCCTCAAATGGGCATAGCTGTGTCCCAGTCAAACTTTATTTACCAAAACAGGCCACCAGCTTATCTAGTGTTTCTCCTGGACAAAATTGCACATAACCAAACAGAACTTGTATATTATGCTCCACTTGTGCCCTAATATATCAATAATGTTAGAATAAATCTGCTTTTCCAAAACAACCATTACAGCAAAACTGACTACAGAGAAAAACAGGTTTCAGAAAAAGGACTTGAACATGTAAATTCAATCTGGGCCCAGGACTCCATGGACTTAACTAAGAACTTAACTCAAGGACTAAGCCTAAGACTTAACCCTTTTAACAAGTCTGAAAAAATTTAGTTTTGAAACGTGCTAAGTGCATAAAACTTACTGCAGGGTCAGCTTGTTTATACCATCCTAAAAGCCCTACATAATCTCAAGATAACTAGGTCCCTCGTAGAAGGAAATTACATGCTATAAACTCGATTACTGCAGCAGATGAAACTTTAACTCAGTTACAGAAACAAGTAGTTCCTTAACACACGTGCCTGAGCATTAGACCAAAGCTCTAAGCAGCATGGAGCTGACAAGAACCTCAAGGGTACAGGGCTCAGCCAGGGGCACTCAGGAAAGGCCTCACTGATGGAGGGATGTTTGAGCTAGTGTGGAAAGTATGAATAGACCTGGCCGAGTCACTGGAGACTGGGGGCCTCTGGGGATTCCCTGTGGTAGGAAGGGAGCCAGGGGGCCCGGCTTCTCCAGGTAACTAGGACTCACCTTTCCTCTTGAGGACTGAGGAGAGAGGGGTCATCTGTGCCAGAAAAACCCTGAGAAGGGCACTCTACCTGGTTTGAAAGGGAGAACCGTCTAGGAGGATGCAGGTCCACACCACACTGCCCCCAACTGTCCTACTCCAGGGCAAGTGGGCAGCATCGTCATAGCCTTGAACCAGCATCGTCATAGCCATGTCCTATTTGTCCCACAGAGAGAGAGCTCTGAACAATAACAATGTACGCCCAATGCATTGTCTGAGGCTGCAGCTCCATAACCTAGCCCAGAGACAGCAGGAGGGCCTTGGGGACCTGCCTGGGGCTCAGCCTCCACCTGGTCAGGACATCAGTCCTTCAATTCTGCTGACCTTTACATGAACACTGGGCATGACTAGTGGGCACATCGCTTCACCCCCAACCTGGTGGCATCTTGTCCATCCCATACTGGGGCTCCCTGGGCCTGGGAATCAATGAAGATTTTCTGAGCCTTCTGCCAATACAGAAAAGGCCAACACCCTGCTAGGTGGCCAGCCACTTTAGAAAAATGAGACATGAACAACGAATTCTCCTATCCTGC
>NW_006429864.1:2197686-2201837 GCF_000325575.1 Pteropus alecto | reverse complement strand
CTCAGGTACTCTTCCAAAGGCTTCTCATGAGGTGGGAAATCTCACTGCCAGCCACCAGTTCCAGAATGGCAGAGGGCAGTGAGAAGACAGAAAAAAGGACAAGGAACATGGCAACCAGACTTGGGAGCATCTGACCTTGCTCAGTGGACAGCCTATTGGCATAGGACAAACACAGGAAACTGGGGCACCAACAGACACCTCCCCGCTCCCCAAAGTTGCAGCACACCAGGCAACCCTGCACCACGCACACAAATACACACTTGTGCACCCACACTCATGAATGCTCACACATGTAGTTTTCATCCTCTCCTCCCACTTCTGAATCTTGCCCAAATATCTCAGAAAAGGTTTTCTTCTCTAAGAAAAGACTAGCAGTTCTTACGAATGATCAGGGGCCAGGGTCGCCAACTTCTAAAAGCACGTGAAGGAGCCCAGAGACCTGCAGTGCCTCGTGTGGATCCTCATGCATCTCCGCCACTTCAATCCACACTTCCTTGAGCCCCATCGGAGATAATTTCGCACCCACTGGAACTGCAGAGGTTTTCAAGCACTAGCAATGCAACCACACTTGTTTCTAAAACTTCGTGTGCACAGTAATTTCAGGCTTCCAAAGAAAGCAAAGAGCTGTTTATTGCTATATAGTTGAGTGATAAGTGAACCCAGAAAGGAACTTCTGCAGCACAAGATGCTTGTTACTCAGCACCTGGGACATCCCTTCTCCTACTTTATGGCCCACCTGGCCCAGCAGGATGCAGACACCAACAGGCTGCTGACAAATACTGCTCCTGCACCTAATGGTGACCTTCAAGGAGCCAGTGACCTGGGGGCATCTCCTCCGTGGAGGACAGCTGGAGGAGCAGCTCAGGGTCCCCGCCTTCACGGGAGCACAGACCCAGTAAAGGCTGGGAGACGTATGTGTCAATCATCATTTTATTACAAATCAACACTGAAAAAGGAGTCCAGAAGAGGAGAGGAAGAATCTAGAAATGCTTTATTTGAGGTGGGCCTCAAGTAGAATCTGGATTTGTAGAGAGAAGAGGGAAGAAGAAATGGTAGCAGAAAAGGTGAAGTGGCAGAAACATACAGGTGTGTATAAATCCATCTCCAAGAAAAGTAGATGAAACCAAATAAAAGGAAATCAAAACTTTTAACAACTGTTTTCTAAATGAAATGAGGTTGTTTAGAAGGAAAAAGCATCCCCATTACAAAGTTACAGAGAGGCCACTTATATTCAGTGTGAGAAGCTAGCAGTGACGCCTGGGCCTCCCATGGGCTTCACTGGGCTGTGAGTGTCCTTCAGAAGTCCAGGGACTGGAGGTAGAGTAGGGTCTTAACTGGCCGTTAGTCTGTGAGTGAGGAGTGCCAGAATCTTTCATTGGGTCCTAAAGGATAGGAGAGGAGTACTGAGAGCTGTGAGATAGCACTGAGCACACTCCAAAAAGACCTGTATGTGCACACAATTTAAATGAAGCACCTCCAGTTACTCCTTCAAATAAATCCATCTGAGCACTGGTGTGCTCCTCAGGCGACTGCTCTGCCCCCAACTCTCACAGGTGTTCTCTACCTAATCCTGGGAAGAAAAACCACTTGCAAGTATGATGTTCAGCTCAGAAAGAGTCAAAAGGGAAGGTTAAGTTCAGGAGCATCTCAGCCTCCTCCTAAAAGAGCACTTCTAACATCCCAGGTATGCCCAAATATTGCACTCCATCTGAAATGCTGATGACCCATCAAATATAAGCCCATTACCACCAAGGAGGAAGGTCGTATCCAAGGCAGAGTCAGACTAAGACATCCTGCCTACCTGATCACCTTCAGTCCTAGGTTCAAGAACTACACAGCAATGCAGGTCATTAAGACTGAAGGAAGTAAAACGAGCTGACCTCAGGCACTCACATTTACAAATAAACATACATTTACAATTTAATTGTGTTTTTAAAGTGGAGGACTTGTAAATGTTGCCTCTGAATTAATGCTTTTGGGGATATATTTAACAAAATTAACTTGAAGAGCAGACACTTTAACATACTCAAGTAGTGACCATCAACATTTTAAAGAGAAAGCCTTAAGTCTTCAGATTCCTCAATGCAAATGTCATGGAGACTGCACAGTGGAGATGGCACTGGGAACATCTCATCCCAGCAGTGTGTGGGAACAAAGCCAATATCCCGATAAGTCATCTCCAGAAAACCCTTGGTCACTGCCCTTGGCAAGGTTCATGCCACAGTAACCGCCAGCCCTGTGATGGTACACCCAGCTACTCAAATTCGCCCTGGGACAGCCAGGTCCCCAGACCTCAACCTCCCTCCCTGATCATGGGAGAAATAACTGGAGAAAGCTTAGCTCCTGTCCCTGGGAAATGGCATAGTTATTATGCTTTTATCCTCCCCCAAACACAGCCAATCTTCTGAAAACAGGAACCACCAACAACAACACAAGCCACCTGGATCCCATTCAGCTACGTCTGCACCTTGGCCCCATGCCTTGGCCTCTGAGCATCATTCCCAGTGACTTTCTCAATGACGTGAGATGAAAGCCCATCTTCATCTTCAAGTTGTGGCATTCAGAAGGAGAAAGTACACCTACACTGATCACACACTGAGAGGGAGAGACTGGTAGCAAGTGAATGTCTTTAAAACTGTCACTAACTCCCACAGGCTCATACTGGAGATGAGGACTTGGCTTTAGAGTTTGCCATCTCAGATGTTCTCAGTAAGCAACCAACGCCGCACACATGGGGCCATTTCCAGGTGGGCATCTGAGCCTCTGACAGCAGCTGGGCTGTGGCCAGGCCCAACCCTGCAGCCCAGGAGAGAACAGATGCTGCTGGAGGAGCACACAAAACAGAAACAAAGGTGCTGCATGTGAAGGGGCATCTGAGCAATATTACTAAATGTCCACAAGGAAACGGTAACCAGGAGTCTCCCTGGGGCAGGATGTCACTGTGAGAGCTAGCTGGCTGCATTTCTCTCCCTCAGTAAAGAACCAGCCCTCTGTTCCCTCCCAATTGCCTCCTGAGCCTTGTGACTCACAAAAGGTTATGCCTGCCATTTCTATGACATCTACAATGTGCCCATCGGTGTCACATCACAAAATGGAAGGCCCTAACCCTTCCAGGGCTGACTCCAGGACCCAAAAGAGATGTAGCCCTGACCACCAGCTCCATCAAGGCCAGTGGCTGAAAATGAAAGGGAGGTTTTACACATAAAATTCCAGAAGGGCCAGAAAGACCTTCTCCATTCTGGGGAGGAGACATGAGTGGACAGTGGGGGAATCAAATGTGCATCTACTGTCGTTTTCATCAGGGCCCAGCAATGTGGTAACACCACCACCTGAAGGTCCTGCCTGGGTTTCCTTTGTCAAGTTCCTCCCTGCACACATCCCTCAGTGTCAGAGCCTGGGCTGCCCCAAGAGGCCTGGATCCAGAAGAGAAAGCTTCTTCGAAGACTAAAACAAGTTCCTGGTCTCAATAAAGCCCATGGGCCTAAGAAACAGTTTACGCAGCACTTTTTGCACAGCTGTAAGAACTGGAACAGAAACTCTACCTCTCTTCTCTACCTTGTAAGTGGAAATCTTCCCCTTGGGCAGAGGTTGTTCTAGTTATAGACACCTACACCGACCTCAGCTAGAGGGTATCATATTAGTGGTCCTTTTATAAAATAGGCTACTCAATATAAAAGCAAGGCCCTCACCCCAGCCTTGAGGTCCTGTCAGCCCCTCTGACCTTATCTCACCCCATCCCATGTCCCTCCCCGCAACCCCCAGCCCATTCTCTCAGTTCTGGCCAGTTACATCCCGGCTACTCCTCTGACAGCCAAGCTCACTCCCACCCCAGGTCCTTTGCACTTCCTGCTCCCTCTGCCTGGAAGGCTCCTCTCCCAGGTCTCTGTACAACATTCTCTTCAGGTCTCAGATGAGACAGCAAATGACATGCACCTCCCCCATCCACACATGCCCATCAATGGGTCGCCATTCCCTTTCCCACTTCATCATTTGACATTCTATTTACTCATCTGTGTGTCCTTCCATACCCCCAAGAGAATAGGGAACACCTGGGGCTACCACCCCAGGGCCCAAGACAGAATGGTGCTCAATACGTATTTGTTAAAAAGTTAAGAAAAAGTACTTTCAGAACTCCCAGCTATCGCACTTCC
>NW_006429864.1:2194910-2197667 GCF_000325575.1 Pteropus alecto | reverse complement strand
AGCCAAAGGGTCTTCATGCCAATAGAAAAGATAATGACAAACAAACAAAACCCTTATTTCACACCATATACAAAAATTAACTCAAAATAGATCAAAAACCTAAATATTAAAAGGTAAACCTAGTATAAAACTCTTAGAAAAAAATACTTAGATAAATCATGATCTTAGATTTTGGTAACAGAATCTTAGATATAACACCAAAAGCACGATATGAACAAAAAAGATAAATTGGACTTCATCAAAACTCATCTTTTCTGCAAAGAACACTATCAAGAGAGTAAAAAAACAACACTAGGAATAGGAGGAAATATTTGCTGTCTCATAAGGGTCTAGTGTCCCAAATATATAAAGAAACTCTTACAACAACAAAGAGACAACCCAATTCCAGTAAAAATGACCCAAATGTCCATCAACAGATGAACGGATAAACAAAATGTGGTCAGTTCACACAATAGAATATTATTCAGCCATAAAAAGGAATGAAGTTTTGATGCATGTCACAATATGGATGAATTGTGAAACATGCTAAGTGAGAGCAGCTAGACAGAAAAGGCCACAGAGTGTATGATTCCATTTATCTGAAATGCCCAGGACAGGCAAATCCACAGAGACAGAAAATAGATCAGTGGTTACTAGGGCCCTGGGGAGCACAGAGGTGGGGGAGCAGGGAGTGACTACTAATGGGTACAGGTTCTTTTTCGAGTGATGAAAATCTTCTGGAATTAGAGGTGATGGATGCACAATATTGTGAATGCACAATATTGCAAATGCCAATGCATTCGCACTTTAAAATGCTTAAAAGGGTGAATTTCATGTTATGTGAATTTTACCTCAAGACATGATAAATAAAAACAAAACAAAATACTCTAATCCCAAGAGGCACAATCCCTTTAGAGCTGCTAAACTACTAAAAGACAAAGGCAGGTTTAATCTGACCCCAAGAGCAGAGAATCACCACTTCAAGGAAAGACTCCTTTGTGAACAAGATCCCAAACACCAAAGAGCCCTCGTCTACGGTTCTACAGCCCCGTTGTGTATCACTTGTCTATTGTTCACAGCGCAGCAAGTCCATCATACATGTGGGAACTAAGAACCATCTCCCAGCAAAGGAGCCGATGTCCTAGAGTATGACCACGTGGGACACACAGGGAACAATTTACCAATGGAAAGCCAAGGTGGAGAGAGGGTTACTGGGCCAGCTCAGAGTTCTATTCAAGTCAGGCTCACCACAGGCTTCACATTGCCAAGTGTCCCACCCTCTCGATCTCACAGGGGTTTCACCCATTCTTTCATCCAACAGGGGTTTCACCCATTCTTTCATCCAAATACGTGCTTAGTTTCTTCTACCAGGGACCAGGGCTGACTGCGCCCCAGGGACACCCCTGGAGGCAAGGGATGGGCAGTATCAGAGCAAGTAGGCTCCGAGGGGCTAGGTCCCACACATGATGGGAGGTGCAGTGATCCCTAGATGGCACACAGGCTCAAATTTGTGAAGCACTACTTTTATAAGACAAAGTCATGTAGAAAACTAGCTAACTACCTACTTTATCCACTCAACTGGCTACAGCTACTACGGACGGACGACACCAATGGAGAGGAGAGAATGGTCTCTAATAAAGAATATAATAATTTCGCAAAACCAGACTCACGAATATAGTGGACAATCTGGTGATGGACAGAGTGGAGCGGGGTTGGGAGGCTGGGAGAATGGGGTGAAGGGTTAAAGAAATACAAATTAGTAGTTGATAGATGGGCGCGGGGAGCACGGAAGAGGGAAAGCAGTTAGCATTAATATGATGGCTAAGTTAGCATTAGTATGATAGTATTAGTATGATGGGGGATCATTTTATGAACATTATAGATGTCTAACCAATGTACTGTATACTTGAAACTAATTTAAATAAATTTATTTAAAAAAATAAAAAATAAAATAAATAAAAATTCAAAAGCATACCATCAAAAAAAAAGAATACAGTAATTTCGGTCTGAAAACAACGTATGAGCTGTCAGAGTACTGAGGTGAGGAAGCACAGGTGGTGATAAGAAGCCCTCCGGGTGTGTGTGGGGGGCACAGGGGCAGGCCAAGGCTCACAGAACAGAAGGTGCCAACTGACCACAGCCTATCGAGTCGAACAAGAGTGATGCCTGGTTCACTTCAACATGCCTCAGCTCCCTTGCCTATGAAATGGGAACAGCACTCACCCACTTTATCACTAATGCTTTCCAAGGGCTCTAGGAAGGGTAGCTGTGTGTTATTATAGAAAATAAGAATACAATAATGAGAGGCTGTCCCACCTGACTGGACACCAGCCATGGCCCATCACAGCAATTCCAGAATCTCTGAAGGTTTTCTGCTTGACTTTAAACTAACCACCCTCACTTTGTAAAGGGCCACTTCCCCTGCGTCATAAAGCTCCCTGAGGGAATGCCTGGGTCAAGCCTGTTTTGTAAACTTTGATTATGGAAAATTGCAAACATACCCAAGAGAAGTAGAGAGAGAAGACCTATTAACTGCAGGAGCCCACCATTCACAGTATTCAGATGACCAGTCTTGGTCTCTCACACTCCACTAGCTTCTGTGAAGCAAATCCTACGTAACATGCATTTACAAATTAGTGTAGTGGGTCAGTATTTATCCCCAGAGGACAAACCACCACTATCCCACAATCACACCTTCAACAATTTAACAATCATTCCTTAATCTGTGTCAGTCACGCTTAGTTGAAATCTATAGGTTCCTCCCAACCCACCCCGGCC
>NW_006429864.1:2189082-2194895 GCF_000325575.1 Pteropus alecto | reverse complement strand
TCAATCACACATTGAAGAAATTAGGTCATTTGTGCTGTTTCCCAGTCAGGTTTTGCTGGTGGTGTCCCTGTGGTATAACACCACACACACACACTGCCCCTCCCCCTACCTCCCTGATTTCTCATAAAGTAGATTTTGAGGCCCAACCAAGCACACGCCCCTCCGGAAAGCACATGTGCCCTCCTCGGGGGCTAGCCACTGAAGATTGCTGTTGGAACCCACCATTTCATTAGGTGTCTGAAAACTTATAAACTCGTAATTCCATCACTTCATTTTAATTAGCCAGAATATGTCAATAGCTGCGCTGTGCATTAGCCACATGTGGCTATTTAAATAGATTAAAATTAAATAAAATTAAAACTTGACTTCCTTAGTCAAACTATCCCAGGTGCCACATTGGACTGTGGGTTCAGAACATTCCAGAAAGTTCTGCAGGGCAACGCTGATCCATCTCTGAGGGGAACTTCCCCTCACCCACTATTTTGTTCTTTGTGAGTTCTGTCCATAAAGAGGTAATAGATACTTGCTTCTTTCCCTCTACCAATTTTCAAAACGAGTTGGTTCCCTAACACCCTTCAAAGAGACCAGTCTTTCCTTTTCTTCGAGCACTAGCATGAACCTGTGGATTTTTAACACATTTGATACTCCAACTCAGGGACTCCTGTTCTCCCTCACACTCACCTGTCCCACCCATGGCCAGGGGAACACCTGGGGGTCTTTCTGGCACAATCCCAGTACCATCTGAGATATTCCAATGCAGACTCAGAATTAAAACATTTTAACTTAAATGCTTTGATTTTATATTTATACTTTTCCTTGATGCTGAAAATGCTGGTTCTTAAAGACATTAATTACTGTTTTGTTTTTTTCTAAAATATATAATAGTAAGATTACTGGTATTGTTAACCTAAAACTAAAAATATGATTGTTAAAAACAGTTAAAGATTTAAAATTATTTTAAATTAAAAACAGTTAAAGATTTAAAATTTACGCTCAAACTATTATGTTTTATAGCTGCGTGAAATAAATCTTGTCTGAGAGGTTAAGTGACCAATCTGAGTCACAACTGACATTCACCTACATTCATTTATTTCATTTTGCTTTGGTTGTTCAGGATTGCCAACCCCCATCTGACATACTTTTATTTTATAATTATGTAAAACACACACCTGGTGCTACATGGAAAGGAAACTTGGATAAGTCTTTGGTAACTCTGTCCCCTCTCATTCCTCCTCCCAGAAGTGACCATATGGTTCATTTATGGTTTATACTTTCATTTTTTTTTAAATTAAATGTAAGCAAATATACATGTTCATGTCCCCCTTCCTTGCCTTATTTAAAAGTAAATACACTACATCTCTTGATTCTTCACCTTGTTCTTTTTTTCTACTTGTCATTTCACCCTAAAAAATCTGTCATGTGAAGGCAACTGTCCTTCCTTCACTGAGGGGCTCAACTCTACCTCATCAGTCCCCAGCCCCAAATGACAAACATCTAAGTCATTTCCAGTTTTGCTAATTCAGAATGTTGTAATGAACTGCCGTATAAAAACTCTTTATTTTTGACAGTGTATCTCTGGGATAATTTTTAGAAGTGGAATTGCTGGAGTACAGGGTGAGTCTCCCTCAGAGGAGTTATGAACCCCCAAAAGCAACTTATGTTGGTGCCACAGAGGTACAGTGTCCACCTCTGTGGACAAAAGGTCAGAAAATTTGTCTTGAAGTTCCAACAAGCATTATTGTTAGTATCAGGAAGACTGAACATCTTCCATACCTTCGTTAAGGACCATCTACATTAACTCTTTCTGTGAACTGTTTTTCTGTAAGTCATACCTATTCTTGATCCTGAACACCCAGCACAAGGCACATCTCTTGACACAAAAGCAATGTGTATCTGCAGAACGAACAGGACCCAACAGCAAACTTCGAGGGTGAACCACGTCCATCAGCCCAAGCAGGGAGTGTGACCGTCTGTGTGCACACCAACAACCACATACAATGTGGGCGTTGGCTGAGGGCTGTGTGAGGCTCAACGCTTGCTGAGAGCCGGCCCTCCTTCTACCCTGCTCCTCCCTCTGTGCCCAGTGGGTCCTGGGTGACAGGAATGGGGAGACCACAGTTGACCACAGGTAATGGGTTCAACTGAAGTGGGTGTGGGATGGTGCTAACCAAAGAAAAGCTAAAATCAACTGATTTGTTGAGCTGACTTATACCCCACGACAAAAAGCACACAAGCTGACCTGTTTATAAATCTTTAAAAATAATTACTCAAGGGTGTTTTTTGCCTGTCTGACACTGACCACCAATCACATGCCACAACAGTTCACAGTCTGTTGACAGCCAAGCACCAGGTCCACCCTCTTTATGGCTGCCCCATCATATGCTACCACCAGGACCACCGCAGTCAACACCGATGATCCTCAACTAGCTCTAGGAAACCATAATAGACTTTGAGTAACTTGTCTCCAAAAAGCTCTAAGGGCCTGGGGCAGAAAGCCAGGAAGGCAGATGGGAAGTGGCAGGGATAAAATGCGAAACAACAGTCTGGAGGGTCTTCAAAACCTTAAACAGAATTACTACGTGACCCAGCAATTCCACTGTTATGAATATACCCAAAGAAACTAAAAACATGTTCACACAAATTCATGCACACAAAGTTTATAACAACAATATTCACAATCACCAAAAGGTAGAAACAGCCTACATTCATCCCAGATGAATAAACAAAATATGGTCCACCCATATAATGGAATATTACCCAGCCATCAAAATGGATGAAGCACTGATTCATGCTACAAAGTAGACGAACCTCAAAAACATTAAACTGAGCAAAAGAAGTCAAATACACAAGGTCATATGACATATGATTCCATTGATATAAAATGACCAGAATAGGCAAATCCATCCAAAGACACAGAAAGTAAATTAGTGGTTGCCAGGGGCTGGGGGAGGAAGGTTGGGGAATGGCTAATGAGGATGGAGTTGTTTTTTGTTTTCTGAAGTGATGAAAGTGGTCTTAGAACCAGATAGAGGTGGTGCTTACACTACTCCTGAATATGCAAAAAAATTCACTGAACTGTATACTATAAATGGGTGAACTGTATGGTATGCAAATTATATTTCATTAAAAAAAAATTTTTTTTAAACACTGGTAGTTTGTTTTTGTGAGAACATTCTGGAAATGTTTTCCAGTCACCAGGATTACTTGACCATGCCCATATTTTCTTGCTATAAGAAGATAAGAGGTAAAATCTCACAAAACCGACCGCACTCTTGTCACACAATGCAGTCAGCCCAGTGGTCAAGTCGAGTAGCCAGTTCTCACCCATGCACCTATGACAGTTTAGGACATGCACTCCTTGGCAAGTCACCTGTCAGCTGGGCTGTAAGAGGAAGCAGCTGACTGACTCAGGAGGTCTCCAAATGGCCTCCAAGTCTGATGATGACTCTCGGTTCTGCATTCTTCTCCAGATAGGCAGCCCTCTGCCAAAACATCACTGGCTAGGCCCTACTGTCAACAGACAAAATCCCACCTGGATGACAGCAGGCTCTGCCTGTTGGGTCCCAAGAGCCCTTGATAGAGCCTGCACTTGAGAGCTCTAAGCAAGGGGGATGGGAGGGTGTGGCTCAGTTTCTCCCACAGACACAGAATGAGATAAGGGCAACCAGCTTCAAGCACCAGTGCAGGGCCCTGCACTGCTGACGATGGTTAAGGAAAAATTCTCCCTGTTCTGGTCAGCATTGGGAAATCACATAAATGGCCTTAGGGCAAAGGCCACCTGGCCAGGATTATCCTCTGCCCCTGATCCTCAGAGAGGACAGCTCATCCTATTTAGGCTGGGGCTTTTCAAGTGAGTGACCCCTGTGACACAAGGGGAGAGCAAAGGCCCTCCCTACAGGAAGTGGGCAGGGCCTACATGGCCCCATGGAAACAGTCCAGCACACAATCCTGGAGGGAGTTGCCTCTCTCCATCTCCCCTAGGAGGTGGCCATCAGTTTATGAAGCAGTGCTCAGTTTCAAATGTTCAAGGAGCTAAAAAGCCCACTGGGCAAGTCGGAGCCTTCATTACAGATACCAGATCCCAAGCACTCACCTGGCTTCTGGGCATGGGACGCTGGTTCTACCAGCTGGCCATGGTGGCAGCTACGTCAAAAGGCAACTTGCGTCCACGTGCTGACCAATCTAAAGTGAGGGTCAGAAAAAGAAACATGAGTTTCCAAGGAAAGTTTCTGGAACATTCCATCAGTTTTAAAGCCCTCCAACCCCAGGGATTACATAGTAAAATTTTAAATTTCAACCAGATCTCTATCTCTGGTACCTTCCACAGGGGGCAGCTGAGGAAATAAACATCTATCAGTCTTTGACCTATGACCCAATGTGGTGCTAACCAATAAACACTAGAATCACAGATATTATCTTCTGCGATACGGGCAGAGACATAAGGTGGTACACAGCCACACACCAATATGCCAAAAACACAGAAAATGGTTTTAGGCTTTGATTGTAACCATAATGACATTAATAGCATAAATAGTAATGCCCAGCACACTTAATAAATGCTTAGTAGTGATTTCCAGGTACTGTACTAAAAACTAAGTGTCTCTATGATTCCCCAGAACTACCCTAGGGCAGGTTACAGAATAATACTCATTTTACAGATAAGGGATCTGATGTGTCTGACACTCAGGAACTTGCCCAGGGTCACCCAGGTCTCCTTCTCCAGATGAGACCTCTTTGCTCCCCGGACTGTGTTCTCTGGCACAGACCCCAGGGAAACCACTCACTATTACAAGCAGTGCATGGTTTGCCCTTAGAAGTTGAGGGTGTATGTGCCTAGGGATGAGCACACTTCACTTCTCAAAAGGAGGCAGCTTCAGTTTCATGGGACAACTCACACTTTTACCTCAGGGATTATCTCCACAGGATTTACAAAGGCCAGGGAGGAAGGGGCTGCCCATTTTACAGACAGGAAAACTAAAGCTCGAGAATGTGGGAACTCTCCCAAGGTCAAAGAGGCTGTTGGCCCCAGAACTTCCCCTTTGTGATGTAAAAGGTGCAGGCCTCCAGGCACATAGGCTGAACCCACTGACCTAGCCAAATTCTGGACTCCCGGGCAGTGCTGTCAGTTGTATCATGGCCAATATTGTCAGTATTACCACTGTTGTCATACTTTGTGCCCACATGACAACCAGTAGCTTGCTCTGACATGAAACCTTTATTTTTAAACTAAGTTCACAGGGATTCACACACACCTCATGGGCAGCAAGAAAACACTCCCACAGGAGAACTTGCAAAATAAGCAAATATCAGTAAACTCTATTGGAAGAACTTTGGGCACCAAGGAGCACACAGCATCTTCTTCACTGAGGCCCGGGCCAGCTGCAGCCATCACCACCAGGACTAGCTCCTGGAGAGAGGGATCTTTTCTGCTGCTCTTTTTGGCCCCATTCAGGGAATGCAGTGAATACCATTAATCCTAGTTCTTTTATATCTCCCGAGCTGTAGCTTCTCCCTGCCATGGACAGAGAAGCCTCAGAAACAGGGGCCCTGGGGATTTTGAGCACCTGCTCTCTTCAGGATCAAGGTCAACACATAAAAGTCAATGGCATTTCTACATACTGACAACAAACAACCAGAACTCAAAGCTTTAAAAAAAAAAAAAAAAAAAAAAAAATACAATTAAAAACAACAAAAATGGAAAACTTAAGGAAACACACATTCCAAACAAGTCCCCTAGCCTTTTTGTATACTGCTACCCCCAAACACGTAGAAATTTAGCAGCCGCACCGAGGGCGGCCTCACGCCTTAAGGAC
>NW_006429864.1:2169822-2189058 GCF_000325575.1 Pteropus alecto | reverse complement strand
AAAAAAAATCCATTTACAATACCATAAATGTGAAATACTTAAGGATAAATTCAATTTTTTAAAAATGTGCAAGACCTATAAACAAACTACAGGAATATACGTTCCTGAAAGAAATGAACAAAAATCTAAAGGGAGAGACGTGTCTTGTCCATAGATCAGAAGGTATCAATTCTCTCCCCAAACTGATCCACAGATTCATTGCCTTTCCAGTCGAAAATTCCTAACATACTTTTTTGTAGAAACAAGATAATTGTAAAATTTATATGGAAATGCAAAGGGCCTAGAACAGTGAAAACAACATTGAAAAAGAGGAATAAATTTGGAAGGTTTATCCTACCTAAGCTTAAGACTTAACCATAAGGCTACAGTAACCAAGACAATGTGATATGGACATAAAGACAGACATGTACAGGGACTAACAGAATACACTCATGCACATGTGGACAACCGATTTTTGACAAAGATCCAAGCACCCTACTCCATGAGACCAGAAGACACACTAGATAACATTTCCTGGAGGATTAACCTTAGCCCTGCAAGGAGGAAGGTCATCTTAACATTGTTATAACACAGTGCATGATGAATAGAATGCAACAGGTAAGAAGTTTTAAGGTCGCTTCAGACCTTCACTCTCCACCACGGTTTTCTCTTCCTCAACTCATGGCACATCCAGTCTTCCACTCACTCAGATTAAAATCGGAAGATGCCCCCTTGATTGGACTACCCCACTATCCAATACATTGGGAAATCCTGTTGGTTCTGCCATCAGATAAATCTGGGTTCAACCGCTTTTCAAACCTCCACGGGCCGCGTCATCCTCTCTACTAGGACAGAGACCTATAGACTGACTCCTCTGCTTTCACTCCTTGGCTTGAAACCCTCTGAAGACGCTGTGCTTGCTGAGAATGAAGCTCCCTCCTCTCCTGGCTTTGGAAGCCTGCCTGCCACCTACTTGTTCATCCTGCTCCGGCCGTCCTGGCCTTCTGGCCATGCCTCCAACACATCTGGCACCCTCCCATCTTGGGGTCTTTTTATGTTGTAAACAAAATTCCAGATATTTTATCATTTTAACAATCAATTCTTAAATTTGCATCCCAAATTGAAAAGGACTTTTGAAAATATAACTACTATACAATGATCCCTGAATGTCAACAAATACCCAGTCTATATATATTCAGTTCACACAATTCCTCAGAAATGCCTGTATGTGGCCTATCCTAACGATAGTTACTAGAGCATTTGTGCTAGCTGCCTCAGTCACTCTCCCCCCAGATGGCTGACCCCTACATGTCCCAAGTCGCTGCTCAAATGTCTCCCTCGCAGAGGCCCACCCTGCTCAGACTTCTCTCCCACAGCCCTGGCCTCTCCACACACTCCACACAAGGCAGCTACTGTGTCTATGGACTTTCTCACCCAACAAAAACGTAAATGCCAGAAGGAAAGGGTGTCTGTCTGCCTGATGCCAGATTTTATTCCAAGCACCTAGAACAGTGTCAGACACATACCGGGTGCTCAATAAATATTTATGGGTGAATGAGCCAGGATGGTTTAACTCTGAAGAAAGAAACAATCTGAGGAGCAGCAGCCCCTCAGATACAATTAGTGTGAAATTCGCAAAGAAACCAAAACCAAGCAGAGACTACTTAGAACCATAACTGGGAACAGTTCTCTAAAATAAACTGTAATCTCTTTTCACTGATATATCATTTGAACTGTTGTTGCCATCCACCCCACACTGGCTGGGTTTAGAGAGCTTTTACTGTTTTTATTTCCAACCCATACATTTAGAACAGTATCAAGTAACCCTTAAGTACACAATTACCAACACATAAGAGACTCTTCTGCTCCCTTGATAAATCATTATGGTTTGGCTTTGACCTTGCACCTGGGTACTCCACTTACACACATACACACCCCCCAAATCTATGCCCACCCTAACACAACGATTTCCCAGTCTGAGAGAGATCACACTTTGTGAGATGGCAGCCATGGTGATTTACATGAAATCAAGTCACTGCATTTTGGGCAACAGAAGTTTTTTGTTGCAGTTTCATCCTCTTGAGCTCAAGCAAGTGAGGTCGGCTCCCTTTTAACTTGAGGGGAGGAGCCCTGCCCAGACACCGGCTGCTGTCTGGGAGCTCCGGTTCTGAGACATTCAGGTTGTAGCACCCATGGCCAAAGCAGGAACAGGTTTCGGGGGCCGTGGGCACCTGACCAGGAAGCCTGGGCTCTCCAAAGCACCCCCAAAGGGCCCATCGACCCTGCCGAGGCCCAGCCCTATAGAAGCTGCGTACCTCTGGCCTCCTACCACCGTCTGCACTCACCAAACACTTGTGCTGTCTCTAGAATTCTTCAACTGTGTCTGCTCCCAAATATTTACCACCCTGGCTCCAATCCAGTCCTGGGAACGTGACATTAGGCCAAAAACCTCCAAGGTGAAATCCAACAATACCTTCACCTTTTCCCACCCCTAGGTCCACAAAGTCCACTTGTTCCACACAAACTGAGTACCCCTGAAGACAAGGGTCACTTAGACCCTCTCTGCCAACAGTTTTAGCAAGTGCACTGCCAAACTCTCAAGGAGAGGAACTCCCTGGTCAGCCCTATCAAAAAGGAAGAAACTGAGGCAAGGCAACAGTGGAGCATCTAAAGGACGCCCAGAGGTCACACTGCTCCAACGTGTGCTGGCTGGCTGGGGAAGGATTCACTTGAGCTGAAGACTCAGTTTTCTAATCTGGGGTCAGCAAACAACTGCCTGGGCCTGCTTGTTGTGAATGGTTTTCCTGGGACACAGCCACGCCCACCCGAGTGTGCACTGTCTACACAGCTACTTCACCTACAAACCAGAGCTGAGTAGCAGCGATGCATCCTCCATGAGTTATAGTCCCAAAGTCAAAAATATTGACTGATTTTTGAAAGCGGGAAGACACTGCAGCACTGACAAGCTGTGCAGCATATTAAAGGGAGAGAAGTGACCCAGGCACGTTGGCAGACCCAAAACAAAAAGTTAGGGCCGAGGCACACCAAGGAAGTGCTCCAGCACCATGCTGGCCCCAGGGGACAAAGTAGTACCTGCTCTCCCCAAGGCACAGAGCCTCATTAACCCACAGAGCAGAGGAGAGCATGACTTGGCACACGAGAGGCAAAGAACCAGCCCCATGAGGGCCACAGAGCCAACAGCAAGGCCACACAAGCCCATCCTTGGCAACCAGAGCTGGCCTGTCTACACTGTCAAGCCAAGGTGTCCACTGGGGTAACAGCCGTATGTGCCCTCCAGGTCCCTGATCCATCCCTGCTTGTCCTCCCTCAGCCACAGTAACAGCCGCCTCACTGAGGGACAGATCATCCACTCCCCACGCTGCACCAATGAGGCTGTTCCTAAAGCCTCTTAAACCCCCCAATGCTCATAACACCTCACCATGGCCTTCAAGGCCCAGCCTGCATTTAGGCTCAAGTGACCCTATGAAGTCATCTGGCTTACACATATGTATGTGTGTACACACACACACACACACACACACACACACACCCCCATACTGTCTCCAACCTGGCCTTGTCTCGATTCTTCACACCCACATCTGCCTGTCTCCACTGCCAAGCATTTGCACATGCAGTTCCCACCACTGGGAAAGCCCTTCCTCCCATTCATCCTTCAGAAACAAGCGCCTGTTGTTACTCAGGCCTGCTCTCCCCAACCAGCCCCTACCCATCCTTGAGGACTACAGCCCATCATTTGGCACAACTGAAACTTGACATCTGACATGGAGCATTTCACTAGGTTCTCTTTCTCAAATGCTCCAAGAGAAAGGGCTCTTGCTCTTCTCCTTATCCAATGCCCAACAATGCACACAGGAAGAAATGCAAAATGCATCCTCTGTGAGTTATAAATAAATATCTAAACACTATGTTTCCACCATGGACTTGAGGCAAAAACATAACAATATAAATATAAACTCTATCCAGGAAAAAGCAACATGGAGATATGCAAGGCCACAGCCCACCACAGCCCACGGGGGAGCTCTTCCTGTCTCCTGCACACATGGCTATTTAGAGAAAGGCATTCGGAGGTTCCAGAGGCCTTGTGTCTGGAAGGGCCTCCCCTGTCACCACTAAGACTTGTGAGCTACCCCAGCACCCATGCGCTCACACCTTGCACGCCCTTCCTTTCCTATCCCACCGTAAAACACTCAGCACAGTCCTTCCAACACATCCCTGTCCTCTCCAAGGCTTGACTCAACCATACCCCTCCCTTCTCCTGGGCATTCCAGCAGTCCCTCCCTTTCACACCACCAAACCATCCTGTTCCAGTTCTCCCTCTTGATGAATCACAAGCTGTATGAGCCCACTTGGACCCTCGGGTGGCCCCTCAGGCCTCAAGACCATTCTGAGGACCAAGTGACAGGCCCTGTAACTAGGCAGGCTCTCAAACAGAATCAACTAGCTCTTACTTCTACTAGTGTGATTAACGCTGTTCCTCAAGATAGACTCCTTTCTAGAGGTTCTTTTCAGTGTTTCCACTCTTGGTCCCCAGCAGTTGCCCAAGCAAGTCCACACAGCAGTTCAAAACTTCAGCTAAACCCTGGTATTTAAAATACCTAAGAATCAAATGTCCACGTCTAGACTATTCTGAGACTTTGTGAAATGTTGGAAGTGTTTAGCATTGAGGATGTGGTGCATTACAATATTAAAGGACATCCTGAAGAAAATGTCACAAGAACAAAAGAGGAAATGACTTCTATGTTAATAACAAGGACCTAGGAACTGGTGTCTCCCACTCTTGTGTACATGCACCAAGATGTGCCGTATTAAAGGAAATTCTCTGACAAACAGCCACAGGAAAACGAGGAATACCTTTGATCTCCCAGCTGAGAGCTGGAGCAGAGAAGACCTCAGATGTTCCTGGACTCTGTTCTCTGAAGTCCCCTGAAGAATCTAGGAGTCTTGTGTCGCCCCACCAAGCTGGAGGAAGTACATCCAGGCCCCACCCCTCTACGGACCAAAGAACACCCATGGAATCTCTGTGCTTCAACACTCCCAAGATGATGTTACAATGAGCCTCCTAGAACCACACATTTTTTTTTTTTTTTTTTTTTAAATCCCGGAGTATCTGGTGCATGGTAAGCCATCACACATAACTGTCTTTGTTCCTTTCTCCCTAAGCTAATTCTTGGAGAATAAAGTGAATGTTCTCATGAGGATAAAGGATATTTCTGAATTCAGAAAGGTTCCATTTTTATTGTGTTAAATACACATAACATAAAATTTACCATCTAAGCCATTTTTAAGAGTACAGTTCAGTGGTGTTAAGTACATTCACAATGTTGTGCAGCCATCCATCTCCAGAACTTTTTCATCTTGCAAAACTGAAATTGTCCCCATTAAACACTAATTCCACATCCATTCCACCTCTGCCACTATGAATCTAACTATACTAGGGAGCTCAAATAAACAGGATCATACAGTATTTGTCTTTTGTTCGGTTTATTTTGTTTTAGCACAATGTCTCCTCAAATTATTTTTAACCCTTTGGGGACAAGTGTATACAAAACAAAGCTCATGGGCCTGATATACCACAGCCAAAAGTCTGGTTCTAAAACCCTGCTCCCCAGACCAGTCATGTACCTGACATCTTCTACTATTAACTAGTCTTTCCCACCACTCTCCAAATAAATTACACAAAAAGACAATGGCACTATAAAGATTCAGAATGGTAAGATAGAGCAAGTGAATGTAATGCCTCAGATGCACTTCAAGTGTGCCTATCTCACCCCAGCTCTTAGCTCCTACAGCACTCTGACTCCCTGGGCAGACATCTTCCAACCCTATCTCACAGCCGTGAATCAGGGAGTCAAAAAGTACCTGTCAGGTAAATAGTAAAGATGATTAACGTGTCTTGTGCACAAACTTTTCCTAAAAGTGAAAGGAAGCCAAAGACATCAGAGCCCAACCCAAACCTATTTCCTGGAGCACCTGGGCTAGAGTTATACAGGTTAACCAGGGGAGTAAGCCCTGAGCTTCCAATGTGTCCAACTCTAGACAAGACCTAGACCACTAGCCCAACAGCACACCCACCAATCCACATCACCAAAAAGGAAAACACTGTATCCGCTTCAAGTTCTGAGCACCAATTCCACCTATCTTGTGAGGCAGGGCCAGGCCCAGGCCCTGGGCGGAGACCAATGGATGCTACATGGAAAACAATAACACCAAGAGACCCCATGACAATACCTTACGACACAGGTAACCTCCTGGAAAGACGAGAATCCTTTCAACAATGGACAAGATGTCCTCTGCTCCCTCTGAGGGATCCCGAGCCCCAGCCACAGGTACCATGTGCTGCCTCAACTCAAGTCCCCGCAATCTTGGGCCTGTATGTGCCATGAGAGCATGAGCGAAGCCACCACTTAAGCACCTCCTCCATGTGCTGAAGACAGCCCAGCAACCTGCTCACTCCCTCACTTGGTGACAAGGCACCAACCCTGATTTGCATATTCACAGGCAAGGAAAAGACCAGAGAATCCCCCAAGTCTCTGAGGTGCAGCATAGAGGCCATCACTGAGCCATCTTCAAACATATGGTGCCTAAGCAGCTAGATCCGGCACAATCTTGTAACCTACAGCAGATGCTCCCCACAAGTTTAAAAACCTTACCTTTCTGGAAAATTTTTCTTTGGAAGGGAGAATAGAAAATTTCTGTTGTTCAAGAGCATCCAGAGGGAACAGCATTCTGGGGCAGCCCCACTGTTTACAAATAAAGACCTGGGCCTAAAGGAAAAGACATTCATAGTCCTAGAATCCAAACAACATCTACTCACAGTAGTTCACAAAACTTATCCCTGCAACATACAAGATAAGGCCAACTGCTGCAGTCAGCAGCAGCAGGTAGGAAGGCAAAAATCTCACTGAAGAAAGGTAAACAGGCAAAAGTTCCAGTTCTCACCTCTAACCACCCCTGCCTCCCTCCAGCTGGACAAACCTGGAGCTTCAGAGGGCCTTTGCCATCTTGATCCCCAGGCAACAGGAGACTGGGTACAAGTGACTAGTCTCTTGAACCTGGCAGTTTCCGGAACACTAAAAGATCTGCCTAGATCCAAATTCAGAGCAGTGAGCACTCAGGCGGTAGGGTCGGCATCGTCTACCCACAAACCTTCCAGATGTCCCTAATCCAAGTTTCAGACAAGAGGGTGGACTTGGTAGAATTCTAGAAATCTGACACTGTCTTCAAATAAGAACAACCTATAACTATCTGACCAATTAAGCTTCCCTAAGAGGCAGAATTGTGTTTCTTTGACCATTAGGGGCCAGGTCAAAGAGTCAACACCATCTGGTAACTTCTCGGACAAAGATGGAGCTGTTCACCAACCACACTGTAGCACCGATGGTCTTGATTAAGGCCACATGGTCAACCCAAAGGGTCTAGGCCAATGAGCTGGTTCCCAGCTATAGATGCTTCATCACTGCTGCGAACTCCGATGACGAAGCACTGTAGTGATCACAAAAATCTGACTAAAATGCTGCAAAGTGCGAGGGAAGAAACTATAACAATGGCAACATCCACCATTAAATTGTGGCTTATGTTATACACGACAATTAAGAACGAATTGAGAAACGATGTAAACAGATGCCATATCTTCCTGACAATGTACCCAACAATGAAAGTATGATCAGAGGATGCCAGGAACAGAGGGGCTGTTCCTTGGGAAGGGTATTCAGAGAACTGTCAACTGTGCTCACTGCTCTCAAACCTACAGGGTAAAATGAGACCCAGATGGAGGTGAAGGTGGGCTGCACCTGGCTTCTCTCAGCTGTGAGCACTTCCCAGCACCCTGCATGGACACTTCCTATCACGTAATCTTCACAGAAGGGCTGCTAGCAGGTACCAGGAGGACACAGGGCCTGCCCACTGGGAGTTCTGCTCAATGTGTCCAAAAGCCAGCATATCTAAGGAGCGCACAGGAAGGAAACTGCGCTGGGGGTCAGACGCCTGGAAAATCCTGCTCTAAGACGACCAAGGCAGCAAAGGCCAAACTGCCCTTTAGAAGCTTTAGAAGAGTGAAGGGTCTGCCTGCTGGGTTGCGAAGGTAAGGAGACCAGAGTCTTGCAACTATCTTGCTGCTCCTGACTCGAGAGTTCTCCTTTCTGGTAAGAGGTTTTAGTACTAAAACTGATGTGATATGAGGAGCAATGCAAAGGTTACGTGCATCTCTGCCTTAAAATAAAAAGGCCTGAAGAAATCTCCAAGGGCCACATGGGCTCTGGCTGTGCCCTCAGTGGGAATTCACTTGAGCCTGAGACTAACCCCAAAGTAAGCTGGGGAGTCCCATAAAAGGCAGAACTATAACACACAAAGTCCACATCCAACACAAACTGTAATGTCCTTCTTCCACTTGCACATACCAGGGTGACTGCATGAGTCAGGTTCCCCTCCAACAGGCAGGCCAGCATACACATGTGCACAAGCACGTGTGTACATATGCATATATACACACACAGAGCCAGTACATTCAGACCCTAGATAGGCACACACACAAGGAGGGCCAGCACACACTTTGTCTTCTGGGCAAAGGTGCACTTCTAAGCTGTCAGCTGATGAGAACACAGTCCACACACCCCAGAGAAACAATGTCCTAAGTGGGGACAAGTTCCCAAGCAACCCACAAAGTCCACCTCACTCTAGCGTCTCCAAGCACGATCTGACCAAGGTAATCCAACTCCAAGCAAGGCATCCCCTGGGAAGTCACCCAGGGTCCCAAGCCATTAGCCCTCCCTCTGCAGGAAGGCTGAAAGGCAGGCGGGGGAGAGAGGAGATAAGAAGGGGTAAGACCAGAGGCAGGGCCATGAGGGGTTAATGGGGGGGATACCTAAGCCTTTATTGGGCCGGCCTTGCAGGGAACCATCTTGCTTCCTCCGAGGCCCACCCTACTGCCCTGCCCGGCCTTCAGCCACCTCACAGACCCAGGTCCTACCTAACCAGTCAGCACCAAGATCTACCCTGAGACCCAGGCCCTGCAGGTCTGTCTCCAAGATCTCCATGACACTACTGCCAGTGTAGGGGCTCTCCCTGTGGTCCAGACCTCCTGAGTGTTCATCAGATTTTGGTGAGACAGGAAAGGGAGTGCCTGACTTCACTGAAAAAGCTACCATTAGGTACGCAGATTCAAAATGCTACAGAAAAAGCATACTGAGGACAACTTTGGGAACATCATCTTTAACATGTTGAAAAGAGATTTTGTTACTAAAGGAGAAAAAGAACAGCATAATAGTGGCTAACAATTATTGAATTCTTTATTTGGTACCAGGCACCATGCCAGTACTTTACATGCCTGATTTCATTTAATCCCCATAACCACAGAACAAGGTACTGCCAATGTTACCCACACTTCACACGAGGGACTGTCATTGTCATCTGCACTTCACACAGAAGACTATCATTGTCATCTGCACTTCACACAGGAGACTGCCAGTGTAACCCACATTTCACATGACTGACTGCCACTGTTACTTGCACTTCACACTGGGGTCTGCCATGATGCCCACACTTGATAGGTGAGAAAGCTGAAGCTGAGAGAAATCAAGGTGATTAGCCAGGGTCACAGGATTAAGAAGTCAACTAGGGATTCAGACCCTGCTCCACCATCTACCAGGCCCAGGCTCAAATCTGAACCACTGCAAATCAGGGACAATCTGACCCTAAGACCATTCTTGAGCTGGATCCTTCTGGGAAATTTTCCTAGAGCAAAGATCAGCACACCCAGGATTCCTCTTCTGAGACATAGACCAGTGGGAAGGAAACCAGTTCCCCTGCCCACTGACACAAGGAATGTGAGGACAGCAGAGGATACAGGGCTCAGAGGACAGCCTAGGCCCTGCAGGGAGGCCTTCCCAGGTGGACAGTAGCCAGGACACACACCAGCCTTCCCAGCTCTATATGTGGGGAACCTGACTGCCACATCACCTAACTCATCCGATTCCTCACTCTCACCCTCAACCCCAAAATCAGGACCCGGATGGTGCCTTGGACATCACCAGCCAGGTACCTCTCTCTGACCTAAGTCATTTTTTTCCCAAGTGCCTAATCCTCAAGGCTCCTTTTTACAACCCCTCCTCACTCCAAAACCAGTGTCATCATTTGACAGGACACTCACCTGTCAACTCTGTGAAAAGAGTCAGGATTTGAAAACATTAGAGCAATGCATGAAACAAGGAAACTTTCTCAAACCAGGAAGGAGCAGCTGTTGGAATAACTTATGTGGATATTTCAGAGAAGCGTCTTAATCACTCTAGGTCTTCCTGGAAAAGTGTCCAAAATCTCGAGCTGGAAAATCTTCATAATCTAGAAAATGTGGGTTACCAACCAGCTCACAGGGCATTGGAATTACATTGAGCTTCTTAGTCCTTCTATTTGCTACAAAGGCTAAGTTAAGGGCTGTGTCCCTCTAACTTCCATCCATCCATCACTACTTCACTCCTGGGGAGCAGAGCAGAACAAACTTTTCCTACAGATATGAGATAATCCCTAGGATATTTTACTGTCATCTATCGTTTACTGCATTCTCATCTAACACAAATCACAATTAGTTTGGGGAGGAAGAAATCAAAGGACAGATCAAGTTCTGCACCTGGTCAAGCCCTCAGCTACCCAGCAGAGTCACAGGGGCATGCCTCAGAGATAAGCCCTGAGGGCCCTGACAGTCACACAGGACCCTCCACACCTCAATCCACTGAGTCTTCCCATCCTAGAGAAGCAGAGAGTGGCCATGCAGGGTGACAGGCTGGGCTGTCTCACCAACACCAACCTTCTCCCAAGCAGGAGACAAGACTTCAAACCAGGACCCAGCTCATTTCATCTTTGTGCGAACTCAGCGCCCCTAAAACTAAAGACCCATAATCTGGGGACCCGTGTCACCTTCCAATCCTTGTTCAGCTGCCACCTCTCAGATGTGCACCTGCCCATTCTTCCTCTCTTTCAGGGCACCCTACCCTGTCTCTCTATGTGGCTACAGATTCCCAAGGGCAGGAATGGGCCATCTCACTCCATCGCTAGACCCCAGGAGCACGGCAGAGGTTGAGCAGGGAAGGGACCCCAACTGCTGAATGGACAGATGACCTTGTCCTCAGCCCCTGGTATCCAGTTAGTCCCCACCCAATCTCCACACACAGTGTCTCTGGCATCTGTCCCTTTTTATTCCCCACCAGGCAAATTCAAGGCTGTATTGGCTCATGCCTGCCTTTTATCAATGGCCTTTTCTCCTGACTGGCTTCCCTGCCCAATTCAAGCCAACATTCTCCTCCTCAGAAACCTCTAAGGGTTCTTCATGCTTTTAGGATGAAGTGTAAACAGCCTTCCATTTAAGGTTATCAACAATAATCAGAACAACTTGCATTTTTCAACCTTCTTTCCCACTACAAATTTCCATATAAACCCTGGCACCTGGGAGGGTGATATGCCAAATCCATCCTTCCCTGACTCTCCAATGCAACAATACTCCTTGTGAACGGCCTAGTCCAGTGTAACAAACCTTCCCCACAAGAGCTGTAAACCCTAAGACCAAGAAAAATGTATCTCTTCTCAGAACAGTGGTGGGGAGGGGACATGGTGGATGGGATGGGGGACAGACACAAATCAGATACCCATCTTTCTCACATCATGGCATGTAATAAAAATGACATTTGCACAACACATTTGAGTAAAATGGGGTGACTCATATCCTGAGGTGCTGGCCAGGGGCTGGGGCCACCTGACTGCAAGGACATCTCTGTACCCGTTACTCATTCCAGCCCACAAGCTAAGAAGCTCTGCTTACAGAATCAAATCCTACAGGTGGCAACACATCTCCTGCTCTGGTCATTTCACTGTGTGGTGATAAAAAGCCTGCACTGTGTTTCACTCAATAAGGTACCAACTAGAGTAGCTTACGTTGTTAAATGTTAATGGGTTAATTTCTTTAAATAACTTAAAAAGCTCCTTTCCAAGTGATAACCTGTCTATTTCTGCTGCCTTTTGTAGCAGAGTCACCTGATCTTATCTATGGAAAGTAAGAGGAACCCCATCCATACTTCCCAAGGGGGTGAGCAAGTTACCTGATGGCCCTAGCAACAGGAAAGGCCCTCCATTCCATCACGAGCTGAGATCCTGACTCACCAATGGGCCTCCTGGAATTCCTCACTGCCCCCACCCCTAATCTTCTCTCCTCCAAACAAAACATGTTCAACCCCTCTAACCGGTCCTGTGATATGGTTTAAAGACCACTCCAGCAGCCTGAATAGACTCCCCTAGATTTAGAAATTATGCAGTAAATAACCTCCATCAATGCTTGTTAACAGCCAGTTTGCACTGTTCTAAAATCATCCAGGATCCTTAGTAGAGTGTCAAGGCCCTTCTCTCTCTTGCCCTGGATTAGCACAGCTGACCATCGGAACCTGGTCTAGGACCTGACATCTAGCCAGTTCCACCTTATTTCCATGGGCTGTTTTTTTTGGATCTTGAAATGATCACCTGCTTGTCACCTGAAAGATGTCTACAAGTAAGTGCCATTACTTTTTTTAATAGACGGGAAAAGCAGTTTTATGCTCTTAAAAATTGAAAGCCATCACCCACTCAATTCCAGAACAGGAAACACAGCTACAGCTTTTTTTTTTTTAAATGGCTGCCCTAAGATCTTCCTCCCTGAGTCCTGTCCCATCCTCATAACACAATGACCTCAGGGCTCAAAAAAAGACAAGGCTCTGAGGAAGGAAACCTGCCAATGGACCTACATAAATAAAGGGAGGAGGAACCTAAAACAAAACTAACCAAGCCATGAAGAAATAAGGACAATAGAGATGAGACCAGGGAAGCTGCAGGAGGGAACAGAGAACTATGTTTCCCTCCCTTCTGCAAGTCAGCTCAGGATAAGCCACTCCTTCTCTTGGACCTCAGTTTCCAGCGTGTAATGTCGAGGGGTGCCTCACTCATCTTGATTAAAGTCTATGTGCTGTATAGTGGGCACACAGCAAAACTGCACACAGAAGCAATCTAGTCTCAGGTGAATCCTAAACTTGTCTGCTGCCCAAGGACCAAAAATAGTTACATTTCTAATGCCCTGCCTGACAAATATAAATTGGCAGTAAGGCTGCAATTACATTTTAATCCAGACTCAGTACTTCAATATCTTTGCCCAAGAAAACTTCAAAAGCAGACCAGTAACTCCTACTATTGACACCTGAGGCTTTCAACCTCCTCTACAGACTTCAGCATCAGGAAATGTCGCTTGGGTTGGAAAGAGACCGAAGGAAAAAAAAAAAGGGAAAAAAGAAGAAAGGAAAGCCTCAACAATACAAGCTAAAAGTTTGGAAAGGGAAGGCAAGAGATAGATGACCCACGAACTGCTGAGATGGTCATTTAATCAAACAAAAGTATTAAGGAAAACACTTAATCAAACCCTCAAAATCTCCTAGGGTTCCAGTGGGTATAGGAAAATCCCACCCAGGGAGGGATCTGACTACAGAATCCTCTGAAAGAACCACCACCACTAAGGGTGGGGAGGTGTGAGCATTAACCCTTTACATGCACAGGAACAATACACAAGGCAACAAAAAATGAAGTTCAGGTGTTCTATCAATGATACACAAGTCCTGATAATATCACAGGTCTGCAGTGACCCCACCAATTCAATCAATGCCTTCAAATCAAGAATTCTGTTTGCAATGCTATTTTCTCCAAACCGCTAAGCAATTAGGGAAAATGTTTCCTCTGTGGATGTAAATGAAGGTTGTAGCAGCAAAGTTTTTAGAACTGGCTGTCAAAGCAAGCCTGCCCAAAACACAGACGAAAACTAACAATCTGTTGTCACTGCCACAAAAATCCACCAAGTGGAAACTCAGCGACCTGGCCTGAAACCTCATCTCCAAGGTCATGGTGAGCAGCTGCCTTCAAGGTAAGAGTGTATTAAGTAGAGTTTAACAGCCACTGACTCAAGGGCTAATTGCACAGAACAACTGGGACTGAAGGAAATGTTATCCTGGATTATACACAAATGTAAGGCCACAGGTTTTCACTTTACTTATGGATAATCTGACAGAAGTTTTTAGATGAGATCTTACAGTGAGCTCCCAAGACCTACAAATTGTTAGGTTGTGGTGGAATTTTGTTAGGAAGAAAATCTAGCTCCTTGATCTGTTTCATTGTGCCTGATAAACGAGCTGAGAGATTCTAGGGGGATCACCTAGTAGTTGTCACCTGGGAGAAGGATTTTGTCTCAGAGGTAAATGGCATAGCAAGGGCTGGGATATCCCTGACTACCAACCCCTACAGCCATCCTATGAAGTCAAAAATACAGGCCCCATCTACAGATGAGAAAGTTGAGGTCAGGTGGCCAGGCAATCTGTCTAAGGCTGAAAAGTGGTAAACTGTAGTCGGTGACAAAGCCCCCAAGCCGGCTAGAAAGCTGGAAGTCTGGAAGCAGGACAGGATATAAGCCTGGCTCTCCCACTTACCACTGCATGCACCATCAGGCAACCCATTTCCCCTCAGGGATAAAGCCAGAGATGCAGGGGTCCCTCTTAGTTCTCAAAGGCAAGACTCCATGACAGATCTGCCTGGCAAACATCTTCCCATTTCACATATGGAGGGGCTGTCCCTGAGAGTCAGGATGTGGGGTTCAGCAAGCCAAGGGCCAGGAAGGGGGCTGCCTCCTTTCCCCTGATGAGGCCCCACAAACCCAGCAAACCTGTATCTCTAGGAAGGGGCTGAGGCTAGTGAGAAAAATATGGGAGGTCTAAAATCAAAAAGGCTAGAGACAAGGCCCAGCTGTAGAAGGTGACCCTAGTAATGTCACTCTCTGTAGGGGACTTTGTCTTCTTCCATCTGGACAGTAGGGACAAGCTGTGGCTCTAAGGGGTACACAGCAGACAGTGACAGTTTGTCCCACAAGCACAAAGGTGTTCCACATACACAAGCAGCAAAGCAGTCAATGTTTTTGTGCCTCATCTGTTCTAGTCATAACGGTACACTCACTGAACTCCAATTTATTGAGCAAGTACATGTTCTAGGTGCTGTTCTAAGCCATTTGCATTTATTATCTCACTCCCAACTCAGCCATTTAAGGCAGACAGTACCACCCCCTTTTTAGAAATGAGAAACAGAAGGAGAGGTTAGCAAGGTCACATCATAAAGAAGTGGCTGACCAGAGCTCACACCTAACCTGTCTGGGACAAAGCCAGGGCGGGCCCAGGATGCTGGCCACAGGGACCTGCTGCCTGGGAACAGGCCCACAGCCTCGCCCAACAAACAGCAGGCGGCACTGTACTCGAGTGGCCTCTCTGGCACCAGCAGGAGCTGGCTGGCCACTACACTGCAGCAGTATTATCTAAAGTGTGCTCAAAAGCATCACCTCATTTAGGCTGAATTAAGTCTGAAGGTTTGAAACAAAAAATCTCACCAGCAAGGCAGGTCAGGTAATGTGGGGTCTAGAAATAGAGCTGCAGGAGTCTTCAACTTCAAACAAATGTAGACTTTCTCTCCAATCCCACAGTGCCTTCCCCTCCCAGCCCCTAGCTGCAGCTATAGTAAGTAGCCTCAAAGTCCCACAACCTCAAACCTTCCCCCAAACTTGTGCCTCAACTTGCTGGGAGCCCCCTTTAGGGTACTGGTCACCCTCTGCCAGCATATCCTATCTCAGATCCTGGCCTTTCTGTTCCTGAGATGGATATCAAGTCTTCAGTCCTTTCATATAAATAACCCAAGAACTAGTAATCAGAACAGGAAAGCAGGGTCCCTGACAAACTCACCTATGAAACAGGTAACTTTGTGAGGATCAAGAGCGAGAAAGTGGGTGTAGAGAAC
This sequence comes from Pteropus alecto, assembly GCF_000325575.1. Lineage (NCBI taxonomy): Eukaryota > Metazoa > Chordata > Mammalia > Chiroptera > Pteropodidae > Pteropus > Pteropus alecto. Next base: position 2,173,236 of record NW_006429864.1, on the reverse strand, counting down.
TGAGAAGCTGCAAAGACCCTTTCTCTACATTCTGGTGAATTCTCAGTCACTTCCTAAGGCTACCTCCAAGTATCCTATTAAATTCCTTTGTCTTCTAAAAGACTAACCTACATTTTCATCAGACAAAAAGAGGTCACAAATACAGCCTAGAAAGTGAGGGGAGGGGCAAGAAGCCCATAGTCTGACATTCCTCTTGACTATAAAGTCCTGGATCATGTCTGCCAGAATCCATGTATGTGCAGGATCTATCCCCAGCTGATAATTTTGTTTCTAAGAACACCAGTCTCACTATTTTCACCTCGCTGCCACCACTGCAGGTCCCCTGCTTATCTCAACCTTCTTTCCATGCCGCCTTCCTAATTCAAGTCAAAACACAGCTTTGTAGTTAGGACATAAAATAAGTTTTGTTACCGAAAAGAACAACGAGCTAAGGCCAGGCAGTCTAACTCACCTCCTAAAACAAATACTTCAAGAACATCCATTCTAACAATCAACCACACTTAGCAGGCAGCACAGTTCTGTAAGCCTCAAACTATGACACTGCCAACTCGTTCTTCTGGTTTTGCTGCACTTCCTGACCTGACAACTGTTACAAGGAAATCCTAACGATGCTCTATTACCCCAGGACAACTGCTCATGAAGACCTCACCCATTTCATAATCTTCCTAGTTTTCTACACGAGCATAAACTCAAATATCAGGCAGAAAAATGTCTAGGGAAAATAGCCTTGACCATTCCATTTGATAGCACAGAAACACTCAAGTCCAAGGAGGTAGTTCTCCAGACAAGTACTTAGGTTGCCCACGCTTTTAGAGGTTAGCATACTCACGGTCCTTAATTGAATTTAGTGGTAAGGGTATTATATTTTTGCCTCTGTTGAGACTTAAAATATTCAAGACTCTGCAGGTCATTCTTATTTTCTCCCAAGAGAATGAACACCAGAAAATGCCAGCATTTCATAATGGCTTTGCTACCTTCCCACTTATGTCCTTCAGGAGCATCCTTCAGTCGTCTGCTATCTAAGGCCCAACAAGGTCCTGGCTGAGATTTATCACCCCACACTGGTCCCTCGATATCTCCTTACCCTCTTCGATGGGATCCCACTGCTCTCGAAATAAATCCTAGACCCCCTCAGCCCCGAATCTCATCTTCCTCATGTCTGTCTCGCTCTCTCTCTGCTCTGACCACGCCAATCTTTCAGTCCCAAGCACTCTCTGCCAGAAACACTTTCCCTTCTTCTCTCTATCTATTCAGCTCATACTTGTCCTTTGGTTCTAGTTGGAAGACGGACCTTTTGAGTCTTGTTCACCAGGTGTCCTTCTCTCCTTGGCCCTTGTAAGTTTCCCCATGGTTATCTGATTAATTATGATTTCTCTCCCACTAATCTCACTGTAAACTCCACTCAGCAGAGATTCCTAGCACAGTGCTGGAGACAGTATAAACTCTGATATTTATTAAATCAATCAATCCAGAAATCACTACTTGCAATGCCAGAAATTCACAAAATAAATGATGCAAAACAAGTGAGAAAAGCTACTGAAAAATTGACAACTGGAGTCTTTAAAATGTGTTTTATTACTCAAATAAAAATGTTCCTTATTTTATTTTTAAAAAATCATAAAGTATACAGATACCCCAAAGTTTTGGGTTTTTTTTTCCAACTACTGCTAATCATAATCAAGAGCTTTGTTGTTGACATTTTAGTACAAACCCTTCCAAGATTTTTTTCTACCAAGAGTAGCATTATTTCTTTCCTCACTATCAAAATATTAGATTGTAGGATCTGCCAAATGATACTGCATTAACAAAGATGACTTGACATTAAAAAAAAAAATGATGTCATCTGAGTGGAAATAACAATACATCCAAATCTGTAATATAGAAGCCATCCCATTCTCTATACCACATCCGAGGTGAGAGGCAATCCTCTGTAAAAACCAGCTTCAGAATCTTAGGAGAGGAATAAAGGGATGGAAGATGAAGGGTGGGGAGGTGAGGAGAGAGTCTAGCAAATCACTCTCAAAATTTTCATTCTAAACTGCTTCTTTTAGAAATGAGCCAACTTTTCTGGGTTGGAAACTGAGGAAGCGTATGCAAAGAGGTGACTGTGGCTTCGCTCCTTAAGGCCAGCTGGTAACTCCGCAACAGAGCATGGCTATAATGGTGTCACCAGGTCATCCCATACCTCCAAGCAGAGGTGCACCAGAGCCTGGACAAGTAAATGACCTTGTGTTTAGGAGCTCCCAAGAAATGCTCACACATTGGGTTTGCAAACAAGAACATTCCTGGACTCTGGTGCCCCATATGGTAAGTTCAAGGCCAACTCTGTCTTTCCATCACTGAGAGGACTTGGGCAAGCAGCTTGGCCTCCAGGAGCCTCAGTTTCCTCACCTGTGAAGTGAAGACTGTACTCCCCCCACCTCATCAGATTACTACTGGCACTGAAGACATCTGTGCACTGACATACAGTAGGCACTGAAATCGGGGGTGTGGGGCGGCTAGTAGGATCTATTAGCCTTCTTCCTCAGCTCGCTGTCAGGTCTAACAAACTACTAATCTCACATACTGATGACAAACTGATACTGACTGGGTGCCAGCTAAAATTATTTCACATAATCTAACTTAAAAGAAAACTTGTAACCACTACCAGAAGAAAAATATCAACGAGACTGAAACAAATGCACAGAAGTCTGTCTGTCTGTCAGGTTCTCTGTGCTGCCACAGCCAGAAGGTGTCACTGTGTGAAATGGACACACAGAACTAGAGATATAACAAGTACTGTGAACTCCATGAAAACTGAAAGAAGTAAAAGGGTGAGGAAGAGAGAAAATTAAAGGCTCAAGTGACTCACCCGGACTTTGATCTAAAGAATCCAAAGCTCTTAAGATGAACTCCATACCTAAAGACGTTAGGTCAGATACACAAAATTAAGCAGTCCCTGCAAAATTCCCAGAGCAAGGCAGAAACGTGTACCCAAGGGTTGTCATTCAGTTCCCTAGGGAGGGGTCCTCATTCATTTCTGGGTCCCTGTGTGTGCTCACACACCAAGTGTCAGTAACGCTCTAGGCTGGGGCCCTGCCCATAAGCCTTTCCTTGTTGAAGTGATCAATTCCGATTCTTGGCAATAATCCTTTTAAAAGGCCAGCTGCTGCTGTCTAGTCACTGATGCCGACCCATTCCAGGTAGGAAAGAAGAAATCAATACAGCCACTGCCTAAATGGAGAGGCAAATTTAAAGTGCAGGGCCCTGTGAAGGGCTGGAGCCCAGAGAGGGGGAAGGGTCCCGCGGCTCCCGGGGGTCAGGCAGGAAGGGCGAGAGCAAGGGGAGGGCCGGCCCTGCAGGCGTGGGCGCGCGGGGACTCTTATTCTGACACGGGATCCGCCGTCGCCACCGCCACGGGGTCCAGCGCCTCCG
>NW_006429864.1:2169265-2169635 GCF_000325575.1 Pteropus alecto | reverse complement strand
GGGAGGAAGCGCAGGACGTACAGAGGCGACGCCGCGACTTTCCCAGACCCCCGCCCGTCCCGGCCCCCACGTGCACGGGCGGCGTCGGAGCGCGGAACTTTCCAGGATAGCGCCAGGAACACGCTCCCAGAATACAAGGAGTACAACTCGCTCGCCCTCACTTTTCCACGCTCACGCGAGGGTCCCTCCACGACCCCCCGTACCCTGCCCGGTCCATACGACCCCTGCCGCTCCAGTCTCTACCGCGCTTTCGCGGCCCGGACCCTGGCCCCCGCCCCCCCGCCAAGTTTAGTCCGGAACTTACCGGGCCACGGGCCGGCCGGGCCCTAGGTCAGCGCGCGGGTTCGCAGAACCGTGGGGCTGGGGTCGC
>NW_006429864.1:2156845-2169184 GCF_000325575.1 Pteropus alecto | reverse complement strand
CCGCCGGCCAGATAATGCGCCCCTCGGCCGCACACATGGAGCCCGGCGCCGGCGTCACCGCCCGGGACATGCGCACCAGGTCAGCGCGCCCGGCCCGCGGCCCCCAAAACACCGGGGAGCTCTTAAAGGCGACGCCGCCCGCCCGCGCCCGGCTGGGCGGGGCCAAGCAGCCTGGGGCGGGGCCTCAGTGTGAAGGGCGGGGTCATATGGGGCGGGGTCATGCAGACCAGCCCCGCCCCGGAAGCACCGCCCTCCCAAACGCGCTCCACGCTACGCCCTGCTCCGCGCGTCGGTTTCCCACGCGGGCTCGGGCGGGTTCCCTCCGCAGAGTCGAGGGGTCGCCGCCAGCTCACCCGCCGCAGAGCCGGCTAGCCGCGCCCAAGGCTGACTCACGATGCGCTCGCGACGCGCTCATTGCTGACCTCGCTCCAGCTGAGCTGCGCGACCTGGAGCTAGCTACTCAGCTGCTTCTGAAAACCGAAGTCAGAATGCCACCCTAGCGGGGTCGTCACACCGAAGCTCCCCTCCCGGGGATCGGGGGATCGACTAAACTATCACTTCTCCAGCTCAATGAAAAGAGTTCTACGAAGTAAGCTCCAGACCCACCCACTTTTAGACACTTAGGGATGACGGCGCTCCCTCTCCAGTTACCTCCTAATCTGCCCCAGTGTCTCTAAGAGAAGGTAACTTGCCTCTCCTCACCCGCAAGAAAGCAAATCTGCATGCTTCCCTATCCAATGACCTGAAGGAAACACGCGAAACAGTCTAACCTGAGAGAGGACATGAGCTTTGGAGATGTTAAACTACATAAAGCGGAACACAATTTCAAAAGGGAAAATAAAATAATAGCACAAGAAGGCTCTCAATATCAAGATTAGGTTCTGAAGAACCACCAAAAAGGCCTTTTTCATGTTCTTTTTCCACGTTAAAACAAATAATTCATGATGAGACATCTAGACTTCTGAAAAGTGGCTTTTGTTTTTTTATAACACATCTTAATACATATTCAAACAAAAAGTTTCACCAAACATTATCTTCGCCGCTTGCAACGTATTCTGATACTTTTTATTCTATTTCATTTTTAAAGAAAATGTAATTCCGACCCACTATTGCTCTTGACCCCAAACTTGAAATACACATAATGTAGAACAAGTTTTACAAATAAAATTGTTTTTCTGCTATGTGCTCTCCCCTCAACGAGAAGTTCAAAAAAGCCCATCTTAATTCTGTGTTGACTTCCATATATAATTGGCAACTTTTTGTCACTGATTCCATCCCACACACACCTCCGCCCCCACTCACAAAATCTTCCAACTGCATGTGCAACATCTGGCACAACCACCCCTGGGTCAAAAGAGAAGTATTCCTCAAACTAAAAATGATACAAAATACAAAGTGTTAACCCTCAAACACATTCCCTGACCCCTTTTGTCAGCAATTTGCTTTGCTACAAAGAAGTTTAAATGTTCAAATTCAAAAACCAAATAAAAACAGTCTTATTCTCAAACAGGTGACTTGATATAGGAATGCAGGAAGCTTCCTGATCCAATGTGCAAAGGATAAGTTAAAGCAAATATCCAGAATTTCTAACATCTAATTCGGCAGCTGTATATTTTGAGAACTGCTTTACTGTACGGCGATTACTCAGATGATGTATGTTAAAGCAATATAAGCAAAATATTACCTCATTGCTCCTCACCTGGGTTTTGATTAATGCCAACTTAATTAACTACAAACAGAGCAAAGAAAGTGTGGCCAGGTGGGAGACTCAAGATTTGAGACAGATGTAGGATTCCAAAGGCTGAGCTGGCAAGCCCTGTGAGTCACCAAGGTGACAACCATTCTGTTTTAAAGAGGGAGGTATCAGCTGCAACATATTAATGACACTGAGGTGTACAGCAGTGACAGGTGGGCTGCTCCAGAGAACAGTGCCAACCTCTCCAGCTGGGAAAGCAGGGGTAGGGGTAGGGTGAAATAGTTACAAGGTTTATTTTTGTGATAGAGCTATGTGTGTAATGTAAAAAGGGACAGCGAATCCAGGCCCGTTCGGGGTCCCCAATGCTCAAGCCGGCAAATGCTGAGAGGCTGCTTGAACTAAAAACCTTGCTGCCTCAGTACCTAGTACTGGACTAAATAGCAAACAGTTCAGCGAGGTGATAATGAAATATGGTGCAATCACCTTTAGATGCCATTCTAAAGCTGAAGAAACTGAGACAACTAGGACTAGAATCATGTTTTTCTTGAAGCTTTCCCTTACCTTAAGAACAAGGCAGTCAATACTGACAAGTACCAGTTAGTATAATACTTTAAAAATACTTGTTATTTAAACGAAATTTTCTTCCAAATTCACATTAAATTTCATATCCTTCATTGACCAGATCCTTGCTTATAGCTAAGCCTCCTTCGACCCTAACCACTGCAAAAATATTCTAATTATCTTTCTAATGTACTATTAAACTTCTAAATACTATCTGAGCCTGTTGCTGCGCAACAGAGGGACTGAAGAAAAGAAATTTGGGCCAAAATCTGAATTCATATCCTCTTTAATAGAAGAAATTGGTCAAAGGCTTCTCAATAGTGTGAAACTGATTAAAAAGGAGTAGCATCACCTACTGAATGTTTAAGGTACTGTACTTTTTTTTTTAATCAGGAAGTTTCTTTAAAGTTTCTGGCGGGCAAAATTTAAGATGTCTTATGTAATTAAACAGTGATTGACTAAGAACTAAGAGACCACTCATCCCAAGAGTTTTGCAAGCTGAGGAGCCTACACGTCCAGCTCCAGAAGTTCACAGGCTGGTGGCACTGAAAGACAGAATGATTTCAATGCATAACATGCATTCATAGGAAAGGCTGAGGAATAGCAGAGGAAGGGGTTGCTCGACTGCCTAAGGAAGGGTCCGGGGAATCTTTGTGGATATGACATTTGAGCCAGCTAACAGATGAGCATCTGAGGCATCCAGAGCAGCGAAGGCAAAGGCCAGAACTGGCTACACCTAGAGTGTGGGGGCTTTGGGGCAGAAAGGGATGAAAAAGAATAAATTCATTATATTTTAAACTTTCTAGATGCTTTTCTCTCTCAAAACACAGAATGAACTGTCAAATATTTAAATCCACAAGCTAAACAGATCTACTTGTTTTCTAAGAAGCTCTCTAAAGAGTAAACAGTGTACACATTCAAGAGTACCAAGTTTTTTTTAAGTACCCTTATGAACAAGAGCACTGACCACTCTCCATACTCTACATTTTTAATACTCTAAAGTCTAAAACTGTTTTCACTGAATTTAGGGACAATATAACCACAATGTCTAAGAGATGATTGTTTTAAAGTTTCTAATTTCACCCTAAATTCACGTTCACATGGTGAGATTACAAAACAATTGGTTGGGAAAAGAAAGGAAAAGATTCGTTTCTATGTGAATTTGGTTTCCTTAGTACTTTGATATTTTTGGTACTTTTTTCAAGGACTAGAGATAGTTCAAGGGACTATTACAGTGATCCTCTATGAAAAATACAATACTCCTGATGCATTACAGCTGCTACAATAAATGTCATTTTTTAAATCACATTCTTACATTGATTAGGTGTTTGTGGGAGACATATCAGCACCTGTTTGCCCCATCCCTGTCGTGTATGCTGAAAAGCTCTCTGGAACACAGCTCTCTGGAGACGGGCCACTTTGTCAGTGTGTCTTTGCTTTGTTTTGAGTATAATTTCTAACCACAATTCTGAACAACTTCATGTCTGTGCAATGTGGAGTTCAGGCTCTATCTGCAGTTAGTCTCTGGTGTGGCCCTAATGTCTTACTAGGGTTCTAAACACAAATGCTTCCCTAAAGAGTTAAATACGAACTGCTCAGAAGTATCATCCTGAACCGGAAGTGTATCTCCCACTCTGTCTTCATCTGCATGTGTCACCAGTTGGCAAGGAATTTCTCTTTTGTATCTACACATGGCTTACCAAAAAAAAAATGACCACCTAACTAACATCAATTTTAAGTCTTTGAAAGTTAGTAAATAAACCATGTTTTCTATGAATTAAAGAATTAAAAGGAAAAAAATCAGAAAACTACCAGAAAAAAAAAAAAAGGCTATATGACAGTTTTAAGTCAGATCAACCCATTCAAACCTGCTTAGCAAAGAGTGTTAGTCACATCATCAGTCTGCTAATAAACATCCTTGGTTTAGACATGAAGAAAAACATGTTTTAAAACCTTGGCATCCAGTTCACACCCCTCTCCTCAGTTGTTAAATGGCAGATCTTCCAACTTAACATAGGAAGGAGGGATAACATTCCTCCCAAAAGTTTTCCTAATATGATGGTTACTCTCCCTCCTCCCCTACTACTCAGCATTTCACTATAGAAAAATACAGGTGGCAGGTCTTCCTAGATTTTCCCTTCCCAGCTTGATAACAAACACTATTCCCTTCTGTGTGCTTACATATTTTACCTATATTTTACCAACTCCTGGTTTGGGCCTATATTTTACCAACTCCTGGTTTGAGCAGATCATTATTTCAAAATTAGGTCAAAAGGCAACCTTCAATAAAGATATTTTGAGAGGTTAAATATAAAGCTTGAAAACTTTATAAATATAAATATAAGTCTAAACCTTGAAAAAGCCATGCAAGTTAAAAAATTGTTCTGCCATGTTAAGAATTTTAGAGCAGCTTGAATGATGACAATTCTTAAAGAAAAAAAAAAAAACAGAAGCAGCCCCCAAAATCTGTTTTCTTGAAACTCCTTAAGAGATTAAACTCCATGTAGAGCATATACCATTACAAAGATAGTCTAGATGGTCTGATTTCACTGGCCATCATTGGTTTCTGATTGAAAAATGCTTACTGAGAGCTCAATTTAAATATATTTGGAGTTTAATCTTGAATCCTACTATGACACATTACCTTTGACGGTAACTTTGAGCTTACTTATGAAAGGTGCCCAGTTCAAACTCTGACTTTTAGACAAAAATACCCTCCTCAGGTCAAGGGAATTACCAGGCTGTTTTTCACCTCTGGATCCCTGCCTATGTCCATGCTGTTCCTCTCCCCAGAATATTTAGCCACTTACTAATAAGTACCTCTCTCCATCACCCCTTCCTTTGCTGGCCCTCCAAATCATACCCTCCTTCCCTGATCTAACTGCAGCACTTCACTCTACTTACAAGTTCATATACTTTTCTTTTCCTAGTGGCCTATAAGCTCCTGTGTCCAGTCAGGTGCCTGACTCTTAGCAAGTTAAATGAATATTTCTATCATACTCAAACGTGAAGCTTTTGCTGGTGCATACTGCAGCCACACAGAGCACAAGTTTGAGCTTTTTTCCTAGTTACCCCGTTATGCTTCAGAATGCACTGAAGGCCATATGGCAAGTACACCCAGTGTAAGGCTACAATGAACTGCAGGAACTCACTGGGAAAAATCAGCCAACCCAGGAACCTCTAGATCACCGGCCCTTGGTCATGCACAGCAGCCTATGGCCTCAATGTGAACTGGTCTGCTCTTGGGCAGTATTTACTGCCACAGGTAGCTGTCTAAACCTGGGTATCAACCTTGAGAGAAACAGTAAGCCTTGATCCGATTCTATTACAACTCTTTTATGAGGCACCTACAACAATCTGGTCGATGATGCTTACCATCCCTACCCCACAAATGAGGAAACTGAGGCTCAAAGAGCTGAGGCTACTTGCAGCTAGGCCACTTTCCTGAGGTCACAGAGCCAGCAAGTAGTGAAATGTGGATACAAAACGAAGGCTCTCTGCCTCTAAAGTTTCTACTGTACATAGGGCCTCCCATGGTACTTTTATAAAGCAATGAAGACAAATAACAGCAAACCATTCTTCAAGAGCACACTCTTGCAGAAAGACCTATCTGCTGTCTGCTTCTTTAAGTTCTATGCACATCTCCGGAGATCCCTCTACTGGCAAGCTCCTCTGCAGGGAACACTGTGGTAATGCAAAAGGAAATCATCCTGTTGGCCTCTCTGCCAGAGTACCAAGTTTGTGGGTACATTAGCTGAGATCCCAGAACTGCCAAATGCAGGTTCTCTGGTAGCTCCCAACACTGACAAAGCAACTTTCCAAGGAAAAAGTGAAAACCTGAATGTGTTTTCTATGCTCAAAATGGGGCCCAAGAACTCAGCCTGGAGGGTGGGGGAACAGGAAGCGAGGAAGGAGCAAGCATCCACTTCCCAAGGACAGCAGAGCCCAGAGGTGGGAGCCCGTTCACACGTACAGTTGCATTACTTATTCATGCCCACTTCCGGCCCGGGCCTGCCTCTTTACCTCCAGAGTCAGTACTTAGGTGGAAGGAAATAAAAAGAAGACAGAGTAACCAGAAATTTTCCTTATAATACCCTCCCTCTTCCCTGGAACCTGTTCCCTGAGTGAGTATTCCCCCGCCCAGCTCTTTGGCTCCCTCACCAATACACTTACTGAAGAAAAGCACCTGCCATATAACTGACCTATATGGACTAACATCAAATCTTGGCCACAACATAAGAAAGTCAAAATAACACAAACCCAGTGTTAGAGGGAACCATAGGACAGAGGGAACTCTGTTCACCAAGAACTTACCAATAAATGACAAAACAGGCTATCTATTTGAAATGTCATTTTTCCTATGCCATAAACAACAGCCAACCACTCCCCTTGCCTGAATTTTTTTAAAGATTTTAAGCTAGGCAAGAAGGGCTTTCAGAACTGTTTACCTCTGCATAATATGTACTGCCATGAAGAAATGCCACAGGATTCCAAAAAACACACTGCTATCAACTTCAAGAGAAGCAAAGCTGAAAATCCTCCCGGCAGCGACCATCTCAGACTCTCTCGTTTCTCCAAAATTACAGCCACAGTCATCATGGGTCAACTAGTGCCAACAGCCAACGATCAATCAGGAAAATGCCATAATTTCTGCCTCCTTTTAGAGAGAGGAAACAGAAGCAAGGAGTCCAGTGAGGAAATGAGAAGGGTTGTGAGGTTTCACTTCTAAAGCTCCAAGAAACTCCACCCCAAACTCCCAACATCCAGGGATAGTCCCAAAGAAGCCCTGTGATATTCTTTCATTTTTTTGTTTACTTGTCTGCAACTGGTATGTAAGCTCCTTGAAGGCCTACTGCTTCTATACTGCTCATTGCTAGGCCCCCAGCATCCAGCATGATACACCTGGCACATAGTAGGCACACAAACATTGCTGAGTAATTTGCTGGCATAGGAAGTTATATGAGCCAGAAAACTTAACACTTTCTATTTTTCAATCCAATTTAAGTTGCACTTAAAAAAAAAAAGAAAGAAAGAAACACACCTTATGGCCACATAGGAAAACCTATGGTAAGTAAAGCCCTTACGTGAGAGTTTGAACGTCCCTGATAGGCCAATTTGGAGGAATAAATTTGTATTAAAACGATGCTCCAGTATAAACAAAGGCAGTCAGGCTGCAAAAGATAAAGCCAAACTTAACACTAGAAATTAAAAATAACAACATCCATTCATTTCGATGGAACAACTCCATACAGTAGTTATTTCTCAATTCCAAAAGAGGTCAACTTCTTATCCTCAAGATCCCACAGGGATTTAATGCCCCCTGTGCTGTCTCTAACAGGAAGGAAACCCTGACTTCCCTAGCTATTTCAGTTATATAAATCAACAGTTTATCGTCCAGGGTTAGAAGCTGGGCAGTGCTGGGACCCACACGCCTTTTAGAGCTGCCCACCAACGGATAACCATGTTACATTACATCTAATAAATGTACCTAGATCAATATCATTTCTAACTATCCAAGGGTTTTTAGTGCTATAAAGATCTTTCAATTAAAAAAAAAGTTTAAAAAACTTCCTGTTAGATAAAAGAGACTTGGTAGTGGCGCCACCATCTACCAGAGTGAAGTCTATGGCACACAAGAGAAACAGCATAATTTCAAAAGGCATAATGATCCCTTTAAAGTTGTTTTTATATATTAAAAATAATAAACTTTGCACTTTTCTCATATAATGGAATAACTATCCTTAAAAGAATAAGGAGAAACTTAATATTGGTTGGTGTAGTTCTTGACCTCAATAGTAAAGTCACCTTTGTGTGTGTGTGTGTTAGCGAGAGAAAGAAGAGAGAGAGAAAGGAGGAGGAGGAGGCGGAGGAGGAGGAGGAGGAAGAAGAGGGAGACAAAGGGAAGAGTAAGGATATTTCAAGGGTGGGGAGGAGAACCCTTTACTTCAAACTTGGGAGCAGCTTAGTTAAGGTCTAGCTCAGATTTTCTTCACCCATTATTACCCACTAGGTTTTAGCTGTAAGCAGTAAACGCCACCTGTCTTCACAATAGTAAGTGAAAAAGGCTGGGCCCAACTCATGGCTCTGATTGTAGGGCTTTCACTAATTGATAAAGAATCCTCTCAAAAAAAAAAAAAAAGAAGAAGAAAAGAGAAAAGAAAAAAGAAAAGGAAAGAAGGAAAGAAAAAGAGAGAGAGAGAGAGAGAGAGAGAGAGAGAGAGAGAGAGAAAGAAAGAAAGAAAGAAAGAAAGAAAGAAAGAAAGAAAGAAAGAAAGAAAGAAAGAAAGAAAGAAAGAAAGAAAGAAAGAAAGAAAGAAAGAAAGAAAGAAAAAAAACTGTCCTGCCCACCCTGAGGCAGAGTTAGCATCTCCACAGCTCTATCCTGGGAGCTCAAGGTGAATTCTGATCTCCTCATGGGCATTAAGCCACGCACTGGCCGTCTCAATATACTATTATTGTCTGGCGTCAAATGCCTTTGTACATCACTTTCCCAGTCTTTTGTCCCCAAATCTGATCCATTACCCTAAAAAAACAGTTCTTCTTTCAAGGTTCTACTACGTAAGAGATCATTCCCCAGGTAACTGCTACACATCACTCACTCAAGCAGTCCCAAAATATAGACATGACCCTTTAGATTTATGGTTCTCCTCTTATTTTCTTCCCACAATTCAAGTTTATTATAATCTTCTATCTTGCCTGTGGTCTAATTATAATAATACATCTCCCTACTTGCCCTTAACTCATAAATTACCCTATTTTACAGAGAGAGAAGTCAAGGCTAAGGCAAACACAAATGCCTGCCACACAGCAAATCCATCCCATATCTGCTATCTAACACAAAAAAAATGCTATGAGACCCAGGAGGGCAGTGGGCTTTGTAAGAGACACCAAGTTTCTTTCTCTTCGGGCATATTTAGCCTTGGCAGAATGTCAAGTGCTTCTGGTCTGTGAGTGAAGGCCAGAACCCTAATCTGAACACAACAACCAACCTTTACCACACATCAACTATGTGCTAGGCACTGTGCTGGCCACCTCCTGTTCATTATCTGATTCATTCATTCATATATGTAAGAAGCACTTCCTATCTGTAAGCACCTTCACACGCATTTACAGAGATGTGACCCCTCTAATATTTAGTAATGTGCCATAACTTGTACAAGGCCACACAACTAGGAAAGACAGACCCAGAATCTGAATCAAGTCCTTATGACTTCAAAGCTCCCCCTTCCCTTTCTAACACCCTACCTTGCTGGTCTTGTGGGTTTCATTTAAATAATAGATATGTGCCAGCACTTTTCTGCCCTATCTTGGGACACCTTAAGCCCTGAGCTTCCCATCATCTTTCCTCTGCCCTTCAGGGCAGTGCCTATAGCTGACCAGAAAGAGGCAGTAGGAGAGCAACTAGGTCTGTAGCAACTTCTTGCCTGGACTTGACTACCCTAGGAGCAGAGGGCCCAGGAAACTCTCCAAGCACTTCTACACAGAAGAAAATAGCTCGAGTTGAAACTTGTGTCCACATGGTCCACCGACAGATTTAGAACTCAAATTATAGCCTCGCAGGAGTCTTCACAAAGGACTCAAATTAAGCAAGACCCAGATGGAAATGAACAGAAGAGAGAGAGCCTAAAGTCAAACTGTAAAGTGAACTGAAGTTTTAGTAGTCAGAGGGAAGAACTCGTTGAAACACTAAACCAAACAGTTCAGCCTATATATCAGAACTCCACTTCAGAAACCTCTTCTCCACGTTTTTAGCCTGAAACTTAGTGCATGGACACAAAGTGGTTACAAGTTACTCAGGTTTCAAACTGAGTTCATTCCTGTCCTTTGGACCATCTCTCAATGCCAGCATTCATCTATTTGGGCATCAGAGAGCTCTGCATTCGGCAAAGCAGATAAAATTAGCTGCTGGAGTGAACTTGGAATCCAGGGTAGGCCATTAAAAAAAAGTACACAAGATTTGCAAAAGCCAAGTAAAAACTTCCTTTGGGCCAGGCTGAAATCACCTAAAACTTAGAGAAATAAAGTCAACCCCCCCTTTCTCCTGCCTCCCTTCCACCCTTCCTGGACCTAAGGTGACCCATTTCCTGCTTCTTGCCCTGCCTTTCAAACCAGAGTGGCCCACAAACTGAGGAGCCTCTAGAGATCAAGGAGTAAATCAGAGGGCCTAGGGAGAGAAAATGCAGCAGAAAGACCTGAAGGAGTGTTTTTTCTTCCCCCACCCTTTTTTTTTTGGCGGGGGGGGGGGGGGGGGGTTCTTCTTTGCAAAGTTACTCTATGCAGAGGGAAGACCAAGGCATGGGACAGGAAGTAGATCAGTCCCACAGCTTGACAGTGTGATAATGGGCAGACAATGTTCCAGCTCTGTCCCTCCTCCCTCTATACTGGCCTGACAACACAGTGGTGGCCCCATGACTTAAAAAACAAAGTAAGCAAGGTGGTCATCTGGCAACAGCTCTTGCTCCCCCAAATCTAGCAGGTCTTAAAAGACAAGAGAAAACTGCTTTTTTGGTGTGGGTTTGTGGGGTTTTTGCTTGTTTGTTTGTTTGCCTATCTCTCAATTTTCCTTCCAGCCACAAAATCCTCCAGGTCCCAGGAAGCTGAGATAAAAGTTAAGAGAAGACATTCAATCTGGCAAGAAAGACTGAAGGTGTGACCCATTTTTGGTCTCTCCTTCCAGAATGGAGGAGAAATAAGGAAAACTTGAAGTTTCCTTGTTTTAAGGAGAAATGAGGGAAAAGTTTCTCACTTAGAGAATCAGGAGGAAAACATCAAGAAAAGCGACATGTCCTCAGGCAAGAGGGAGGGAAACCCCTCTTAATGCAAGGGGACTCCTCAGAGAAGTGAAGAAATCCACTATGTTTCCCATCAGGAGAGGGGATATCTTGGAAAAGTAGAGGCACACTTCAGAGATGTTGAGAGCCCATAGGAGTGGAACATCTCATGTTAGGGGGAGAACCTCTGGAGAAGCCAGGGACCCCTCCAAACATTGCAGCATGCATAGATTAGTAGGAAACCCAAAAGAAATGGAAAATACTTTGGAAAAATGAAGAACTTTTCCTCAAAAAACTAAGGATCCAGTCAGACATATGGGCATTTCAGAGTAGTGGGGGGGCCTCAGGAAAGTGTAGGCACTTATCAAAAAGAAGGATGTCTCATCAAAAGCAGAGAGAGCTCGGAAAGTGGAAAACACCTCCTAGAAAGAAGCTTCTGACAGAAACAGGAACACCTTAGATTAACTGAGGGACATTTGGGAGGAGGTCATCCAAATAAGTGGGGGCAGAAAAGCAGGGAAAGCATCTCAGAAAGGGGGAAAAGGGACCTATGAAAAGTAGGAGACACCTTAGAACAGCAAGGGCAAAAGGAGAACACACCAGAAAAGTGGGACAGCACCTCAGAGAAGCTGGGATATCCTTAGAGAATGTGGGGGGTCCCTGAAAAGGCAGGGAGGTCGCCTCAGATAGGTGGGGGTACCCTAGAGAAGTGAAGGAGAGGGTCCCCTAGAAGCTGGAGTGTCTCCAGAGAGAAGTGGGGTCCCTCAGGGAAGTAGGGGATTTCTAGGGAGACAGGGGGTCCCACGCTTCCAGAGGGTTTGGGGGGTGGCCCTCACAGAGATGAGGTCCCTCGGAGAGGTGAGGTCCCTCGGAAAAGTGGAGGGTCCATCAGAGAAGGGGACTTCCCTCAGAAAAGGAGAGGGCCTGCCAGAGAGGCGAGGACCCTCAGAAAAGTAGGGTCTCTCATAGAGGCGGGGTCCCTGACAGGAGGGGACCCCTTGGAGGGGATCCCTCGGAGAAGCGGAATCCCCCTCAGAAGTGGGGGGGTTCCCTCAGAGAAGCGTGTCTCCGCAGACAAGGGGGTCCACGCACTGGAGGCGGTCCCCTCGCAGAAGCGGAAGCCCCAGAGAAGCCCGGGGCACCGGAAGCCAGGGACCCGCCACCAGCGGCGCCGGCCCCTCACTCACCGAAGTTGCTCGGCGCCTCCGCAGGCAGCTGCTGGGCCTCAAGCTGTCTCGGGCGGCGAGGTCGGGTCCGGTCTGCTTGGGTCCCACGGCGGCAGCTCCCTCAGGTGGCGCCCGAGGTGGCGGC
>NW_006429864.1:2133708-2156739 GCF_000325575.1 Pteropus alecto | reverse complement strand
GACCCCGGGCGGGAGGAGCCGCCGCGCCGCGCTTGGAGCCACCGCTCGGTATAACCTCTCCGTCTCACACTGAAATTGCCCGCTTCGCAGCCCGGCTTCCCCGGTTGCTAGGCAGATTTCGCCTCGCACACTTCCGTGTTCAGGCGCGTCTTGCCGAGTGGCGGCGCCGCAGGCCAATGAGGTCCGTCCGGGGCTCCCGGGATCCGCGCCCCACAGGAGGCGTGGCCAGCCTTGCGACGGACAGCGCCCGGTAGCCAATGAGCGCGCTGGCCGGCTCGCCCTCAGGATCGCGCCGGCGGCCTGGGCGGGCCCGAGGAGGTGGGACTGAATGACTGACAGGCGTCCTGCCAATGGTAGAGTGGAGCGGGCCTCAGGGCCAGTCAGAACTCTGTGGGGGCGGGGCTTCAGCATCGGGGCGGGAATGCCGCGAGGGGCGGGGCCTTGGGACGCGTCAATCCGTGGCCAGCTCGCTCGGACCCCAGAGGGCGGTTCGACTGGGCCTCCCGGCGGCCGACAACTAGCTGGGCAGGGGGTTCCCCGCAGTGCTCAGCAGGGGCGCCCCACCCACAATGCACCGGAGGCGGCCTGGGCCTGGCGGGCGTGGAGCGAGTACGCCGGGCGGTGGGCGGGGCTGTGTGAGGCGCGCTCTTAGGAGAGTGGAGCCGTGGCCCGGCCTTGTTCCCTAGGGGGTTCGTTTCTGCTGTGCTCTTTTCTAACTAGAGTTGTGGGTTCGACCTTCCTCTGAGGAGAATCTTGGGGATTATTGCCCCTGACCCCCGTTCTGAGGAGAGTCTTCGGGGTTCTTTGCCTGGCCCCAGTTCTGAGGAGAATCTTCAGGAATCTTACCCTTGGCCGCTCTTCTGAAGAGAATCTTGGAGGTTCTTGCCTTGTCCACTTTTCTCAGGAGAATTGCCAGGATAAGGCTTATTTTGTATATTCTGAACCCCACCTCCCTTTTCTAAGAAAGCCTGGGGCTTGGGCTCCTGCCCCCTTTACTAAGGAGAATTGGGGGAATTCGGGGCCCCAGATTTACTGCCTTTCCCGAGGAGTATTTGGGGAGCATCGCCTGCCTCAATTGAATATTTTCGGGGGCCACGCCCTCTTCTGCCCTTGGCTGAGGAGCCCTAGGGGCTTTGTGCTCCTGGTCTTCATATCTGAAGATAACTTGGGAAATACCTACCTTGTGTGTCCTCTCAACCAAAGGAGAAATTGGGGACTTCAAGTACCTCTCTTCTCTCCAGAGAGGAATTACTGGAGACTGATACCTCCTCATCCCTTTTACTAAAGAAATGCCAGAGAATTGTTGCTCCCTGCACTTTTTCTAAGGAGTATCTGAGTATTGCAAGAAGGGCCCCTTTTCCTAAGAATTGTGACCATTCGACTCTTTCCTAGAAAACTGGGGGGAGTTACTACTTTATTTTTGGAAAAGCTACCCGTTTAGCCCTCTTTCCCCTTTTTTTGAGGGGAGTTTTTCTATGCAGCTGTCTGCTCTTTTCCAAGGGTAAAATCTGTGGCCCCAACTGATCCTGTTTCCTGTCTAGCTCTTCAGCCCCAGTTTCCTTCTCTGCTGGGTGGGGCCCTTCCAAGAAGCATTCCTGTTTTCCACTTACCCCCAGACAAAACTAATCAGTCACTCAAACTCTTGCAACAGTGTTTGCTCCTCTGCTGTAGCAGGTTCCATAGCCTACCAGCTGTTGGAGGCCTTTGCCTCTGTCTTCCCTTAATTGTTCCGAACTTTTTGCCTGATTTTCCCCCCCAAAGAACTCAGCTTTGCCTTTAGTAGGGAACCAGATATTAATTGAATCAAAAGGCTGAAGAAGGCAACAATGAAAAAGACCCACGACACTGTAAATTCAATATGACAAACTTTTATTCCCCTTCCCCCCACCCCACACACACACAGTGCACAGAACTGTGCAAGGTGCTGAGATACCTGAATTATAGGACAGAACTTGTGAGCCAAGATGAAAACAGCAAAGGAAAATAGGCCTGTTAGGCAAGGCAGAATGTTACACTAAAGAGATACCAAGAAAATGTTGTAGGAATGTAGAAGAGGAAGTGATTAAATGATAAATGGATGTGAAAGTGCTTTGTAAACACCAAGCAGTGTACCCCATGGAAAGGATTATTATTGTTACAAGTGGGCTGACATTCCTGTAAGGAAAGTAAAGAATAAATTCTAAGAGTCACAGGAATGGGAAGTTGGCAGGGAGCCCTGTGGGGCCTGACTCCGAGTGAGCTCAGCCTGGACCCAAGTGGCAAGGCTGACAAGAGTCCTTGGCTAGGAAGGAAGCCACTGGAAACATAAAGACAACATGTTCCCAGAGCACCTTGTTTGCACCTCTGTTGTAGCATTTACCACATTCTGCAAGTGTCTGAGGCAGTCTGGATGGTCAATAAACACTTGGACTTTGGTGGCTGGCAGAGCTGGGGTTGAACCCACTCTCTAGGCCAGTTACTTTCCTCAATCATATCAGAAGTGAGAACACCCATCTCTAAAGGTTGCACTGAAAATTGTGAGCTCAAAGTGCCCTGCACCATGCCTGGTGCACAGAAGGTCTCTGGAGGTTTTCCTTTCATTCCAGTCACCAACCAGGATGCTTTCTAAGGGCAGGAATCTAGTCTTACTCATTTAAATAATCCTTCAGTGCTTTTATAGTTGCTGAATTGAACTGGGATCAAAGACCAACTCATTGTCCAACCCCTTCATTTTATACATGAGAAACTGAGAGGCCCTGAGGACAACTGTGACTTGTTCATGTCCCACTGCTACTTTGTGGCTGGATCCTAAACTTGCATTGCCTTAATCTCACTTTGGGCCTCTGTGCTCAAAGGAAAGGAGAGAAAGGGGACCTGTGCCCTTGAGCCCTTGTGCAAAGCAGAGCCTTTTTGAGAACCTAAAACTCCCTGAGCCTTATCGCTCTCTTAGGCGAGTTGTGGAACGTTTCTGGATACAAGCCTAATAGAGTCCCTAACTCAAGAGCAAAGAGCAAGTGAGGGCCCTGACCAGGGTCAAGGCTGCCTAAATTAATTTTGTCAAAGAGAGAGTGCAAAAGAATTGAGGTTTCTTCAGGGCTATCCTGTGTAATTTCCAGACTGATCCTTGGAAATGTCAGGACCTATAATTACATCTCACCTTTTTATTTTAAGAATGCACAGAATTTCTTTGATTCTCTGGAAAAACGCATTGCCTAGAGGTAGAGATATTGGATTAAGGGATGTCCTTGAAGTCTGGAATCCTAGCAAAAACAAGAGTCCCATTGGGCTAGAAAACTGTATCTTCGAAGAATCTAAGGCAAAAGGGCATTTGTCAGAAGGAGTGAAATGCCCCACCAAAATGGATGACATGAGCACAGCTTCTGAAAAAAAACGTAATCCATACTAAAGATGGGCTTCCCTTTCCACAGTGGTAGCAGCGATTGCATCTCTTTGCATCAAGGTGTGTCCCTTCCTGGGTCTGAGAAATCATGTGGGCAAACTGGATAAGTGACATTCACATCCAAATAGGGAAATGGGAGCTGAGCCAGGTGACTGCACAGGCAGCAAGGAAAGCAGGGCCTCAATGGTAGAAAAATGAGGGCCTGATGGGTGCCAATTTGTTTGGTGTTGTGGTCTTGGACAAGGAACAGTGCCCATTGACAATGAAGAATGACAACTGGTTAATATCAATGAGAAGGGTACTAAGCACAAAGGTGAAAGCCCTCCAGTGTCACTCAATGATAGCAGCAGTTTAGTAGCACACAGCAAAGTACCCCCTCCATCTTTGCCTCCTAAGATTCTTGGACTGCATAATTCATATGTGTTTGCCAAGCACTTTGAGGTCCAATATCCGAATTGCTAATCTACTGAAACCTGCATCCTTTGGCATTGGAAATGGCCTTGTTTCTCCCAGGGAAAGGGTGGTAAAAAGTCAGTGTCTGTTTTCATGTTGAGGCCTACAGGCTCCCTGACTTTGGCTTCCACTCAGATAGGGCCAGGCTTGTCCTTCCTGCTGTTGCTGGGCCTCTGACATATCTGCTCATCAAGGCTCTGGTCCTCTTTATGAGAATTTTCTCCCAGATTATTGCCAAAGCACTGACAAGATAGTCAGGAGGAGAGACTTTCTCCTGGACATACAGAAATTATAGAAACCTGTCTAATCAGCATAAATTATCCCCACTTCCTCCCCTGTGTTTGGTGAGAGGGGAAGGGGGGCGGGGGGCAGCTGGTACTGGGTGGCTGGGTGAGCGCTGAGAGGGTGGCTTGGAATGAAAGAAGATACCTAGTGCCTCCATCTTATTTGTTCTTTTGAACAAGCAACCTTTCAAGATTTCACTCATTCATTGCTATAGTCAACCCTCCATATCTATGGGTTCTATATCCTCAGATTCAACCAACCACAGATCAAAAATATTTGAAAAAAAAAAAAGTTATGTTGTTGTTGATGTGTATGTACTAAGTCTATACTTAACAAGTACAGATTTTTTTCTTGTCATTTCCTATACAATACAGTATAACAGCTATTTACATAGCATTTACATTGTATTAGGTATTATAAGTAATCTAAAGATGATTTACAGTATATGGGAGGATGTGCATAGATTCTACGTAAGTACTACTCCAATTTATGTAAGGGACTTGAACATCAGCAGATTTGGGTATCCGTGGGAGTCCTGGAACCAATCACCTGTAGATACTGAGGGACAACTCTAAGTTAATGATTCCACAAATATTTAATGGGCCCCTAACAAGGGCTGGGTACCATAGGATAGAGCAGATAGGTAGAGGTGCCAGGGGAGAGGCATCTTTTGTTCACCCTGACCTTCAGGCCGCCTGTCCCCTTGGCCACAGGCAGCTGCTATCACCAGTCTATCTCTTGCATGTCCCTCCAGAGAGGTTCTATTCCACAAATAGACCCATGAGGCCCACTTTGATTTTGTGTACTCACACCCAAAGGCACAGTACACATGCCCTGATCTTTTAAATGGAAAGCAAATGTTCTGATGGGGGATCCTTCTCACCACAGATGCGGAGGTGCCACCTTCAATCATGACTCAGGACTGTCCTTTGGAATTTGGTTCCAGCCTCTAGAATGTTCCTGAGAACTGAGCACCATCAGCCCCATTTTACGGGTGCCTTGGAGCCTTTCAAGGAGGGGGAAGGTCCTAAGATCCTTGGGCCAAGGGTATTTCTACATTGCAAGTGATGGGAAAGGCTACAGCCTTTCCCAAGACCAACTTACCTTCTTACTAGTGCAGGAGTAACCAGGACCTCCTGGTCTGGAAACCTTTGCTTTGGTCCAGGTGATACTGAGAGCCAAGAGATTGCAGCTTGGGGGCAGTTTGGGCCTGTGGCAGGAGGTTAGGTGCAATGGCCCAGATTCCCCATTGGAGCTGTCACCCATGGCTACTCAGAGGCCTATGGTCATGTGCTGGATGCCACGTGAACAAGTCAAGTAGGGAGAAACAGGCTGATTAAGAAATGAACAAAGTGATTTCAACTACTAATGATGACAAAGAAGAGTGATCAGAGTGTGACATTGTGACTGGGGAGGCCTCTAGCCAGAACAAGAGTTGGAAGCTTGCGAGCAGATAGATTTGAAGAGAGACCTGAATCTTAACAAAGACTCAGCCTAGGGATGAACATTCTAGGCAGAGGGGACAGCAGGTGCCACAGTCCTGAGGTGGCAGTGAGCACAGGGCTGACTGATACTGGGACCTGGGGGAGGCAGGATTTTATTCTGAGGGAAAGAAGTAAGCATACTACAAAGCGCTATGACCTCTGTTTCCCCAGTAAAATTTCTTATTTGGACTCAGTAATCTTCCAGCCCTCTGATTTCATTCCCATGTTCTTTTATTCAAAGATGTTCTTGAGCCCCTAGGGTGGCCAGACACAGCAAATGAAAACACAGGGCATCTATCATCCATCTATCATCTATCATCTATCTATCTATCATCTATCTATCTATCTATCTATCTATCTATCTATCTATCTATCTATCTATCTATCTATCGCACCTATTTAGATCTGAATGCTACTTTAGTATATCTCAGAGCATCTTCCATGTGCTGGGCCCCTGATAGGAGTTAGCCTGGGTTGGAATGATCCACTTCACAGGATCCCATGGCCTGGTGCCTTCAGAGGAACTGGTAAAACATGAAGCTTAGAGCCTGGTGTAGCTTGGAAGAAACACGCTAGCTTCAAAACATATTTTTGTCTCATACTGTGACCTTGAACTGGTGATTCCTTTGTGTGCCCCCAAATCTTGTTAGATGCTCCCCAGTGTATTGATTAAAATGCTTTTGTTATCCTCCACATTACAGATGTCTGTCATGTTGTACAGTCGTGGAGCCTGACTTAGGTTCTGGCCCTTTACATGGGAGTTAAAGAAGGGATAGGAGCTTGTTTAGCACTGGCCTGCCATCTTCACTCACCATGAGCCCCAGGTAAGTCATAAAAGTTGGAAGATTCTGGAGAGAGATGATGCGGCCATGGGCCACTGGTCCTGTCATGGGAGCCAAGTTGATATAGCTATGGGGTCTCTATTTGTGTAAAGCCCACCCTGGCCCTGCACTCCACAGACAAGGCACGTGGGAGTCCCCATAACCAATCCCCATAACCAAGCATGGCTAGGGCCATTCCAGGACACAGCCAGGGAGGGGCAAATGATTCCTGAAAAATAATCTCCTTAAGTCAGCTTTTAAGACCTGATGAGAACTAGATTCAGAGAAAGAGATCCTGAGAATGAGGCATTTGAGTGTGGCCCAGCTGGGACTTCCCTCTGTCTGCCTCAGAGAACAGAGGAACTTTCCAGAGGCAGGAAGAACTTCCCCTGGAGATGAAGTCCCCTCTCCTAGGGAAGGGGTGGCTCAGGAAACAGCATGGTGGCCTGGGCAGATTGGATATCTAGCTCTGAGGCATCTGCTGGGGTTGGTTCATGATTTGGGCCAAGCTGAGCCACTGCCTTATCCAGTGTCAGAAGTGCCCTGGTCCCCGGAGAAACTGCTGTTGGATTCCATGTTATAGGAGGTGTCAGTGACCCCATCTTTGTCATTGTCACTGGCTGACCCATCTCTTGCCGCCATTCAGGCCTGCTTGCACCACCCCACCCCCGAGTTCAGTTCTGGGATATGGGCCTGAGTGTTGTGGGTATAGAAAGACCTGAGGGGACCCAGGATTCGATCTCTTCCCAGACATGGGAGCCTCAGCCACTTTCCCCATCCCTCAGTGAGAGTGACTGAAACCAGCTGTGCTCTAGGCAGCACTGGATACGTAGGGGCAATTCCCATCCTCTAGGATGCTACAGAAAGGGCTGGAGAGGCTGGCCACTCCCCCGCACAGTGCTGGCTGCCCTAACCCCATATGCTTGGCTATGCTGTAGTGGGTACAGCATTCCTCAGATCTCCGTCTTGGTAGCCATGTAGTGTAAGTTGGAAATATTGTCTAGCTCTGACCAGCTTAGCTGAGGGAGGTCTCCTGTCCTGTCAGTGTCCCCCACATGCCCTTAAGTTGTCCCTCCTACAGTGCACTGCTCCCTTCTCAAAGGCAGGTCCATGCTCACTCCTATTTAAGACCCATTGTCGGGTTCCTGGTAGAATGTCCACTCCTTAAAGACAGTGACTTTGTTTGATGTGGTTTCTGCTGTGTCCCTAGCTCCCAGTAGGTGCCAAATAAACATTTGGTGAATAAACATGAAAATAGTATAGTCCGACACTTGGAGAACCCTGGGGATCGCCATCTCCCACCCCACACATTACAGGATGGAAAATGAGAGACCCAGAGGTGCAGGTCATCGCATATGCCTACAAATGAGGACAGCCTGGCTACACTGAGGTGTGGTGACATCCCACCCCGCCCTGCCTGGTGGGGACACTACTGGGGCCACTTGCGCCCCCTGGTGGCCGAGCACGGAGCATGCCAAGCTGCCGACAGCAACTGGTGACACATGCAGATGAAGACAAAGTGGGAGATACACTTCCGGTTCACAATGATACTTCTGAGCAGTTGGTACTTAACCCTTTAGGGAGCGTTTGTGCTCAGAACTCTGTAGTGGCAGAACTTCCTCAGGGCCACAAGACATTTGCACTGGACAGAGCACACCTATCTACAGATGGTGTCTGAACTCTACGTTGCACAGACACTAAATGCATGGAATTGGGGTTAGAAATGACACACAGAACAAAGCAAACACACACTGACAAAGTGGTCCCTCTCCAGAGTGATGTGTTTCAGAGAGCTTTTCAGAACACACGACAGGGATGGGCAAACATGTGCTGATCAGTCTCCCACAAACTAAGAATGTCATGTTTTTAAAAATAACATTTGTGTCTTCAGCCATGCCACCCTGAACAAGCCTGATTCCATCTAATCTTGGAAGCTAAGCAGGGTCAGGCCTGGTTAGTACTTGGATGGGAGACCACCTAGGAAGAGCAGGTGCTGTAGCAGTAAAAAAAAAAAAGATTTTAAGCTGACCAGTTCCTTGCAATCTGTGAGGTCAACCAACAAGAGTTGCCTCACCTAAAAAAGAATAAAAATCACATTTGTTATAGCAGCTGTAATATGTCAGGAGTATCGTATTTTTCATGAAGAATCGTTGTAACCGTCTCTTGAACTATTTTCTGGTCTTTGAAAAGGTATCAAAAATATCAAAGTACTAAGGAAATCAAATTCACATAGAAATTAATCTTCCTTTCCTTTCCCAATGAATTACACTGAAATCTTACCATGTGAGTATGAACTTGGGGCAAAATAAACTTTTAAACATGTCAGCAATCCTCCCCTTCCCTGCCATGCCTGGAGACCAGCAGCAGCTCCTCTGTGGGGACAAGGGAGGGACAGGGGTGGGTGAGAGTGGATAATGGGGCCTCCGTGGCCCTGAGGGTCCAGGTCGAGTGGGCGCCTCCACCCTCTGATTCCAGCAGCATTTCTTCTCCTGTCATCAGCAGCTCTGAGATGGCTGGGTTTACGTTGGGAGAAGAGGCTGCCATGGTCCAAATCGAGAAAGCGATGTCAGGTGCTGAACAGACTGGACTACAGTACAGAAATAGGACTGCCTGCCTCTACCTGAATAGCTTTCTTTGTGGAGAAATGTAAACCCAAAGCTCTTAGAGGCCAAGGGACAAAGCCAATACACATTGGGGACATTTTCAATTTGAAGCCCCCCAGAGCCTATTGGCCAGGGGGTATGAGATCTAGGCTCCCCTGTAGGATGGCAGGGTCCTGTTGGCATTTCTGGGGGGAACCTGGCCATAGTGACCATGAGTGCTGACACCTGCAGGCAGCTTGGACAAATGTCCATGTGGCATCTGCTGGAACTGCCTGGAGTTGGGCTGTCCACTTCTTCTGGGCTGCCCCATGAACCCACCATGTGCCAGGCCTGGACCAGTATGTTCCAGGTGATGCCAAGCAGCCATACGTAAAGTGCCCCTGGCAGGGCAGCAGGTGGGAAGGAGCATGGAATATGCCAGGACCATTCAGGGAGGAGGCTGGCCGACATCCAGGTAAAAGACATGACTGGGATTTGGTGAGGGGTGGCAGAGATGGCCAGGAATAGGCAGAGAAATGGGTAGATTTCTGAGGATTGGGGTGTGTACATGTCAAGGACAACTAATGACTCCTGTCCCAGCCATCTGATGCTTGAGCCGGTTGCCCTGGCTACCTACAGCCTCTATGAGGCCCATCCCTGACTCCCCCCAGCCCTGTGGCCACCTCCTGTCCTATACTTCCTAAGTGTGTCCTGCAGACTCCGAGGGCTTCTTTGCATGGTGTCCCTTTATGCTGACCTTTGTCCTGCCAGAAGGAACCTGGTTGGCATTACGAGATGTTCCCAAAACTATGACCATGGCAGTTGTTCTTTGTTTACCAACATCTTGTGTTTTGTGGAAACTTCTCTGGCAACTGCTGGTTAATTGGAAGAGTTCCATCTCCTCAGCCAGTCACTCCAGGGCACTGTTCTGCAGCCCGCACCTGAGCACAACTACTCTGCCTGCTTTGGTTATAACATGTAGGTCTCTTGGCAAGTAGGCCCCTCCTGTCTGGCTCCTTCATGCCGTCCTCTTATCTCTTGCCTCAGGACCTTCTGTGCATGTTGGCCTGGTGGCTCCTGCCTATATCCCTCACACACGTATCCCATGTGCATCACTTTCACATCATGAGCATCGAGGGCCCAGATTATGTCTTGGTTACACTCCTGTTGGTAGACCTCACTGGCAATAGGCTCTGTGATGTTGTCTGCAAGGCCTGCTTGGGGATGTGAGGTAGCCACTGGGTGTCCACCGAACATCCCTTCAGGTGCTAGGTTCTGGAAGCTGCATGGATAATAGGGGAAAGATGGCTGTGGAGGTTACCTGTAGAGAAAGTTGCTCACTTCTGTGTGGGGGTCAGGTCCTAGGTCCCCGGGAGGCTGAAAAGAGCCCAGCCCCAAGTGGCCAGGGCTGAAATGACTTCTTGTGTCAAGGGCCTCTTCCTGTAAAATAGAGGCCATTTCAAGAACTACTTGCTGATTTCATGGTAGACCCACAGCTGTGCTCTGGTTGAATGAGCTCTGAATTTGCTTCTTGCCTAAGGGCCATGAGGCTTATGGTGGAAGAAATAACATCCAAGCCAATGAGCAAAGTCCACCCTAAGTGAAAAATCTGCCTGGGCCCAGGTTGGTGGGGATGGGCCAGAGGGAGCTAGATGTTGACAGTGGGGGTGGCACGGTCACTGTGCTCGGGGTGAATCACCTATACATATCCAGTGGCCAGCAGTTTGGCCCTGAGGCCATGGCCCAAAGGAGTTCTCAGATGTGCTCCCAGGAGACAGCAGTGGAGGCCACCTGAGCTTCATCTTGGGGTGCAGGGACAAGAGCTACTCAAGGCCTTTAATGCAGCACAGGCAGCAGCCCAGCAACTATGTTAAAACTATGACACAATCCAAGAGAATTGAAAACACATGTTCAAAAATGTGTGTGGTAAATCCACAGCAGTACTGCTCACACTCACCACCAAGGGGAAGCAGCCAAAACGCCCATCAACAGATTAAGGATGAACAAAATGTGGTCCATCCACACAATGGAATATTACTCAGTCAGAAAAAGGAATGAAGTACTGACACATGTTGCAACGTGGATGAACGTGGAAAATATGCTGAGATAAGCCAGACACAAAAGGCCATATATTGTATGATCCCATCTTTATGAAATGTCCAAAACAGGCAAATCCATAGAGACAGAAAGCTGAATAAGGAGTAGCTGCTAATGGGGTCAGGGGTTTCCTTTTGAGGTAATTGAGATGTTGAGACTAGGTGGAGGAGCTAGTTGTACAACACTGTGAATGTATTTAATACCACTGAATTGTACACATACAATGGTTAATTTTATGTGACTTTTACTTCAAAAAGAAAAAAAAATCTGGGGGTGACTCCATAGTGTAGTGGTTAGCATGTCTGCTTTACACGCAGAAGGTCCTGGGTTCACGCCCCAGGTGGAGATACAGACCATACCCTGGGTGCGCCAGGCCCCGGGTGCACGCTGCGACCATGTGGGAGAAGATGCCCTACCTTCAGAGATCCAGTTCTTAAGGGGAAATGGCAACATCCATAGATCAGGGGTGGAAGTGTGTATGGGGGGAATTAAAGAGGAAAAAAAAAAAGGGCCATGTGTTTTCTAACAACACAGGGAATAGGACTCCAGGTGTGTGAGGAAGTCTGTCTGTGGCAAGGGGCAGGGACAGCAAGGCTGGACCAGAGGAACATCAATAGCAGAGCGAAAGACTCAGGTTTCCACCAGGTCTTCCAGGTATGGGCTCTGCATCCTCATACCTGACTGGTTAGAAGCCCCTGCAGCCCTGCTGGCTGGGCGGGGTGGGCAAGATCCTGTCTGGGGTGGTGCAGGGGAGGGGCAGAAGGCAGGACACAGCAAGTGATGGCTCCTGCAAGTGATTTTACTTTAAATACACAGAAAAAGAAATCCACAAACAAGAAGCTATGTTCTATGGTTATATCTTTTAAACAATGTTTTGCATTTATAAATTTTTGTTTTCCTGATTAAAAGCACCAGCTGAAGTTACAGGCTGCTAAAACCATATTACAAACCCGTTAAAAGACATTATGCCAAACATACTTATTAAAAATCCTTTAACAAAGAGACAATGCAACCAAAAACCCACCGTGCCAGGTAGCCCTTATCCTATTTCTTTGTCTGTGTTCCCAGTAAGTGGGATAGGTAGCACTTACCCCAGGGAGAGGATCTTCACCCCACCTGTGAGCACCTGCAGGGACCCAGCAGGGGGAGGCAGCTGTGTAATTTTGAGGGAACCTAGGGGCACCTCCTGGACCAGCACCTCAGACCTACAGGCTCAGGGCCACTACTGCCAACAGGAGAAGGTGGGAGGAGCACACAAGGGTCTAACCAGCTTTCAGCAACTGATCTGACAACAGAAATCCTTCTGCTACTATGGTACACCGCATAAGCTGGAGAGTTTGGAGTTTGTTTTTTCTAAACAGTTAATTATATGACACTGTGCAATATCTCCCTGGTAGCTTGCTTGCTCCCTGTCTTAAATTCTTATGACTGAGAAACTGAATGTAGACTCACAGTAAAGTATGTATGCCAGCTCGATGTAACTGGAAAATGCTGTGGTGAAGGAGAGGTTCTAAACCGTACACATAGTTTGGCTTCCATAAAGCTAGAGTGGAATATTAAATATTGAATTTTTAACTGTAAACTTAAGAACTTATCCTTAACCTCACACATACATAGATAACAGAGTGGTCACTAAAAGCACTTTAACATTAGAACAGATATTAAGTTTTGAGGTTCTTATTTCAACTGCTCTACATACAAAATGCCCTAGAAGCAACGAAAGGCTTAAATAAATACGCAGAGACGAACATGATGTGCAGCGTGATTGAAGTAATGTGGGTCTGGAGAAGTTGGACAGCATGGGGTCCAAGCTGGCAGGTGCAACCTGGGTGAGACAGGGGTTCCATCCCTTGGGTCGGGGGGAAGGCCTGGGGGACACCCTTAAGGGGGAAGGAAGACAGAATGGAGACAGCTTATGGCCGGGCTTACACTCTCCACCAAAGGCCTCACAAGCCCAGGGTTATCAGCCAAGGGGGCAGCCAGGGGCAGCCCGGGGGAGCATGAGACAGGGCCAGCATCTCCTGGGTGATGCAGAGAAGGTGGGTCCTCTTAGAACAAGCTCCGGCCAGCCCATCCCTCTGACAGCTCACTTGCTTACCTGTCAGTGGCCCCCAGGTGTGCAGCAGGACCCTGACACCAGCCTGGTGAAGGCAGTGGCCCAGGACAAGCTGACAGCCCTGCTTGTGGCTAAGGCACACCTAGGCTCAGGGGCTAAGCAGCTACCTGAGCAATCCCAGATAATGTTCCTTCTGTCACAGACACTGAGGCTTTGAGAAGCAGCCTTCACAATGCAAGTAACAAGACTCAAACCCACAAGCCACCCTTATCAGCAAGACTACTTGCCACCCCTCAGCGGGGCACCATTCCCACACATCGGAAGCTAGAGGGGTGGTTACCTCGACTACCCTCAATCCATCTATCACCCCCGATGCACCTCCTGAACTATTTAAGAAGTGCACAGAACTGAGCACACTGTTTGGGCCAGGCAGAACTTCCTTGAGTCCAGCTTGGGAAAAGGTTTCAACGTTATCCTGAAACCTAAGGCAGGTAGATCTACTCCTCCTCCCTCCTGAAGGTAGGGTCGGCTGAGCTCCAGGCATCTGCAAATGTCCTCTGCCTAGGAGGCCACAGAGCTGCCTCAGCCCCTTCATTTGGATCCTGAGTTGGGCTGAGGAGAGTCCTCTCCCCTCTCCCTGGCTTACTACCCCCATGGTATGGATGCTGACACGGGAAGGCAGCTGGTGCTAACACGAGTCTCAGTTCTGGCTCCAGCTCTGAGAATCAATGCACATGCATGCACGCACACATGCACGCACGCGCACGCACACACACACCCATGTCTACGGCATAGGCACACACACACACACCTGTCTATAGCACGCACACACATGCACACCCGTGTCTACAGCATGTGTACCCCCATGGCAAAACAGAGATCCAGTCAAGGTGCAGAAGTTTGGAAGGCAAGTTCCTGGGCTCCCAGGGCCCTTGACCAGAGGCCCCAGCTCTCAGAAGGATGGACGCTGGAGAGAAAAGCAAGCTGGGCAAAGTGTCATAGCAGGGCATGCACTTTGTCCCTGATGTGAGCAATCACTTCTTCCTCCCAATTTCAGGCCAGAAACCAGCGTCTTGCCTCTGGGCTCTGGAAGCTGCCATGAGAGCAGAGGAAACATTCCAGCCTGGCACAGAAGGCCATATGATGGAAGTCAGTTGGCGATGCCGCCTACCCTGGCACTTCCCACCCAGATGTGCTCCCCAGCAGGCGTAACTAAGATGTATAGCAGGACTGGCAGTTCACGTCCATTCATAAAAGATGGCTCTGGAAAGTTGGCTTCAACGTCCCACCTGCGAGCCTCAGCACTGAGGTCCTGTGTGCAGTGGGAATGCCGGCTGGCCCTTCCTGGGAGGGTGGGAATTGAACCTGCACACTCCCAGGGACTCGGAAGCTCTGGAGACAGTCGGGAAAGAAGCCTGGGAACACTATGCCAGCATGCCTCTGAGGAAAGCACAAGTGCCATCTGGGTGGAAGTCAGAAACACACCAGGCCCTGCGGAGGCCCCGAGAAGCTGGGCAGACCCCTTCAGGGTCCTCACAGGAGGCTAGCCAGGCTGGTGTTGGGTCCATTCTGAGCTTGGAACTGCACAGGGGGCGGGCCATCTGTCCACTGTGGGAAAAGAGGACACACAGATGAGGTCCTTCCTAGGGAGAGGCAGGGTGTACTGGGCTTTGTGCCTGCATCTGTAATGCTGCCCTCCACTGGCTGGTCACCCAACTAGGGTCCTTTGTGCTCCACACCAGAGTCAGATGGGCCCTGGCTATATTACCCACTTGGGTACTGGTGCCATCTCCCGTATCTAAGGGTCTCCTGAGGCCAAGTTAGGGATTGCTGGAGAGATGCAAAGAGACAGCAGCCAACTGTGCACTTCCTCCTCAGGGACTATGCGCACACCCTGGGGGCTACAGGCCAGGTGCTGGCCCTGAGGAGCCAACTAGCACCCCTGTTCTGACCACCCCCCATCCAGAGCCCATACCGTGATGAGGTTGTGCTCCGGGAGGCTGCAGGCCTCAATGTGGTCCTGCAGCAGCTGCTGTGAGAAGTTCTGGTGCATCTGGGCGGCTTCATGGGCATCCATAGCGTTCCCACAGGCCTTGTTCAGGTCTGAGGGTGAGATGCACACAGGGTGAGCTCACTTTGCCCTGGCAAACACCCTCCCCTTGGGTACAGGTGAAGCCCTAAGGTCGAACCCAGGTTCCACCAGTGGGTTCCTATGTACCTGATACATCACTGGAGCCCTATTTTGGGATCACCCAAGTCCACCTGCCAGAAGCCCTCATACAGGCCCTCAAGAGTTATTGAGTCATGTGTCCTTGGAAGTGGGTGAGCAGCAGGACCCATGGAGGCAGACAAAGGTTGGTTGAGTAATGCAGGGCCTCAGGCAAATGAGAGCTTGCTTGAGCAGGACACCCAATACCCACTTCTGAGGCAGGAGGACTGAATGGGCTCATAAAGCCCACTGCAGGAGCAGCCTAGCCCCTACCTTCTCCCCAGGGCCCAGAGCCAGTTTGTAATAGTGCTGCACTCTGAGTGCCTTTTCTGTGCTCAGAGCATCTCAGCCAGTCCTGCCTGAAAGGACGAGGCCAAGTGCCAGGGCTCATAGCCCATCTTCACCCAGATGCCAAGAATCCAGATGTCTTGCAGGTCCCGGAGAGGCTGAACCAGACTCTGCATTGAGCTGACCCCATGAATAAGCATAGTGACCACTGCCCTCAAATGGCCTCCTAAGAGCCCGAGAATGTGCTAGAAATGGGGCTATGGCCTGTAGAGACCAGGCTGAGCAGAGGCCAGTCTGGGCATCTCTGATCTATGGGAAGGGCTGGCTGTTGCACTCACCTCTCAACAGAGCCGACGACCACAGCTGCACTGACATATCTGGGATCTTGCTGGCCAGCTGCATGGCAGGCACCACCATGTTGTTACTTTCCTGTCGACCAAGAGCAGCCAGGGAATGGGGGGAAGGGGGCTGGGGCAGGCAGCAGGGACAGTTCAGACCCTACCTGCTATACCTAGCCTAGGCTGTGCCCTCCTGTCGCCTGGCAAACTCCTACTTTACAGCCCATCTCACATGGCCTCTGTGAAGTACTCAACCACCTCGGTGGAAAATAAACTGCCCCCACTCCTTGGCTATGTGTGTGGACCATGGCTTCCACGGCAATTCCATATGCCTCTGCCTTTGTCTTTCCAACCAGAGAAGAAGGCACTGATGGTAGTCAGCTCTGGACCCAGATCAGGAGCCAACTGGAAAGGCAGATTCCAGGATCCCAGAGCCTGGGAGGAGGCAGCAGTCTGCCCAGTGAGAGTGATGAGGGCAGAATGGACAAAGAAGGGAGGAGCCTGCTCCTGTGGGAGGCCACCTCAGATACGTAGGGCTATGGTTAACATGTTAACCATTTGGTAACCCTCTAATCCTGACTATGTGTGACTGTACAGTGACGCCATCCCCAATTCCCAGGATGAGCTGAAAGAGAGCTGTCAGGGGCCATAAACACCCATCCCTGACCCCATGATGACTGGCAGCGCTGCTTTGTCCTTGCTCATGAACCACGAGCCCCAATGGCTGAAATGTTGGGTTCAAGGTGACACTGGGAGAACGCCCTTCACAGCAGCCTGGAGGACACTTGTCATACAGCTGAAAGACTTGCAAATCATCAAAACCAACTCTTAAGTCCTAGATTCGACATAGCTATGGGTGTGCGGGCACGCAAAAGCACTACTTCACACTCCCCTGACTAGCACCTCGAAGATGACTTCCAGGTGGACCCCCTAAGCTTTTCAAGGCTGAACCAAGACCTTCCAAGACCTCAGAATGCATAACAGAACAGGAAAAACCACCCTCCTCCTCCAGGCCCGAGACTGGGCCTGTCTGGAAGCCATCTGCAGGAGTGTCTCCCTCGGCTCTCCTATGTTAGCTTGGGGTTGCCCCACAGAATTGGGTTTTGAAAATTTGCATGACCCTGAGGTGTTCTGAGGGAGACCACCCACAAACTCGCAATACTCATGGACACTAGCCTATCAGGCTCAGAGTGGCGTTGTCTGTGTCTGACGGTGTCTCCCCCGACACCTGGAGTCACCTGAGGCCAGGCCTGGGTCTGAGGGCTCTTGGGGGCCCATGTCACCCCCATATGGGCCCAGGCACACAGGAAGCAGTGCAGGGTCCCAAATAAACTCTATAAAATGCCCCGGGATCACCCCAAACATGAACCAGAGCTGTACCTGAAGAGCTGCTTTGCCCAGCCTGCCCCACTCAAGGTGGCTTCTGGAGATGTCTAGACAAATGAGAGCCAGGGAGGTCTCGCTCTAAGCCTGGGTCTGTAGTTTCTGGCTGTGTGACCTTAATCTCCCCATCTGGAAATGGGGTAATCACAGCCACACTGAGACACAGGCACACAGCCCGTATTCAGTGGGGCTTCATGCTGCCCCAAAACACACACCAAGGCCACTGTTCTTACTGTGCTCAGAGGCTGAGGGGCAGGGTGACAGAATGTTCTAGAAGGAGCAGAGCTGTACTCAGAAGGGAGAACCCACAGCTCATCCTTATCCTTTGAGGGTGGTGATATCACCAGTGTTCAGGCCACGGCCACCAGGACCTGAGGCCACCAAGGCCCACTGGCCTTGACAAACGCTTGTCACATGGTTGTGGGGAGGGGAACCTACCAGGCTCATTAAAAATGCTCATTCTTAGGGAGCCCTGGGGTTTGATCAGATAAAACTTTACAGGCCAAGACACCTGACCTGTGACATCTGTCCTGTGAAAATTGCTCAAATGAGGGTGGCTAAACTACTGAGCAGATGTAGCTTCAAAATTCTGCCATTAAAAAAACCTCTGATACAGTGGGGCAGAGAAAAACAAGGTGTAAAATTGTAAGATAGCCTGACAAATAAGACCTATGTGTGGGCAGGGGCAAGCAGTGAAAACAGGCAAAAGACAGAGGACATGCAATGATTTTCAACTTTGCTTCTTAGAATTTCTATGATGAATACGTCATATCTTATAATATGAACAAATATTTTATTTAAAAAACTGAAAGCCTTGTGAGGTCAATGGGTGAAAGCAGGCAACAATGCACATCTGATAGGGAGACGTGGAGTTCGCTGATCTCACCGGGACCAACCCCAGGGGCTACTCTGGATAAGGGTGAGAACAAGGGTAACCTGAGGATGACGTGTGTGCTGGGCAGAAACAGAGCTGAAAGGATTATAACTGAGGACACATCTCTGTCCCAAGTGTTAACACACAGGAAGGGGACCTGCCTCAGCCCTACCAGCTCCAAGTAGCCCCACCAATCCCTTTTCTAGAGACACAAAGCTCCCCGGCCTGCCCCGCCCTCCCCCCGCCCCCCCCAGGCTTGTGAGCTAGGGCACTCCTGCTCTTGCCAAGCCTCATGGAGCATGGGGGCTGGGGAGTCACTGAGATAAGGTCATCGAGGAAGGGGCACAGAATGAAAGTGTTGATTGGTGATGCCCCCGCAAGCACCATGATGGCCCCTCAGCCCAGCCCCAGGCACTCACCCTGTGGTTCCCTAACACATAAAAGATGTGGCCTAGGAGCACCAGGGAACAGGCCGTGAGCCGGTTTAGGTCCTCCGCGTTCGACATCTTCAGAGTTTCCCGCAGAAACCGCCTACGTAAGGAGAACAAACTGAAGCCCTCAGCAAAGCCCACCTGGCAGGGGGACAGAGGTCCTGGGCACGCAGTGTTGGGGGAGAAAATTACCCTGAGGGCTGCCCTCTCCAGCACTTACTTGGCCTCGTTGTAGCGTCCCTGGAAGAAGGAGAAGAGCCCGCGCACGTAGAAAGCTGCCGCTCGAAGGCAGTGTGAGCTGCGGGGAGAGTGGAACATCACAACTTGGTGGGGGTTTTTGTGAACGCAGGAGTCTTACAAAAGAGGAGTGGATGTTAGAGGTGGTGGTGGTGTGCGAGGTATTGGTTAACAGGGCAGCCAGGGGCTCCACGGGAACCGGAGCCATCCCAAAGAGCAGAAAAAGCATAAGACAACTGGTAAAGTGGGACCTCAGTGTGGGGCCGCCTACCTGACAGGGAAGCTGTGGTCAGGGTTGATCCTCTCCAACAAGCTGTACAGCTGCGGAGGAAACGTCAGTTGGGATCACTCTGCATTTCTAAACGTGAGAGAGTTTGGCTCCAAATATGCTACCAAATTGACTAGGGCTACCTTTAACTTCCCAACCCAATCTGACAGTGTCATGCCCTCACCCTGAATTCCAGACCTCAGCAACCTACCAAGAAAGGAAGCAGAATGTGCAAGGACAGGTGAGGGAACTATGGGACTCTGAACAGGATGCTTACTTCCTTACACTCCCATGGGAATCACAGCCTCCAGTGCAAAGGGTCTGGGGTGGGGTACTTGCACCCATAGCCTACCCTGCTCTGTGCCAGATGAGGGAGTTGGGGTACATGGGTAACTGTCTAGTCCTAGTCTTTCTATGGTCAGAGGGGCCCAGCCTAGAGGGGCAAGGTGGTAAGATAAGCCTATGTAGGCTGAGGGTGGGGGTGGGGTTATCTGGAGGTACAGGGACCTTGGAGTCTGACAGGAAGCACTGTGACTGATATTTTAGGTCCCCTCTGGCTGCTGTGAGGAGACTGGATTAGGGATGAGGCAGCACCTGGTGCCCCCACAGCTCCTCCAAGAGGCAGACTAGGGGAAAGGGTGGGGGGCAAAGACAAGGAAGCTGAGCTTCCCCATGACCTGCCAAGCATGCCTCATGGAGCCCATGCCTAGCACTCAAATGACTCTGCCCACTGCTTCCTGACTGCCAAGTGGTCAAGGCTGGCTGGGCTTTTTGCTCCCTGCAGCAAAATCTGGGAACTCAACTAAGCTTTTTGTAGATAAGAGATGATGGTAACCTGAACTAAAACGAAGGCTGTGGGATGGAGAGAAGTGGTTGAATCTGACGCTCTGGAGACAGGATCGCAGAGCTGTGGCTGGGGTGGGGGGAGGGGCGTAGGGGAGAAGGCCAGAGATCTCACAGCTGAGGGGTTACAGGGGAACCTGGTGTGAGGGCACTTGTCCTGTAAGGATAGGCCCTTAGCACCCCCCACCCTGTAATCCCGAGTCTGGGGGATGAGGACAACCTGGGGCCCAGTGCAAACAACTCCTCAAGCTGCTCTTTAAAAGTGAGCCAAGAGGCCTCCCTACCACGCTACAATAGACAGTTTGAGGTAGAAGAAACTGGATTTGTTCTGGGAGAATCAACAAAGCTTGGCTTGTTTTCAACAGGGAGAAATGTTACTTGGCCAAGGGACATTTCTGTCCCAGACATGGCCTCCCCCGGTCACACCGCACTCTGAGAACAGATACGCTGGGGCTGCTGAGATGGCCAGTACCCAGGGCTCTCTCCTCCCCAGTCCCTAAATAAGAGTTAAAAAATACCAAACATGAAGCATGTCACCTACTACCTCTTGGTGTCTATTTCCTTCCCGTATATACACACTCGCCAGGTTGGTCACGATGAAGGCCCATAGCTCCTGGTGGTTGGTGAGCTGGAACAGAGACATGGGGAATTAGGGGTCACTCATAGCATTGGAGCCACACAAACGCTAGCTGGTGTCTACTGTGGAATACCTTATTCTCTTCATTTCATACATATACCCCTTGTCTGTATCCTAAACTTAAGAACAGTACAACTGTTAGTTCTTTGCACTATAAACTTGTCATCTGTATTACAAGAAATTTAGGAAACTGAGAAAAGGGAACCAGTGCTCTGATCCTGCTCTCAGAACACATTACGTTTTGGTCTATTTTCTGCTTGTTTTTCAGAACTGAGACCTGAGCAGCCCCTCCCTTCATATCGGTTGGTGACCTTGGGACCCTGTGTTCACTAACATGGCAGAGGCACATGCCAGTCCTGGGGTGGGCCCTGCCAGGAAGAAGGCCAGAGATGCCACCAATGGCTGGCGGTAGACAGACCATTGTCTCCAACTCAAGAATGGCCAAGAGAGGGACCAAGCTGAGTGGCTTGAGCATCATCCAGAACCTGGTTCCTTGTGGGGCTGAGGAAGCACAGCTATGTAAGAGGCTGAGGGCACCTGGGTAGTGCAGACTCCACCCACAGAAAAGGCCCAGAGGGTCCTCTGATGCAGCAGACGCTCTGGTTCGTTTGTTGAAGGACCACAGGAAAAGCTCATGTTTGGGGCCGGGGGGTTGGGTCCATGTCCTGGCTGCACCACTTCCCTGTCATTCCCTCCTGGCTGATGCGGGAATCCCTGGGAGCATACACAATGAGAGCAGCAGCAGCCACTTGTGGGAAGTGAGATGAGGAGGGGCCAAAGAGAACTTCATGGGCCTATACAGTAAGTGCAGGCAGTAGGGGCGGATATGGGGGGGTCCCATTAGCCCAAGCTGACCATGGCCCGGAAGAGTGGGAATGGATGGAAGGTCCTGGAGGGCAGGAGGAGCAGGCACTATGCCTGCTCTTCCGTGGGGTGTGCTGCCTGCATCCATAGCCCTGCAGAGAATCTTGGAGCAGTAACACCGCATGAACCCAACCCTGAGAGTGAAGAGGTCTGGAGACTGGCATAAGGAGCAGAACAAAGCTAGCCATTTGATAGTCAGGGGGCACATGACATCCCAGTGACCTCACCTGAGTCACAGAGCTGCCCCCACACCCCAACATCTCTGCTTAGGGCCTCCCTATGACCACTGGGAGGAAACTATTGCCAGTCCTTTTCCTGGGAGGATGTCAGGGTCAAGTTGAGGATGTACTTATCTGGTCCTGAGCAAGGTGGGCAGAGCTGAGACTTGCCACTGGGCTATTAACTCCCGGGTCTGTCAACTCTACAAGGATGTGGCACCAGCCTTCTCCCAGGGCCTGACAGGACCCCATCTGAGGCTAGGACACCCCCTAGCGGAACTCCCACCCAATGTGGCAGCACCAGGTATCCTCTGCCCCTAGAGCACCCAGGTCACGGGGCTGGTGCAGGGTCAGGACACACCCAGCTTCATGTTTCAACTCTCTGTATAGACAGTTCTTGGAAGTTCCTGAACCCCACTGAGTGACTACATCTTCAGTTATGTCACAAGCCATCACCAGTCTGGTGGGCTATTGGGAGGGCTGGCTGGGAATCAGGAGTAAAACAGGCTAAACACACTGTTGCACCAGTGGGTACCAGGCTTTCCTTAGTAGCTGTCTTTCAGGTTTGGCAGGGGAAGCCCCACCCCAGGTTGACCAGAAGCCCCCTTGCCCACAGCCATCCGTTGTCAGGTTGTGCTGCCAGCACTGGTCTTGTCCCCATCTAAGAAGCACAGGACCTGCCATGGATAACCCCAAATAAAGTGCATCACTGTAACAGCTGGCATGAATATTGCAGAGTCACCCGCTGACCAGTTGTGCACGGCTGTTGTCCTCATCACAGCCCACGCCTGACTCCTTACTAAGAAGCACCGCCCGCCCAATAAGGAGAGGGCCGGCACCTTACCCGCAGGGCTGTGGTGAACTGGGCTTCTGCGTTGTCCATGCAGTTGACAGAGACACAGTACAGGCCCTGGAAGGAGACAGTGAGGGCTCAAGGACTCACCGCTTATCCAGGGTTGCATGGCTGCACCTGGATGAGCCTGACTAGTGCCTCTGAGATAGCTATACCTGAGCTTTTGCTCTGGTGAGGAGACACAGAGATGGCAAGCTGAGTTATTCCCTCCTCCTAGGACCTAAGTCAACTTGAACTCAAGGTGCTTGTCAGAATGAAGCCCATTGGGATCGTTCTGGATTCTGCCCGGGATGACGATCGCAGGGTTGCTCATTGGAATGGGGCTGGGGCAGGCAGCTCTGTGAACTCACCAGCAGTGTATGCAGCTGTGCTGCATGGTTGGAGAAGAGCCGGGGTGACTGCTGGCACAGCTGGCAGACCTGGGAGATCTG
>NW_006429864.1:2125305-2133554 GCF_000325575.1 Pteropus alecto | reverse complement strand
GTATGCCTAATGTCACAAGACCTACAACCTGGGACCTAGTGTCTATATCCTGCCTGTCCTAACTTGGGCACAAAGTTCCAACGGATATGCCCATTGTGAGGGCAAACAGTAGCCCTGATCTCCTTGAGGACAGTGACCTTTGTCCGTGACCTGCTTTCTCCTCCCTTTCCAACATGTCTTGGCCATCAGCACCTTTGCCCTGCTTAAGGCCCTGTGCTCTCTCAAGAAGGTGGGCAGCAGGGGATACATGGGGCAGGGAGGGGATTGCCATCAGGGGACCCCAAGGTTCCAGACCCCATATTCCTTGGACACACAGGCTTTTAGAGAAAGGACCGCTGACTTCTCTATCTCGTTGTCTGATCAACTGTGCCCATGCAGGATCACAAACTTCTAAGTTACCATGGAATAACTCGGGTGGATGTCCTGCCGATGCACACGTGGCAACTCCTGAGACCTCGCAAACTTCAACCACCTGCTCTCCTGCCCTCCCACCCTGTGTGTGCGTGGCCCCCAGTGGCCTCACCTCCTGCAGCGCGGTGGCCTTGTGTCCCGTGACAAGCCTGCACATTATGATGTGCTCAAGCAGGATCACTTGGAAGGAGGACAGGATGGGGCTGCAGTCGAGCACTAAGGGCGAGAGGGGAGTGAGCATTCTGGGCAGCTGGAGAAGCTGAGGAGAGGCCAACCACCACACCGACCCCTCAGCTACCAGGTCTGAGCCTACTCGCTCTGCTGAGCACCAGCCCAGCATTCAGCCCATCACTTCACTCATGCCTGCTACACCACTGAGTGATGGGTTCATCTCCCTGTCTAGGTGGAGAGACAGGTTCATAGCAGGTTCTGGT
The DNA here is from genome assembly GCF_000325575.1 of Pteropus alecto. Lineage (NCBI taxonomy): Eukaryota > Metazoa > Chordata > Mammalia > Chiroptera > Pteropodidae > Pteropus > Pteropus alecto. The sequence goes on along the minus strand of NW_006429864.1, from coordinate 2,132,709 downwards.
GACCGGAGTGTTTTAAGAGTAAGAAATCCCTGGAGGGACTTGTTTTCTACCCTCATCCATCATGACCCAGCCTCATACTCAAGATCACTCCGGACATGGTGGGTTCTAAAAATGCTGACACTGCCCAGGAGAGTGAGACTATGTGACAGCCTCAGGCAGCAGTGAGGAGGACCCAGTTTCTGGTTGCCCCAAGTGCTGTCCTTACACTGGAACCGGAGAGCACAGCCCTTTCCCAGTTTGGCTATAACTGGGAAAGGGCTGTGCTGACGGAATAAACTGTGATCCCTGAGGGCTCCGGTTTTCTGGCCAATGGCTCCTCCCCAAGCAGCACTGACGAGGACATAGAGAGTGGGTAAGCAGTAAGAGAGACACTGAACCAGAGCTCTGTGTTCCTGCTAATCAAAGGTGCTTGGTCCCACAGGATGAATTAGTCAAAAGTCCAGGAAGAAACCACAACCTTGGCATCAGCTGTCAGTCAGCAAGAGCCGAGTTTCAATCCTGGCCTCACTCTGAGCACGATCAATGTCACAACGCGGATAATAGGAGCTATGACCTGTTTCAACTGTCATCTTCTACAGGCCCTGGTGGGATACTGCAGTCAAAGCCATCTTATGTAGTGAGGGTGACAGATGGCATAAGACCCCTGGCCACGGATCAAGGGTCAAGCCTAGGCATGGCCTGCTCTGCCCTAAACCTAGATCATCCCCATCTGCCAACTGAGGTAACAAAATCCATAGGGACCACTTGGAACTGTAGTCTTTCAGAGTTCCTCAGGCCCAGCAGAGGTCGTGGTCAGACTTCCCACCAGGGGGAGCTGTGGCCAGGCGACCTACTCAGCCCAACTTACTCTTGAGCTTCTCCAGCTGCATGAGGGCCTTGTCTGTGTACTTCTGCGCCTTCTCTAGGTAGCCGGCCTGCATGGAGTGCATCACGGTCACCTGGCGACAAGACCAGACGGCGGTGGTCACCAGGGCCCTCTCCTCACCTGCCTGGCCCCCGGCCTTGGCCCCAGGGACTGACCAGGTAGACGAGCACGCACATGTGCTCCTTGGGCAGCCAGTGGAAGAGGTCAGCAGGGTTGCTGGGTAGGATCTCATCATCGTGCAGCGTGGAGATGGTCTGGATGCACTGCTGCAGCTGCTTCAGGCATGGCTTCACGCTCTTCACCTATAGTAGGTGGGCGGCACCACTCACCTGAGTGCACGCCCACTCCCACCAGATGCCAACTCACCAGCCCCTTCTTCCCTAGGAGCTTTCCCCATGTCTACCACCTGCAGGAAGCCCGCCCCTAGATGGGGCAGCAGGCTCTCAGGGTGTGGGAGCAGAGTCAGGTGGGACATCTGTGGGACTGAGACTCAGCCACTGCCTAGTGCTGGGCCCAACACCAAGGCTTGGGAGAGGCCTGTCCAAAGATCCTCCATGAGCCACATTTCCTCCTTCCAGAAGTGACCCTGAGAGGGCAGGACAGGGCTAGGGCAGCTAGCAGTCATCATCAAGGGTGGGAAGTTGCCTCCTGGTCCCAGAGTCCTGCAGGTGCTGTGGCTCATATTAACTAGCCCCTGGGTACTGGAAAGCCCTGTCCCAAGGCCCCATAGGACATCTCCACAGCAGTCAGCACCCTATGAGTCTGCTTTGTGTTCCTATGTATTGAGCAAGCGCTTGGCCCAAGAAATAAAGGTGGTCACAGGTGGGGGAACGTAGGCAGCCCCTTACTAATGAAAGGCCTGCCTGGCACTTTCTGGGGCTCCATCTACGGCCTCCTAGCACCCAAGGGGCCCAGTCTGTGGTCGGTCACTGGGACGGGGCAGGGTGAGGTGGATGGGGCAGCATCCCCCAAAGGCTGAGACATTCACCACATAGAATATAGCTACTTCTCAGCCACACGGGGATTATGGAGTCTCCGACACAGCTGATCCTGTGAGTCCCTACTTGAACCCCACAAAGCTCTCATCAGCTGGGGGTGGTGGACAGATACTGCTTGAGCACGTGCTGTCTTAGGCACCTTACAAGAATCATAATGGTTTACTCACATGGATCCCCAGATGCCCTTAGAAACCTGACTGTTCACACCTTGTGAATATGTGAGGCCAAGACAACTCCCTCCATGAGGCCAGGCTACTCTCAGAGGCCCCTCTGCCTGCAGGGGAACAGCACTTGTGCCAGAGCATGACGGGGTATGGGGGGGAGCTAAGCCCTGAATAAGATGCACTTTGTGGTCAGGGACAAAAGGCGATGATAGAGGAGATTTCTTGGTCTGCCTGCCTGCTCCCCAGCAGTCCTTCTGTGGGAGGCATTACGCACCTGCCCGGCATCCAGGTAGTGTGTCACCTGGAGCACCAGGAAGAAGACGCGAAGAGACTCCTTCTGGATGGGGTTCCCCTGCCAGTTCTCGACAATCTGTCCACAGAGGGTCAGCAGCGGGTGAACTTCTTGCAATTTGCGTTCCATCAGCAGCAGCTGGGGAGGAGAGGAACAGGCACTAGGATTCCCTTCCAGTGCACAAGGCCATCTGCCTGCCACCCACTGGGGGACTACAGGCTCCATGCAGGGAGGCCACACAGCTAGGCTGGAACCAGGGTCCAGGCTGCTTCTTCCTCAGCACAAATCTCGCAACCTCGAATCTGAGTTTCACCTCTGAACCCAGCTGGAGCACAGAGGCCTTGCTCTTGCGGCTATCTGTTGTACTTAAGGGTCTGGGCACCCAAAGGGCTGCACCACGGGGAGCAGGAGCCCAGCCTTGTATCTACCATACCAACCTCATCTGGCTCAGCCCCATCCAGCTCAGCCTCAACTTACCATCCCTTTGCTGAGCAGGAACAGAGCCCTGGAAAACAGAAAGGGGGAGTCAGTCTATGAGGCCCAGCTGCCTCCTAGAATGACTATGACACTACAACACTCACAGATACCAATGAGCTCCACAAAGGAGGGTTAAGCAGATGACAGCACCTCCCGCCATCCCCAATGATGTTGGTTTTATTTACAAAACTACTCTTTGTCCTGTTTGGTCTTTCTTTTTTGGCCTAATTTAGACACTCATCATGGCTCAAGAGCCCAGAAGGCATAGATGAGTGCTCAGAAAGCATAGACGGGCAGGGTTCGAGATGCCATGTCTCCCACAATCTCACTCTTGCTGACACAGACTATCAGGGTTCTGCATTGGTGGACAGCACATGGCGGGGGGATGAGTCGGCAGGCCTGGGCATCTGAACTGAAATCCGTGCCTCACTGTGGCCCCTCTGTGCCTCCCCTTCCTTCAACTGACTAAGCCCCTCGGGTCCTCCTGAGTGTTAAGGAGGTGAAACCAGGGAGCCCCCTTAACAGCCTTACCACCTGCCATCTCTACCTGCAGCAGGCAACAAGACCAGATTTCTACTCTCTCTCTTAAACCTTTCTGCACTTCTAAATGTGTGTGCTGCTGTCATCACCAACAAAATAATAAAATGAACATGTTAAAAAGTTCAGGAGACAGCTAAAACAATGGAGGAGGAAGCTTGGGAGACAGTGGCTGCCTTTAGGAACAGCAATGGTCATGTATAGCCCACAGGCTCCAGTTTGTTGGACGTCTTAGTCTCTGTCCTGCTAGCTTTGGCAGAGTCCCTGTGTGCTGCGGCCAAAAACCCATCAAGTGGGCACCGTTCTCCCCGTTTTATGTGTGAGGAAACTGTGGTGGGGAGGGCAGTCACACAGTCACACAGCCTGCGAGATGTCTGTTTCAGGTCACTGCACCATTCTCTGTTGTTGTGACCTCATAGTGTGACACTCTAGGCCTGCTTGCCCTCTGTGCAACTGTTAAAATCTAAGGCTTGAAACTTCACATCAAGGTTCCCATGTTGTCACACAGGAAGCAATTGTTCGAAGGCCCTATATCAATGGTTGGAGGTCTTGGGCTCTGGTAGAGCTTACCTAGGCCACCTGCCCAGTGGCACAGAAGCTTGTCTAGGGATACTTGAGCATGAACATGCATAGTGTGTGGCTGTCTCTGTGTCCTGCAAGGCGTGTCACCACAGATCCAGTGACAACTACAGCATAAGGGGGCCAGGAAGAGTCAGGAATATGTTACAGTTGCTATTTCAGGGCAGGATGGCTGAGGGATGAGGACAGCCTATGGCCCCATGGAGACATTTGCAAGTCCAGAGCTCAGAGAATGAAGTTAGGGACTGTTTTGTCCCAACAACATGGGATAAGCTCAGCTCTGTGATATAGAAATATAGAACTTTCCGGAACCTCAATGACACAACAGAGTAAGAGCACTGCTGCCTGGAGTCTGACTAGTGCAGAGGATTTTTTTCCTTGGCGGGGGGTGGGGGGAGGGGGAAGGGAAGAGACAGACCAGAAGCCTTCACAGAGAGCACATAGTGAGGCACCTATGGCCTCTGACCCCTGACTCCCAGCCCTATGGCACAAGTCTCCAGATAGTCTAAGCAGTTATGTGCATAACATGAACCTATGTCCCTTCTTTATACAAATGTCCACTTATTCTGTCTGCTGTTTTTCACCTAAAAGCTTCCTGGCATCCCAAAAAGGACACTGGAATTGCCTAAGGTGCTGCCATGTAGATGGCACATGCCCTCTGCAGGTGCCGCTCTCATTATCTGCACCGCCAAGAGAACCGACCTAGCAAATCATCTGAGCACTTTTTACTTCGAGATACTAGAAATGTGAAAGTGCCAATTGTGCTGAGAATGCTGGCTGCCCCTATCCTCATAGCCGACTCTCCAACTTTATGAACTGATAGGGCAAAAAGTAACCAGTGCTACAATCTATGCATTTCTTACTATTTGTGTGGGTGACCAGTGTTCCATGCTGAATGCCAATTTTATGTGTTGTCCAGGATCAAGATGGCTGAGCTCCTTCCAAGTAAGAGGGAAGGACTGTGGGAAGAGGGTGCCTACCGTGTATACTCGGATCCTACCACCCGGGCATACTCGGCTCCCACGCCCAGGAGGTCACAGGCTGACACCAGGTCCTTTTCAAGTGTGTGCAGTTGCTAAAAAGGAGAGAGAGCACAATGATCCTTGCTTCTGAACTGCTTGCTTTACAGTAACCAGTACCTGCTCTTAGTGCTTTGTTGGCAAGTTAAACTAGACCTCCCTACCCATCAACAAAATGGCCTCAGTGTCAGTTTTGAGCTAAATTAACCAAACTATGTCATCAATATTAATTGCTTTGGGTATAGAATTCTACTCTGCCTCCACTCTGGGTCACGGAGAAGAGAATCTAGGGGAGTATGTGCTTAGGACAGAAGAGGCATCCCTCATGGTGGAGCCTATCTATTCTCAGAGTCTTCAGGTATAGTTACTACAGCCAGGAAGGCCCAGCCCATAGAAACCCTTCTATCAGCATCTCAGAGTGCTGGGACCAGGGTACCACCTATGTCTATGGGGCTGAAGGGAGGCTGAGGCCCAGGGGGAGCACAGGCGAGGCTGTAGCCCTGCAAGGGCTTGACTTGGGCATTTGTTGCCCAATAGGCAGCCCCTTGGAATCTCAGCACAGCACATAGAAGCATGGTGGGCTTCTGGCAAGAAATGCTCTCCAAATTTAAATGAACACAAGCCAAATGGAGCAGCATGAAGGAGGGGAACGCAATGACAAGAGTCCCTCAGTCAGCCCCCCAAGACATGCTGGGGATACTCCCACCAATCACTCCAGACACTGAGTAAGAGGCCCATGCTGGGGTTACTGCTGAGAACAGAAGCTGAAGGGGACTTGTGAGCAGGCTAAAGAACTGTTCCTCTGTCTCCACTCACTTGGTGCAGCAGGATGTGGAGGGTGTTTGTCCTGGAATCTACCTTTATTTGTACACGATGCAGGTGGGTGTGCCCCAAGGTCATGGCCCCACCCTGCACCTACCCACAGTACTCACAGCAAGCTGGAAGAGCAGGCGGCAGTGCCAGTATGGGGTCTGCTGTGAGATCTGGATTGCTTTCCGCAGCAGCGGCTTTGCTGCATCAACAGAATTCTGAAAGAAAACAGTCATGTTTGGGGAGGAAAAGAAGACAGCAGGCAAGCTGGATTCCTTATGCAGCAGCTGCAGTGCCAGAAAGCCACTCCTGTTCACGCTCACCAAAGGATTTGTGGGTTGCTGATTTACTTTATTAAAAGAAAAAAGATATTTTATTGGACTCACTGGCTGGGAAGTTTTCACATTGCCCTTAAAATAACTCATTCAACTAAACTGAAAATAGCTTTAGTTCAAAATCCTGAACAGTCAAATCGGATGATAACTGCCACCTTTCCTGTTCTGCAACAAGAGAGATAGGCCAGGGCTATGAAACATGCACTCTTGGCTGCCCAGGGAGCCTCACACACACTAGCTCAAAGGCGATTTTCAGCTACATCTGAGATCAAGAACCAAATAGATAAACTATATGGACTTATCCAGGAACTAATCATCTTTAGCCTAGGAATAAAGCCGTTTTCTAACAGTCTTTGGAAAGTCTTGGAAAAATTTCTGCTGGCCCTCGTGAGCAAGTGATCACTTACAGGTGCCCCATGCCAGGGTATGGGAGGCAGAAAAGTAATGGAAAGCATTAAAAGCCAAAAGAGAGTCGAGTACTTCTGAGATCACTGATAGCCACTGCCTTCACTACAGGGAGAGGGACTTTGCTTTCAGAAACCTTCACAGGTTCTTACCTCTTGACAGTATAATTCAGACAAAAGACTGGCTGCTTCAAATTTAACATCTTCAAACTGTGGGATCTAGTAACATACGGTTAAGGAAGTACAGATGCTGCAAAAAGGTCAGTTTAAAAGGAATACAGTATGAGATTCTTACATTGCAGAGGTTAGCCAGTCAGGCATGTCCCCTTTTCTGGCAGGAAGATAAGGATATGTGAAACCCCAAGTTCACATATCCCCCAGAAATCCCTGAGCTTGCTGCTGGCCAGATGTGGAGCTGGATGCTGGGGCACAAACAGGAGCATGGCACCCAGGGAGAGGCTGCTTGTCTGAAGACGCAGTCATGTCCAAGCAGCAATTCTTCAGGTGGTCTATGGGGCAAGGCCTAAACTCATGGTGTACATCATAGCAGGGAATTGTATGTAACATATTCTTTTTATTTAAACGGAGCATTTCTTGAAGGGAACGGTACCAATAAAGGATACTTGCTGTGATATCAACCACTGAAAGAGAAAGAAAAAAGGATTAATTCTCAGCCAAACACTTGGTACGTGTGTTCACTGGCTCCTCTTTGGGGTTTACATAGGTTGTCCCGTCACAAAGACTGCAGATATTCTGTTAAGTGAGAAGGTGGTCTGTGGGCTCACTTTCCCTCTAATCCAGCAACCAGAGCATGCCAGGGGGAGAGGGAATGACACTTGCTCCCCTACTGACAGGGGCTTCCTGTCCTACTAGGCTTCTAAGTCAAAGTCAGAGCCCGCTAGTACCACAATGCTTCAGAAGGGG
>NW_006429864.1:2121046-2125214 GCF_000325575.1 Pteropus alecto | reverse complement strand
AGAGTGCAGAGGGAACCCCCGCCCCCCGTATCATTCACTGCAATATCCCAACAGCAAATCATGACATGAGGAAATCAATTACAACCAGAGTGGGTCTGGGGGTGTCAGTCCTTTCTGGGGAAGTGGCATTTAAAAAGATGCTTGGAAATGAGCAAAGTTAGCATTAGAGAGGAAGACTCCAAGAAGGACCAGTATGAGCAGTACCGGGCCAGGGGACAGCGGAAACCATTCTGAGACCGAAGCTTGCTGTCCTTCTGCTGGCACACATGTAGGATGAGGTTCAGACAATGACATGCTCCCACTTGTGGACTGCTGTGCCCTGGAGTTCCACATTCTGATAGGAGGTGATGAGGTCCCGGGCCACTCCACCCTACCAGCCATACTAACTACAGTCTGTCAAATCATCCAGGACTCAAGCATTTGCCTGACACTGTTTTCACTGATCCACATCCCACAGACGTCTTGGTGGTTGTTGGGAGGTAGATCAGCAGCTGAACAGAAGGCCCTGACTAGCCATGCTCTGTGGGAGAACAGCATAGGGTGAGGAGCATTTGGGTCTGGGCCTTGAAGAGTGAGAGAGGGAGACAGGGAGAGAAGGAAAGAGGCGGAGGGGGAGGAGGGGGGAGAGAGAGAGATATCCTAGGCAAAGGGAAAGTGGAAGGTACTCCAGGTAGAGAAGAGCCTGCGAAAAGGCAGAAGTCCAGGAAGATGAGGCTGGAAGGTATCTGTGCCACTATAGTCACTGCCAGTGGTTGACTATAGGTCGTAATGCCCAGATGTCACCCATGGAGCCAGACCTAGTCAAAGGTATGAAACAAAAGCACCCAATGAGATCTGATTTTTAAGAGCATCCTAGATGCAGCAATGAGAATGCAAAGGAAGGAGGGAGAGGAGGAAGAACCAGAGATTAAATTTCCCTGGGGCTGCTGGCTGGGGAGACAGGCAAGGGGAGGGACCAATGAAAGGGTGGGAGGAGGCTGGAGATGCCTTTGGAGCAAGAGTGGTAGACAAGGAAGTCACAAAAGAGGCTGGGAAAGACTTGGAGCTGCATCCCAGACCAGCTGCCTGTGGCTTTCAGGTGGGCCAGGAGGGAGAGAAAGGAAGAGGGGAGGAAGAGGGAGAGAGCGCTTCTGCACACTAAGTGCCACTGACTCTTTCATGGACATCAACACAAGCACATGTGAGTGCACATGAAAAAGCACATGTACGTGCACACACATGTTTGCAGAGCCCAGGCAAAGGCACACTGCAGCCACCCTGAGTGTCCCCTCCCAAAGACCCACTGCAACAGGGTCAGCAGGGACTCAAGGGTCCCTAGAAGGCAGGGCCAGTGCCTGCTACTAGGAGTGTAGCCCCAGAGGTGAAACTTCAGGGCTGGAGGCTGTCTACAGGGGCTTTCTGCAGAACCCACTCCCCAAAGGAAAGGACAGTCTAGCAAGAGAAGGCCACCAATTGGAAGGAGGGATGGGATGATGTGGACTTGACTGTGTGACTAAAGAATTGGGCTAGGGACATGCTAAGATCTGGCCCAATCCCGAGAATCTGTGGTTCTGCAACTTAGTCTCCACTTGCAATACCTACCTCGGGCAAGTCCTCTGTGCTGAAGGGGAGCCCTCTAGTAAGAATACAGGATGGATAAAGAGAACATGGACATACACAAAAGGATGGGGTTGGAGGTGTGGACCCACATGGAGGAGTTAGATCCTAGTGGCCCTTGGCATCCATTTCCAGGGCCATGGTCTTTCTCCATTGTCTTACGAGTGTACCCCACTTTAAACACACACAAATGGGGGACATTAGATAAAGCCCAATGAGTGGCTCCTCACGGTGCTACGTCCCCAGCCTGGAACAGGCTGATACACAGGAAGTACTTGGGAAACATCTGTCACTTGAACAATGATTTCCTCTAGCGTCACCAGGAAATGAGAGCAAATGGCCACAGAACTGAGGCTTATGCCTTTCAAGCACAAAGATCTAACTCCTAAATGGCATCAGACAGCTCCTTGTCTTCTGCTTTGTATCTGAGCATCAGTGTCAGTGACACCTTGAGCCATCCCCCACAATGACCCATTCCTGAAGCTAGAAGCTACATAACTAGACCCATGTCAGGGCAATTCAGTCACTTTCCCAGGATTGTTAATCAGATGTCAATCAAATAACTTTGCTTTTGTAACTTTTTAACGCTTGCAACATAAAATAACACATCAGAAATATAGACATGAGAAAATATATATCCATATCACAAATAAAATACCAGGGTTGCTATCTTACCCAAAGTTGTTACCTCACCTGTATGCTTTACTTTGTAACATTAAAAAATATCTTGTTTCTTTCCTTGTGATGGGAAAGCAGCCCTGCAGGTGTGGGTAAGGATGTGAACAACTTACTAGAAGCCTCTGGGGTCACTCTGGGGCTCTCAGGGAAAGCAAGGGTCACTGCAGAGCCAGCATGTACCCTGAAGGGTAGAAGGGCCTGGATCAGCACACCTCTCATGCTTGGAAGATTTGGATCAGGGCCGAGAGCATTTCAAGGTTTCTTTGTACCTTGAAATCAAGGTAACTTTTCTAAAACATCAGATTTTTATGTCACCAGAATATGTAGAAATAGTTACTGACTGCAACTCCTCTGGGATGAAAGCACAGCATTTAGGAGCCAGCCTTGACTCTTTCTGCTATGTGAACATAGCTACAAGAATCTCCCTTTCAGTGCTGTCACTGGCAAGTCAGAAGTGGTCCCCACCTTGTGAGTTTGAAGATTCAATGAGACAATGAGAAGCACCAATGTATGACTTGGCAAGAAGGTGACAATACTACAGTAAATTCCCAGAGAAGAAGCAGAAGAATTGGGGGTTGAAGGTGAAGCAGGGTGCAAGTTGGTGGAATCATGAAATGATGGCTCCTAAACAGATTTTTACATCTTGAAATCAGAGACGCAGAGCGTATAAGAGTGATGAAAAGAAAAACAGGAGGAAGGACAGATCACTCTTCCATGAAAATACTTAACACAAGCTCTGCAAATGCAGCTTCTGCACAAGGTCCTGCTTCTGGATGATGGGGCGTGGAATTTAGTGGGACACAGTCACGATCCCAAAGGATGACAGATCTGATCCAGCTGCACCTGATGATGAAAGGCTCAGAACTGAGCCCTTTCAAGGCTTGAGAAAGGGAAGCTTTAATCATTTGCTGGGAAGGTAAACCAGAGACTAAACCTTGAAGCATAATTAACAAGTATCTGGACGGCACAGTTTGGAGGTGCTTTCTAAGTCAGACGAGCAAAACCACTGTTAAAAATCAGCTCTGTTCCAAACAGGAAGAGAAAGCAAACAGCCTCAACATGTATATAGCAGTCAGAAGAGACCACTGAACAAAGAAGGGCTGCCTGGATTGTAGCAAATAATGAACAATTTTTCCAGAGAAGTAGCATTTATTTCTCTGTGGCTTTCAAGTCAGGATAATCTAAGGATGATGATGCACTATCCAGACCAAGGGATAAAGAGAAATGTAATCAAAAGTAAGAAAGTTAGGGGGAATGTGCAAATTACTGATATAAAACTGTCCGCTTGAAAGACAGTGTGAAAATAATAAAGAGAAGACTGAAAATTCACACAGGAATAGATGTGTAGCAAGAGGAAAGATAATAAAGTGAAAATGAAATGTAAAAAAACCCAATCTGACAGAAACTGCAGAAACAGCTTCATAAATTCTCTAGCCAAGAGATTTCTGAGTAAAGTGACATCCTTTATAATCACTCAAGGAGTTATTTACTCAAGGAGTCTCACAGCAGCCAAGAATTCTGACGATACATTCATATCATTGCCAAGACTATATCAAAGAAGGAAGGATCTCAGGTAAGCTGTTCTGTCATGCACTGTAAGAGCTGCAGGATTCTCTGGATAGAATAAGGGAATGAGGCAGCCAGCAGGGGCTCTAAGGGTCTGTAGAGGAAGGTGTCATTGAGACCAATGGCTTCAACCTCAACAAAGCTGTTGAGGAAAGGGAGAAACACCCTTCATAAGAATGCTTAATAGGTGATTCTTTCAAAATTGGTAGAATTAAAGAAGCAGTTGGGTAAGTATGTTATATATTCATTCCAGAAACCTGACAAATGCAGTTGAGGAGGCAGTTAGAAAATGACATTAAGCAGATAGAAGGGTAAAAAATCTTATTTT